>NC_136498.1:37392727-37430227 GCF_053919585.1 Euprymna scolopes | reverse complement strand
GGCTCCGAACTCTTTAAAACTAAACCCTAACCCTCATAAATTTTAACTTTGAAATATTCATGAATTTATGTCGGTTCAACCACCTTTAACCTCCTAAACATTCTACTTATCATATAACTAAGAATATACCAGTTACTAGGCTAATTAATAACTCTTACAATTTTATATTTATATTTCTTATGTATATATATATATATATGGATATACTTTTAACCACTTTATCTATAAAACTATTTAACAAATTATAATTGGTCCCTATTCTTATTTACATTTTTACTAATTTTTGTTTTATATTTGTTATTATTATTATCATATTTTTTATTTTTACTTTCACCTATATAATCATTTACTATTGACTCAGTATATCCACATATATGTATGCATATATCCGCATACTTTAACTCAGATACATTTGACCCTTAATATCAAGCCCCCCCCCGAACTACAGCATAAAACCAAGTAAGTACCGACACACACATTATCCCCTCTAACTTCTATCTTTTATTATCTAAACGTACCTGAACTTTTAGGACTTCTAAGCTACTAAAACTTAACCGCATCCCAGAAACCCCTTATATCCGATCTACTTCATACAGACTCATTAATATTAAACAAACCACATGTTCAGGAACATAATTTATCATACATCTGTTTAACCTAATTTATTATCCTCATTTATATATTCTACTTTTGTTTAAACTTTTTTTCTATAGCCTATACCCACTGTATTTATCCGTTACTATTATTAAGATTATTTTTCATCTTTATTAATTTATTATTATTATTATTATTATTATTATTATTATTATTATTATTATTATTATTTTTGTTGTTATTATTTATATCCTTTTACACGCATATTTTTATGATGTCATATCCTTTTATAATTATTCAACTGATATCTGGAAAGTTTTAATGTTAATTCACTTAATTTCTTAGAGATCTCTTGTAGTCAATATATCTAAATAAATAAATGCACTTAAGTTGGATGTAAGTAACCTTGCTTTGAGAGGTCGCATCTTAGTTATTGAAAAAAAACGCCCTCAAAAACCGCATAGATCTTAAGCGTGTAAAACTCCATATGCCATGTATACATCTAACGGCGACAGTCCACAAGTTAAGTCCACATCCATAACTGCTTGTCTTTCTCATGTCCCTTCTCTGTCTCTCCCTTATCTCCGCATTCAAAATTTTACTCAGCTTACGCCCTTCTTTTCCATCTTTTCTCTCTTTTTCCGCCCTCCTTCTATTCCTATATGTTTCTAGTTGGATATTTTAAACTCCCCCTCGCCCCTTACCACCTTTCAATGTTAATTGAATCATAAATGTTGTCGAATTAGAATTTTTTTAATGCTTCTTCTGATATCGTTTTTCTAATCATAATAACCATTTCTGTAAAGAAACACTCGTCTATCTGAAAACACTATCAATATTTACCCCCACACTTTATCTGTGCCTAAACCTAAACGTATATTCCATGAACAAAGCGTCTTCTCATGAATGCACGACTGTGGAATTGTCTTCCGTTTTCCTGATTTCCGCCTGACTACAATATGGTTGTCGTCAAGTCTAACGTAAACAAGTTCTTGATGAGCCGTTCTTTATAAGTTAACAAATTTACCGAATTGATTACTATTTTGTCCAATTTATACTGTACACTTTAAGCATTATCCTCAAGTGACCTCTTGACCTTGATAATGTAGCGATGCCTCTGCAAAAAAAAAGTCTGATGAAATTACTAGGTCCTGGATACGATTCAGTTACCGAAATATATGTATATACGCAGATAAAACGATAGTAAAAAAATGTTTGCTCTGCAATACTATTGTGCATTTTCTCCAGGTTTTTACTTATTACAACTTTTGCTATATATATATATATATATATATATATATATATATATATATATATATGCATGTATTTATTCATATGTATATATATATATATGTGTGTGTGTCTACATATATATACATGTAAAATGAGTGTATATATATGTATATATATATATATACTACGCATTTTAATGCCTCAATAATCAAATACTTACAGCATTCGACTTGCCAATCGTAATACTTTCATAGAAGGTGCTCAACTGTCATTAGAGATATACATTGCCCTTTTATTTTTCATCTCTTTTACATTCTTGCCGCAGTCGGTGTGAAAGGCAGCTGTAGGAATTCAGAGCGTAATCATCAAACGCACAGAGATACCGGGTCCAGTTTGATCTGCCATATACACTCACCTTTCCAAACCTATATTTACGTCCATATAGAAAGGAGAAAAAATACTTCTTAGATACGTCTATTTTCCAAGTGTCTTTTCCAATATAATACGGTTGCATTCCTAATTGTAATGAAAGGTATGCATTCTTCCTTAAATTTATTAGACAATCTACTGAAAATGTATTTCCAACTTTAAGGAATATACAATATGACGTCCGTGAACACATCAAAATGACATTCGTTATGCATATTGTAGTAACGAATTAGCATGAGAAATTAAGTATGACATACAAGAAACATAAAATCTCTTCGCACAAATCATTGTGTTTGTTTCAGAAGTGTTCGTTTCTTTTAAAGTCTTTATGATCTATTGTGTTAATGTTAACTTATCTATTTATGTGCACACCAGTATGTCTTTGCAGGAATCTGGTGTGTTTAACAAATGAAAGTACAAGCATTTCGAATCTTTAAATATATTATTTAAAATCGGTTTCAATGTAATGATTTGGAGCATCACGGATCAGATAACCTCAAATCTCACATTAGTTTCGAATCCTTACAACATGATGCCAGGATAATGCACTAAATAGACGCATGCACAAACGCAGACTTTCTTTCTGTCACTCTAACTCTGTATATATATATATATATATATATATATATATATATATATATATATATATATATATATATATATTTGTCCAAAAAGTCATTGAGGGGTTTTGAACTTAAATAAATGTTTATTTCTAATATCTTTCCATAATTTAAAGACTATCTGACTACGACAATGTTAAATAAAGAAAAAAACAGAAAAAATGTTGAAAATTCAAAAATTTGTATATAAAAAAAACGATTTATTTTAACTTTGTCCATTTCATCTTCTCATAATCCTGCTTTTTCCCCAAACATTATTCCTGACATATTGCAGAATCTTTGGATTGCGATTTTACTCTCTTATTTCGTTCCTGGTGGGGGTCGTCAATTCTTGTACGGTTTGGTGTTTATTAACATAGACTCTTTCCTTAAGATATCCTCAAATAAAAGGTTGAGGCTAGTCAATCTGGGGAACGTGAGGGTCATTTGACATTGCCATCACGAGAGATAATGTTGTTGCGAAAGTATTGTCTATGACGTTCCATGATGTATCTCGTTGCATGTGCCGTTGTTCTATTGTTTTTGGACCTTAAATCTGAGTCTATGATGCTTCTAATAATCGTCCGATATTTTTCTCCAGTCACAGTAATATCATTTTCGTCTTAATCTTCAAACGTTAAAGTCCAATAATCTTCTCATCTGTTACTGAAAAACATACCGTGTTTTTAATGAATTGCTCTTGGATTTTCTGAGCTCCAAAATCTGTAATTTTGTTTGTTATAGAATCCATTCAAAGAAAATGGGTCCATGCCTGCAATAGACTTAACAATATGTACTCCATCCATTTATATGAACTTCCATTGGGATGTACTAGAAGACCAACACGGCAGTGATCACTATCCCATCATACTTTAAAGTAACCAAAAAATACCGGACAAAAGGTCCCAAAATGGAAATTACATAAAGCCAACTGGAAAACATAAACAAATCTATGTAGAACAGAATTCTACACGAACAGTCTAAATAAAGATGAACTACTAAAACATTTCACACAAACCTTAAACAATATTGCGACCAAAACAATACCCTACACTTCAACGAACCCACAAAAAATCAAACACTTGGTTTAATGAAACCTTAAAAAAAGCTGACATGCATGACAACGAATCGGTGTATATAATGAGTTTTTTTTTTCTTATTGCTGTTCTTAATTAATTCAAGTGCCATTTTGATTGCTTGTAGTTCTGCTGTGTATGTTGATGCGTCGATGGGAAATCTTATTTGAGTATTGTTCTGTCGATCAGCACATGCCGCACCTGTTCCTTTTTTTGTTTTGGATACTCCATTAGTGTATATTTCTTAGTGTTGTAGGTACTTTTCTCTTAGTCCGCGAAGTGGTTTTTATTTATTAAGTTGTTGGTATTGTTTTTTTTGGTATTTAGTAACAGGCAGATCGGTGCTTGGATCTTTCAATACCATGATGGTTTATTGCTTACTGTGTGTGTGACTATGTTATTAGAGTTTTCATTAATTTGAGTTAATATTTCTTTGATGCGATATCCGAAAGAAGGTATGTTTTTTGGTGTGCTGGTATAAAAGTTTGTATATTGTAGGTTGGGTTTTTTTCGTGGGTTGGGTTGTTTTAACCACTTTGTAGTTTTATTGCGTATTGTGTTATTAGTTTGTGCCATCTCAAATGTAGAGGGGGTTCATTGGCGTCTATGCATAGACTCATTCAATACACCGATCCTGTGTCATGCATCTTAGCTCTAAGAGGAGAAGAACTAGAGCATCCTCATATATTAGATATAATGAACAAATACAATGAAATTATTGAAAAAAAGAAAAGAAATAATCTGGATACCAAGTCATATTGGTATTCCAAGCAATGAAGAAGTTGACAAATTAGCCAAAGAAGCCATTAGCAAAAATATAGCAAACATCAAAATACCATACACAGATTTAAGAAGAAAAATAAGGGAATATGATAAAAATAAATGGCAAACACATTTACCCAAAACAAACTACACGAGCACAAACCTATAATAAAACACAAACACAAAACAACAATAAAAGGACGAAGAGAAAATATCGTTCTAAACAGAATCAGAACCGGTCATACCAAATTAACACACTCATACCTAATGGAAGCAACAGAAAAACCAAAATGCACTTTTTGCGACAAACAGATGACAATCAAACATTTACACAATGCCAAAAATACGAAATTACCAGAAATAGATACTATACAGTAAACGAAATCAAAGAATTGTTTCACAAGGTGACACC
This sequence comes from Euprymna scolopes, assembly GCF_053919585.1. Taxonomy (NCBI): domain Eukaryota; kingdom Metazoa; phylum Mollusca; class Cephalopoda; order Sepiida; family Sepiolidae; genus Euprymna; species Euprymna scolopes. Next base: position 37,425,122 of record NC_136498.1, on the reverse strand, counting down.
ACACCAAATCATCAAATACTTTAAAAAAAGATAACTCTTCAAATCACTTTAAACCGTAAAAACTAAAATGAATTAAAAAATACATCACTCTGAAAAAACAAACAAACAACAAAAACTATCTCTACTAAATACATAGATTGACTTTAAATGACCCATTGTTGTTGATATGGCGTGAAACCCCAATAAACCAACCAACCAACAATATCCCCAGTAACCGGGCGTCGATGGGACGGGAAATAACTAGATTATGGTCATAGTACAAATGGTAATATTGCTGTCGTGTCTGAAGGATAAACGAAGGGTTAAATAGTTTACTGATTATGATCTGTTTGGGGGGTTAAGCATCAATTGCATGTCAATATTAGATGTGATATACAAGAGATTGCATTACGCGAGTTCTGAATAATAGATGCAAGTAGTGAACATGTATATACGTAGACGAGCGTGGAATGAGTACGTTGACCCAACTTATCATAAGGCAGGCAGGTTTATGCCCTATCAAATCATAGCCCGTCGGGCACGTTTTTAGACATTTAACTAATAAAACATAATTTATTATTAGATGATAAGTTCTTTTAGAGAATATAAATCTTTAAATCTGCACTAAAAATTAAAAGAAAAATGTGAGGCTCATTTCAATTTTGTATACCTTATATAAAATTTGCTAATTTTACTAAAAATTTATAATGTATCCAATTGCTGATTAAGGCGTACATCTATTTAGTTAATATTTTCTTATTGATATGCATTTATATGTTTAACAAACGCTTGAGGAAAATACTGTAATGCAATTAAAACGTTTTGCGTTAATATATGAGGATAGAGTACACATATATTGACGACTGCGGCTGTGTGGACTGCTCCAGAGGAAAGTCCCCCCCCAAGCGATGAAATAAGCAAACTATAGAGAATTAGATGTTGAGCTCTGCATTTAAAGATAAACAGAATCCAAATCAGTAAAGAATATCACTATCGAATATTATTCAGAAAATCCCTGTGTTTGAATAAAGAAGAATCAGGAAAAGAGGGAAAGATATAACGACGGAAAAAAGTGGTTTCTCATTAATAAAATAGGCTGTAAGAAGTAAATCAAAACGATAGCAAAGAAATGGAACTTTTACTTTGAACCTTTGTCCAACTCAGGATATTATCCTTGGCTGAGATACACGTTACTCTGCCTCGTTTTTGATATTAAATCCGTGGCCCATAAAGAAGATTTAACACTAAGGATAACCAATACTAACGTTTCTACAATATTCATCGAATTGATAAATAAAAGTACAGTTTTTCACCTTGGAAGCTGAAATATTGATTAAAAATTCGATCTTTACCATGAAGTTTATGTTTTTGTAAGGTCCGTCATATATCGAAAATTGCGTATCTTCTGAAAGTAAAGTAGGATTAGATAAATAAAGGTTACTTTGTATGAAATCGACTATACTACTACTATAACTTCTGAGTTCGCGCCGTAATCAATAAATATCCAAGGACAACTTAATAATTTTATTTCATTTGATTATTTCCTTTAAACGTGAAAAAATAAATAAAATAAATCGTAATGTTTACATGAATTTCTTAACTTTTCCAGAAAGGTGAATATCTGGCTAAGGCGTAAATTAGTATAAATCACACAGGTTTTATTACGATACACCTAACATTACATACATCCTTTTTAAAACAACAAAACCGTTCTAAATCAATGGCCCTCATACAATAAATTGCTAAGTTAAAATTATTAATATTAATGCTTTAGTCGCTTCAAAACTGTTACGTAATAATTATTCTTACAGCAAGTATGATACTTTGATTAACTCGTTTACATTTCATATCTATCAATAAATATTTTTCATCATTACTATTATTATTATTATTTTTCATAGGAATAATAATAATAATAATAATAATAATAATAATAATAATAATAACAATAAGAATAACAACAACAACGTCTCTACTCCCTCTCTGTTTCGCTCTCCCTTTTCCATCTCCTTCCTGTTTTCTTTTTTTCGCTACCCTTTACTCTTCATCCACATCGTTAAAAAAGAACTTGTGTCAGCACGACTGGCACTGTACCAAATAGTCCAAGGGCCAAGGAGGATGGAAAGACGACGAAGAGCAAACAGTAACCAATTTTCCACTGGATGAGTGGGAAGAGGACTTGTGGAGGATTGTTGCCTCTCAAATTCTAGGGCATAGAATGGTTGCTACTAACGAGAAATAAATCTTAAACGGCCGGTGCGTTAACGTGAATATATTTGCAAATGTAATCAAAAGATGTGGAGACTAAAGAAAATCTGGCAGGATTTTTTTTAATGAAGACTCCAGGGAAAATTACAACTTGTTCTCAAAGAGGATTCTTTCATTATGGCCTGTTTGTAAACTCCTAGTGAGTGAATAATAAGATATTATTAGCAGAATATTAAACTTAGTCACAGAATTTATTTACAGAACTTTAGTCACTCCCTTAAATTCCTTGAATCTAGTACTAAATGCGAAGAATTATATAAATAGATGGATCTCGCTTCCGTTTCTATGCCATGTCATTCACACAAAAGTGGAACAAGTAGAAGGGGAAAAATCTAAAAGAAACGCCGCGATAAGTAAATCTGAAAGAGGGGTGTGAGTCGACCAGTTCGTGTATTCTTGCTTTAGAAGTAAAACGCCCACGTGCTTTACTGTTTTGGCGGATGGTAAAGCAGTTGGAAGTCAGGGAATGATGAGGGCTTACGTGTACATTGTTCGGCGCAGGGGCAGGGGAGGAATAATATTTGGGAATGGCACAAACGAAATGATTTCAGGAGAGGGTTATGCGGCCTGTTTCCAAGGCATCGTCTCGTTTCCTTAGAAAGATGAAAAAAATAGTTGGCGAAGGAAATGGCATTTTTAACCCGCTGCGAAAAATGGAAGTTGCAAATAAATAAAAAAATCATATCATTAATATATTTGCCTGGCAAATAACATCATCCTCTTTATCAACTAAATAAATATATTTAAATATCTATAAATATCACATGTAAAGCGAGAACCATATATTTATATACATCTTCGCATTAAGTACTAGCGTAGGGCACAACACATCCAGATTCAAGTAATTTTAGGGAGTAACATCTATGCCTATACAAAAATGTTCCTTACTTTGTCGGGACCTTTACACTTCACCAAATTCTTTAACTCATTGCACTCCACAATACTCACCTCACGTCACTATATCTTATAATAAAGACGTATAATTATTTTAGCCATTGAACTATTATTTTCTTAATCATAACTAGCTAACGGCCCGGCGTCTGCTGATCGTACATTATGCTTAAACATAGTATTTAAATTTATGCAGATTGTATATGCATTATTATAGAATAAATCCTATACTGATCTTTATATATAAGGAGTAATAATTTTCCCAGTTGACTACTTCGCAAAAATAATAAAATATAATAATGAAAGCGTCGTTCATAAAATGCCGCCTGTGTTTGTTTATAATACACACGAGAGTTAATATTTCGGCTTTATCATGTATGCCGGCGAATATTCACTTCTGATTAAAGTTTAGTTTTAAAATATTTAAAATAAGAAATGATTTGCGGCGATTCTGATTTTACCTCTGTTTATCGGACATTGAACTCAATAATAAGAAATAATTAAAATAAAATTGTGAGGTGCACACGAGCTTGAACAAGGGATTAATCGATATATAAATATTTATATAAATATATATATATATATATAAATATATAAATATATATATAAATATGTAAATATATATATATAAATATATATAAATATATATATAAATATATATAAATATATATATATATATATAAATATATATATATATATATATAAATATATATACAAATATATATATATATAAATATATATATAAATATATATAAATATATATATAAATATATGTATATATATACCACCATTTACTAGCCTAAAACCGTTTATTTTTATTTTTTGTTCAAGAATAAATATTTACGAACATGGCTTGACGTTATTCAACAAAACAGAAAAGTAAAACAACAGTTTGACAGGTTTACATTAAACTTTGTCTCTTGCAAATTAGACGAGAATCACTTTATTCTAAATGGACAATTTTTTGTAATACAACTTTTTTTTACTGGCGCCTTGGAATAATCCCAAAAATAGAATCAATTCAAAAGTGCTTATGACGGAGAGCGAATTTAGTTTCTGTTTTGTAAAAATACTATATATATATATATATATATATATATATATATATTTATATATATATATATATATACATATCTATGTATATATGCATATCTATGTTCATTGAGGTAGTTGTCTTGAATTTTAAATATGTGTTATCATTGTGAATTCGAAAATAACTGAATCTTTAAACCAAAGTTATGTACATAAGATTCATCTGAATAAAGTAATGATTGTCCAAATATATAATGAGTAAGACCATTTTAGGAATTAAAATGCCTATTAATTATCTACAAAATTTTAGTCATAAAAAACTTTAGTATCTCCTTCGTATAATGCGTATTTATACACGTTTGATCTAGATGATTCACCGCAAAAGATAACCAATGTCACGTGTGTTTGATTCGTTGTTCAAATTTGCCGAGGTGTGCTCACCAGTTCAAACAAAGTCTTTTTATTTACTATCGAAAATGACTAAACAAAAATACGTAACGTGTGTTGTTTTAAACTTTTAATTTGTCCTATAAATATGAATCTTACTGGTGATTAAAGGGTATATCCGGGTTAAAACTGGGGGAGGGCATTCGATCTGTAGTCGAATATTCCTGCACTGACAATAGCAAGACGACAATAGTAATATTTTTAAGACTAAATTATTTGCGGAGAATTGAATCTGCTTTAATTTGTTGGGGATTATCTCATTGGTGGTGAAATGCAAAATATTTTCTTCTTAAATATACATATACATATATAGATAAACATGAATTTTTCAGGTCCGAATTTTTAAGCTTTTCGATAATTATCAGCAGCCAACGTCCCCACCTATTCTAACACGATAAAGGTGAAGAGGAAGGAAAACAGAAAAAGGAAAAAAAATTCAAATTAGGCGAAACTGCACAAAGTACATTAGTAATAAAAAACAGTAAAACGACAGAGAACAAATCAATCAATAAGTAGGATGCACAGGAAGAACAACCCTGACGATGGTCAATTGAGACCGAAAACGTTCGGTAAACTAGGGGACTTTATAAGAACTTTGGATCCCACAACAAAATTACTTGTACGAAAACAAGAAAAATTCGAAAGAAAGATCATTAAAAGAAGAACGAAGATCCTCTTCAATAAAATATGCGCGAATATATATATATATATATATATATATATATATATATATATATATATATATATATGTGTGTATAGAAAAAACAATATAGATATTCATATATATATATATATTTATATATATATATAAACATGTGTGTTTGTGTGTGCAGAAATAATAAAGAAGCCATGATATTTGCACACATTCCTAGTTTATCATAATCATCTTGTGTACTAATAGAGAATACAGAAATATAAAACGATAAGAATGATAGGGAGAAACAGTTTCCGAACGCTTTTGGATAAAAATACTGAGCCATTTACTTTTTTGTGTGATTCACCATTACATACTGACGCCAAACAAATAACTCCATTACAATTGTATTTCTTTTAAAGTTCAGATTTATTCATATCTGGAAGGTAGAGATTGAATTTTAACTAAGAAATCGTGTTAGGTGTCGTTAGTTTCTCGTTTGTGTTCCTGTATTTTTGTATGAATTTCCTACTTCAATTTAATACATCGTCTTGTCGTCTAGACTTTATTCCTGGCTAGCAGGTTTTATCGCCGTTGTTTCCCGATTATTTAGTATTCCTGCTACGACTTTGTAAGTCTCTAGTAAAAGTTTTAAGAGTGTTATTTCTTTCCTTGTGAGAAATTAGATATATACTGTGACTGCAGCTGTTGTGTTGTTGACCGATACGCCTTATTGGTGTTTAAGATTATATCGTCACCAACATTTTACGAAACGTTAATCTATATTAGTTTAATATTAGTTTAATATATTAACTGTATAGGATATCCTACAAAAAATGTCCTCTGCATATACTGATAATTTCTTAACTTTGTTGTAATATTTTACGTCATCTATCTATGTGTAACTACTAGACATTGAAACAGTTATCAAATTTATCATTTGGTTAGAACTTAGTATAACGAATAAAAATGGTAAATATGTCATCTCTCAAGTGAATACTTTATGGCGTAACAAAATCCTGTAATATTTACGTAGTCTAAATGATAAATCATATTGCATATATCATCAGATAATGGCGTTTTATTATGCATCAATATTGTATTAAAATTGAATATTAATTATGATATATACTGGTACCCTGATATTATATCAGAAATTAAAACACGCAATACACGTTGTTTTAAGAATAGAATTTCAAAGATAGTCGTATAACTTAAACACTTTATTCAGGTAATTGATTTTTATGTTAGTCGCATAATTTGTTTAGATGAAATAGCGAAGCCTCGATCCGGATTATGTGCGTTTCCTCAATAAAGATAACGTTCTTAGTAATATCAGCGTCATTATTTCTTTTTCTTTTCACAAACCACAGTCTTAACTACATGTGAACGAAGAGGCGTTTCGTACAGAGCTGACTCCAGAGCTCCAAAATCCGTCTATTATTTACTTATTTTATGAACCTAACAGAGATTACATTTGCAGAATCATGCTAATCGCTAAAATTGTGTCGTGACAACAAGTGCGTGCTAACTGTAACTACTTATTCATGTACCTTCCTGCGTCGTTACTCCATTTCAATTAAACACAGATATATTGACATTGGAAAAACGTTTCCTTTAGGAATCTTTGTAAACAAAATCGGTGATTCATTGCGTGCATTCGTCAATGTCCCCTATTCGGAATATATTGTGATCGCCATATTTCTTTGTGATTTTTTCTACAGAGCTGGAATATGTCCCCAAATAACTAATACGCATGTTCACAATTTACAATAACAATACAATATTCCACTAAAACGTACGGGAAGTTAATGTAAACATAATTATTTAAGGTATCGACCTTTTTTTTCTTCTTTTTCAGGTGGCAATGAAGATGCTGTTGGATATCTATGCATTAGCTAGGCTCTCATTTAGTGTGTATTTATTTTTTGAATACATATTAATGAAACATTTCCCTTTAACTACCGAATGTAGTTTTGATCAAGCACGACTCAACATTTCAACATTTATCGATAAGATAATGTGAATTTAAATATTGTTTAGCTTATTACACCTGCGCTTGTCTCATAAGATCTAGGCGAATATAACTAGGTTTGGATATTGCGATCCACATGAGGTACACTATAGTTCTTCTATTATTATGTAGCAAAGCAATTAAGACAAAAATATGTACCAAATAACGCCTTCTACTGCGAGTAAGCTTCTTTAAAGGAAAATTTCGTTTACGCTTATTTCGATATCAATATAGAATATTTTTTTCTGTTTACCGGGACACGTTTTTTTATTAAGATTAAATTAAATTGTAGAAACATTAAATATGTGCGTTTACTATGTTAAATTTCAACGAGCTAAAACATTAAATGATTTGGATTAAATATGTTTATACTAACCTGTAAAACACAAAGATTTGCACGAAAATTTGCATAATAATAATGATAATAATGACAATGATAATAAGAATGTTAATAATAATGATTATAATAATGATAAAACTAATGATAAAAATAATGATACTAATGAAAATAAATATAATGAGAATAATAATAAAGATAATGATAGTAATAATAAAAATAATAATGATAATAATGATAATAATGATAATAATAAGGATAATAATAATAATAATAATAATAATGATAATAATGTTAATGATGATAACTATGATAATAATGATAATTATAATAATCATAGTAATGATAAGTATAGTAATAATGATAATAATAGTGATAATAATAATGATAATAATAAAAATGAGGATAATAATAATGATAGTAATAATAATGGTAATAGTAATGATGATAATAATAATGATAATGATAAAATTACTAATAACACTGATAATAATAATAAGGATAATAATAATGATTTTAATAGTGATAATAATAATAATGATAATAATAAGGATATCATTAATATAATTACCATGATAATAGTAATGTTATTAATAATGATAATGATAAATAAGGAGGTTAATAATAATACTGATAATAATTAGAATAATTATAATAATGATGATATAAATAATGACAATAATAATGATATTAAATATAATAATAATGATAATTATAATAATGATAATAATAAATAAAATAATAATATTGACGATAATGATAATAATTATAACAATAAACATAATTATTATTTTTATTATTATTATGATAATACTGATAATACTTATTATGATGTTGATAATAATACTTATTATTATTAATAATGTTTTTATTATTATTATAATTATAATGATAATAATGATAATGATAATAATAATGTTAATAATAATGATAATCATAATTATAATTATGAAAATAAATATAATGAGAATAATAATAATGATAGTAATAATAAAAATAATAATGATAATAATTATTATTATTAATAATAATTTTATTATTATTATTATTAGTAGTAGTAATATTATTATTATGGTAATACTGATGATAATAATAATTATGCTAATAAATATGATAATAATAATAATAATAATAATAATAATAATAATAATAATAATAATAATAATAATAACGACAGCAACAACAAGCAGATGAATTGGAGATCTACCAAGAACAATTGGCGATTGTTTTCAAAATGTGACGTAGAAGTTCTGATAGAAGCCAACATACGAAACATGCACAATCGCTCAGGACAAATCACGTGACATATGAAAGTGACACAACGGCGGAAAACAACCGATTGTGTTGAATGAAAGGTGGGACTACACAGCATAGCATGAGTAGTTTGGAAGTTGAAAAAGAGCAGAAAATCTCATGAAAATGTGGCTAGATAGGTTAGTTGGAACATTTGCAAGAAATTAGGCTAAAATGCAATGAAAGTGAACTGAGATTGTTCCGTAAGATGTGGCGGAGAGTGATAATGTAAATGTAATATAGTATATAGATATGCAAAATGAAATTATAATTCAATATCGATATCCAATGTGAAAATTTGATTAAAACAAGAACACCAGATTTAATCGTGATAGACACAAGAAACGCTAGTCGATAGTCATTTATATAGCAGACTTAGTTGGAATAAATTCGGTGGAAATAGGAAATAGTATACATTGTCAAGGATATACGCCTGAAAGATGAGGTAAAAAGAAATTTGAACACTACCTGTTGTGATGATAACAGTGAAGAGTGTGAGAAAGCAGGTACCAATACGGGTTCATAATTTTAAGATCTATTGCAATTTTTAGATGTTATAAACTACCTATTAGCACAAAATTGACATTATCAACAAGGCACCAAATGTGACAAATTAAATACTACTATTATTACTACTAGTTCTACTCTACTACTACTACTACTACTACCTTAATATTGGCTCACAAAAAGCGTTCACACAGGTCATCAAAGATCTTATTGAATACAACCAGTGGTGTTCCTTGGAAGCTGCGTGACATGTCTCCCCAGATTTTCAAGTACTCGCCACTCTTTCGAAAGCGTTTGAAAATAAATTCGCATACCGCAACAGCTGATTTTTTATATAGGCTTCACCACTTATCAAGGTATTGAGGCCCTTCGAAGATAGCTCGAGGTTAAAGCGTGTAAAATAGAAATTGGATAATATAGTAATCGTTAGTAATGGAAATTTCGTAAATGTGTTAACTTATATGGAAAGGCTCATCCAAAACTTGTTTTCCTTAGGCTTGAAGACAACCATATTGTAATCAGCTGGAAAGCAGGGAAAACGGAAGGCAATTCCATAGGCGTGCATTTCTAATAAAGAAGCTTTGCTCATGCAATCTACGTTTAGATTTAGGTACAGATAAAAAGTGGGGGGGCATTATTTATAGTGATTTCTGCTAGACGGGTGTTTCTTGTGAAATTTTGCCGAGTGAGGGACCATTGATTGGAGCTCAGCCGATCACTGGCCTGAAAATAAAGATAATGAGAGACAAACTCGCAACATCTCTCCTATGAGAAAGAGATTGCAGGGAAGAGAAAAGGGCATCCCCCACGAGGTTACGAAATCTATTTTGAACGCTATCAAGGCAGGACAAGTCCTTTCTAGCAGCTCCTGTCCAGATGTGGCAACAGTACTCCATCCTTGGATGTACCTGGCTTTTATATAGATAGAGAATTGCATCAGCAGTGAGATATCTACTGGGTCGATAGAAGGATCCCACCATTTTTCCAGCGGCTTTGGCAACGGATTTAATGTATGCTCCACTTAAGATCAGGAGTAAAAGTCAATTCCAGAAGTTTGTCAAAAAATGAGGCCCCCCAAGACGACATCCATTTATTTCAATTGATGCCATATGGGGATCGGAGCGTTTATGATGTAAAGATAAAAGCTTAGTTTAAGATACATTAAAAGTAACCAGCCACTCTATTTCCCCATTGTACCACATGCTCAAGATCAGAGGAGAGAGAAGCAGAGAGAACTTAGTCGTTTACGGTCTTAGTTGTGCTACCATAATAATAGTGTCATCAGCATAAATGTCTACGAATGATTTAAGGATGTTATTTGGAAGATCATTAATATAGATCAGCAAGACATTTGGGCCGAGGATGGACCCCTGAAGGACTGCAGCATTAATAATGAGTTTCTGATTTCTGCCTACAAACCTCTACTTTTTCGGAGAGAAATGATTTAATAATAAAGATATTCCAACTATAACGTACCTGGAGATCTTGTGATGTAAACCTTTATGCAATACTCTATCAAAACCATTGATTTATCGTTGGCAGGAGCCATTGGTCCTTATTGGATTTTTAGTTGCAATTAGCACTCCCCTATGATCCGAGTTCTCTTCGCACATAAACAGTGGAGGTTTGGTCAGTGCTCATTAATCGGGTGTTCAATCCTCATTGACTACTTGGATATTCGGTGTATTCTTTTCTGAGGCAAGGAGCAGTTATTTGGTAATAGGAGGATCGGGGTTAGGTTAGAGAACTAAATAGATATGCAGTTCAATGTGTTTTCTCTCTTGCAGTTTGTCTTGTTTGCACATGTAGATCGTGTGTGTTAGTTTTCACATTCAAGGATTTCCTTAATATTTCTTCTGTTTCATTATGGTTATTCGTTGTATTTTTTCAGTCATTTCTGTATTTGTTCTGTGTCTTCTTTTTCTCCTTTCTTCGGTAATCACTCTGTGGTTTACTTGGACAGCAAAGACTACGATTTGACAGGATTTTTTCTTTCTTTCTAATTATTTCGACATCCGGTCTTCTTGCTTGTAGGGATTTATCAGTTTTTATGTCCCTGTAGAATAGGACATTGTAATGCTCGTGTTCAAGTACTGTTGGTGGCTTATGTCTGTACACTTGGCTGTGCGTTCGATATACAGTTGTTTACATAATTTCCAGTGTACTGCCCTTTCCACTTGTCTTTTCTTTGATTCTGTTTGGGCCACTTTACTGCATTCACTTACTATATGGTTTATCTTTTCACTTTTTCCTACAGGGTTTGCATTTACTGTTTTCTTGTGTTTTATCGATATTTGCTTTGATGTAGTGGGTTCTTATCGAGTTATCCTGATCTGCAGTTATTAGAGATTCAGTTTCTCGGTTTATGTGCCCTTTTCGCATCCATTTCCAAGTGTTTCTTTATTCTCATCTTTTGCCGTCCTTATAAATCTTCCATGTAGATGTTTTACTTCCCATTTTTCTTATCTCGTCTTATATTTTATTCGTCTGTTTTATTGTTTTTCTTAGTGTCATTCGCTGGCATGAATAATAATTTCAGTGTTATTCGTTATGTATTTTTCAAATTCTGTTGTGTGTTAGTGTGTGTGTATCGTCCACACACTTTCTCAAACACCTGTCCTGTAAAGTACCGTGATGATTTATTAATGATACTTCACAGGTATTTATACCCTTTATTATTTTTCTGCTATGTAATTTATTTTCTAGAAGTTTTCTTTTTCTGGGGTATGCTTTTTCCAATTCTCTTTTGTTTCTGTGGCTTTGATAGCATTTTCGTCCAGGAATCCCAGGTATTTATAGACGTCTTGTTCCCCGAGGATTCTCCCCTCCGTTGGGTTGAGTAATCCAATGCCCTTTGTTATCTCCAGCTGCCCCGGTCTTATAACTAGTAGTGGCACTTTTCCATACCAAACTCCATTTGGATTTCCTGGCTGAACAACCTGGTAGTGTGTTTCTATAGTTCCTTTTCAGAAAGTTTCAAGTGGTCCATGTAGATTAGGGGGTTCTTTTTCCCCTCTTGAAATATTGTATCCAGCTTGCCATTTCCAAATATATTGTTCAGAGGTATCATTGCTATTATGAACAACAATGGTGATAATGAATCACCTTGGAAGATGCCTGTTTGTATGTAAATTTATGTTGTGTGTTGTCCATCAACTGTCTATTCGAGTCTCCGCATTCAAATTGCGTTGATATTCTTGCTTGTTGTTTTATACATTTCTAAATATTCTATTATCAATCTTTGTGGGATCCTGTCGTGCGACTTTTTGTAGTAAATCCATGCCATAGCTGAATTCTTTCTCTTTTTTTACCTCCTTTAAAATCTTTTGATCTGTGTATACTTAATTATGTTTTCCTCTCATTTATTTCTGACATCTTTTTAATTCCTCCGTAAGAAGTCCACGATTATTTAGGGAATAGTAGATTTGTTCTCTTAGTTGTTCTGTTAATATTTCCACATATGGAAAGGCACATAAGAAGTCTATGGTTGCTGGAGGTATTCTCATTCTCTGTGCCCTTTTGTATCAGAAGGGTGTTACCTTTTGTCATCCAATCGGGCACGTTTGTTTCATATATATATATATATATATATATATATATATATATATATATATATATATATATATATATATATATATGTATATATATATATATATATACTTATATATATTAAGCTTTTGTCTTTCGTGTATGTTTTCTCACTAGATGTTCTCATCCGAATAATCTTCTAAGATTGTTCATTGGCTGGAATGGTGTGGTTCCGTTAAGCTCGAGTAACAAGAATTCTCTTCAGATTCGTAGTACTATCAAAGTCCTTCGATATCATATACAAATAAATTTGCATCAACGCAAAAGCCGCTTGTTGTTGTCATATTGTTGACAGTGACAATTGATACTTCCTAGGATTTGAATGAAAAAAGCGTCCCCGATGTCCAAAATTCTTTCACTATTATCCAGTTGCGTTCTGGTTGATGCTTTATATCCTCAAGTTTTCCATCGTCTTTGAGACTTCTCGAGTCATTGTTGTGCTTCAAGTTGATAACGTCACTACAATTTGGGGAGAAGCGAAGTTAACTTACAGCTAATCAATTTCAGGTTTCCTCGTCCCACGTGGTCTTCCAAATTATGTAACTCACTTTTTATGTTTTTATGGTCAGTTAGCGTCGCTAGATCGTGTGTATTGCTCTCTGTTTTCAAGGGTTTTCATTATTATTTCAGTCGTTTTAATTATTTTTATCTATTGTATCTTCTAAGTCACACCCCTAATATGAATTGGCCTCGTTCTTTTTTTTTTCGATGTCCATCAGGATTGGACATGGCATTATTGGTGTTATCTTGACGTTAATCACTTTTAGTATCCTTTTAAACTATCTAGCCAGTTTCTGTATTTTTTAGTTTAACCTTTGGTCTTAGAAAACAATAAGTATATGTATTTCCGCTGCCGTTTTTTGTTTTCTCGTCTTACTCCTAGTCTACATATTGTAACTATTTTCTTTTTGTTAGTGTCTCATGACGCGGTAATTATTCTTTCGATTTTCTGCGTTATGTATTCTCTTGCTTCTTTTTCTTTTTTACACAGTTTTCTATAAAATGCATCATCGGTCAGCATCATTCTCTCAGTGTAGCGCATTGTGTTTAGTCATGATTTCCCTGTTTTTTGTTTTGATCGAGATACCTTCAGGCTTCCTATGGTGGAACTTATTAATTGTTCGGTGTATTTTACTAGTAACATTACATGTTTGTTTATAGCTTTTACTATAATACTACGATAGAGGTTGGCTTTGAGAAGCTTTCGTTCCTTCTATTAGTATCGTAATTTTTTCATCATTATTATTATTATTATTATTATTATTATTATTATTATTATTATTATTATTCCTATCTGTGTGCACTTACGTATGGATTTAGCAATTTACAGGGGATCAAATAAAATTATCCGTGCCACACATGCGTGAAGATATGTAAGTGAGTCAGTGAATATGTATACATGCAAATGGTTGATTTTTTGATAAACTTTATTCTACAAATTTGTGGATGTATACAAGAATGTGTCTCTGTCTGTATTCTCATGCAGTAAATGTTTTCGTTATATCTTTTTCGCGCTCTGTGTCATACAACATTAACATTCGCAGTGATGCTGGTTTAAGGATAAGGAAATACGCAATTTAAGTACGCCAAATGCAAAAAAAAAAAAAAAAATGAATCTAAGAAATACCTCCAGCGTGAATTAAAAAATTTACAGGTTCAACTGGACTTATTAAAAAAGAACTTTAAAACGGGTTATAAATATACGACGTTACTCATTACTTGATTATATGATACAAAATATACGAAGTTACTCATGCGGAAGAAAGATTTGAACAATGACACTTAAATGAATGGTAAGCGTCCGAAAAAAATCTTTACATATGTGAGAAAGCGAGCGAATGTCTGGCATACGGTAGAATGCCCAGCTAGATTATATGATAAAAAAATTAAGCAAATATATGAGTCGTCGTTTTCCAAAGAAAAAAAAAACATGCAAAATAAATAAAGTTTTAGAGACAGTAGAACCGTTATTTTTCTTATCTGTTTATGTCTGCTATATTTAGCGCCTTTTCTGATTTCTGACATGAAAAGAGCATGCACCCATAGCGTGATTTACGATTAGGCATAACTGCTAAAATAATTTTTGTAGATTTTTTTTTAACTCATAATCGACACTAGTTATGATTGAAAAATATCTTTACTAGCCTACACATAAAAGAGAACTGTATTATAACGTAACGTAACAAGCATTGTTCCTAAAGGGCTTCGTTCCCTCTATCATGTATATACCCACGCACAATATATATATATATATATATATATATATATATATATATATATATATATATATGTATATATATATATATAAATATATATATATATATATATATATATATATATATATGTTTAAAAGTTTGCCTACCTCGCTCCTCTTTCAGTGTTTGGTCTATAAATTGAACCTTAATATATAGGCCATTCGACCCTATGTTACGGCATAATTGCCTTGACACACCAGTCTTCGTCAGATGACCGAAGTTAAACACCGAAATTGGTCAGTACAAGATTTGAGACCATTTGCGATTTCCAGGCGCTGTATATGATCTCCGATTATCTTAGCATTATTTTTTTGTCGACCTATACATCCACTTCACTTGTTACTACAAAAATTTCACACGCAAGCACTTCTACGTTATTATCAAAAGTATATTAAAGGTTGAAGAAGGCCTTATTCGAATCCATGCTAAACTTTATATTTGGGTTTTAGCCGGGGGAAATCACGGCAAAAGTGTGTAAATTAACAAAAATGGAATTTGCCAACTGACGGTCGCACGACAGCGTAACGAATATGCATGCGTAACGTAATATCTACTTTGAATTTTTAGCCTTGCAGTAAATATATCTTCATAGTTCAGGTAAAAGGTAATAGGATGAGTAAATCGCAAGCTAAAAGTTTTGGTTTCGATTCACGGTTGTGGTGTACGTCTCATTTTTTTAAATAATTTCTTTAAATCGTTACTACGTATTTGATTCAATATAATAACATAATAAATACGAAATCGGCATTATTCCAAATATATTTAAGCGTATTTTAGGACCGAGCAATGCCAGGTGCGTGCTAGTATATATATATATATATATATAAATATATATATATATATATATATATATATATATATATATATAAAAGTGAACGTGTCTGTCTGTCTGTGTGTATGTGTGTCTGTGTGTCTGTGTACATTTCCCTACGCAATAACTCTGTCAATTTTTAGTCTATAGACTCGAAATTTGAAATACCGGGTACTGAGATTTGGGAAAATCGATGTGACGGGTGTAAGCCAGAAATTTGGCTGGTAAGGTGTCAAATTTCAACGATTTGACCTTTAAGACCTCTACCAAACACCTCGGACAATTTTGGGTCTAGACACTTGAAATTTTAGATATAGGTTCCTTAAACCTGGATCTAACTTAATAAAGTGATTTGAACCCGAAACTATAAATTTTAAGGGGTCATAAAAGGGGTCAAAATTTTAAAAAATTGACCTCTGCGGTCTCTTCCAATTACTCAGACAATTTCTGGTCTAAATATTTGAAATTTTACATAACGGGTATTCAGAGATAGCGCAAGCTTTTTCATCAGTTTGGGTCGAAAATCTTTAGTTACCAATATATAAATTTATGTATGTATGTCTGTTTGCATGTCTGCCTTAAACTTTCAATAGATGCGACGGATTTTACCAAGATCAGTATTGTTTTAAAGTTTGACCTTTCATACGGTAAATAGCGAAAAATTGGCTAAAAACATTAATATCTTCCCCTTCAACTAGGAACTTTTCTCCAGTGGAGGGGGTCACTTTTTTCACCGATATTTTTGAAAGTTATCCTTTCCTTTAGATTGTCTAGCCTTAATTTTAAAAAAATGTATCTTCCGGTTTAGCGGTGGTCGTAACAGCATAAACGTTAGGTTTTACCCCGTTCTTTTCCTCCTTTGCGGTACGGGTTCGAACCTGCCTTCCTACTACCACTTCTTTTTTTTATTTTTTTTTTGCTCAACATACACATCCAAACACTCGGGCAACGCCGGGCTGAAATGCTAGTATATATATATATATATATATATATATATATATATATATATATATATATATATATATATATATGATTATACTTTTTTTGGAAGAAGAAATCATGCATAGTGCTCAATTAAAAGGAAACTCTGAAATGTAAGAGCGTATTTATATTTTGTGTACAGAGAGTTGTTAGATGAGACAAATCATTGGTACCGTCGGTTTCAAGCCCGATAATAAGGACCGTTTAAGGTATACTTATCAAGCTCTCTTCAGCCAATGTGTATATATATATATATATATATATATATATATATATATATATATATACATAAACACATGTAATATATATATATATATTTATATACATAAACACATGTAATATATATAAATATATACATAAACACATGTAATATATATATATATTTATATACATAAACACATGTAATATATATATATATATATATATTTATATACATAAACACATGTAATATATATATATATATATATATTTATATACATAAACACATGTAATATATATATATATACATTTATATACATACATAAACACATGTAATATATATATATATATATATATATATATATATATATATATATATATATATACACACACATGTATATGAAATTATTTTTATGGGTGCATAACTTTGCATAATGATAAATTATCGTCTGAATATATACTGATATTTGGGATTAGAAGTTTTCTGGAAGTTGTTTTGAAAATAAAAATTATCAAAAATAGATATAAAATATTTTAGTGTAAATTTACGGTACGAAAAACAAACGTTAAAAATATGCAAATTGTTTTCTCAAACCCTATTGAAAATAAAGGCATCAGCGTGAACAAAAAATAGGCAAACATTAAACATGGTCAATTTATTTTCGCATTAAAATTAAGATTATTCTATTCATAAAGGAAGCCATTATTCACATACTTCCGTTATAATACCGGAAGCTGTTGATTACTTTACCGAAAGAAGTGCAGCTGCTTTCAGTGGGTAATGCAAATGGTTGTTCTTTCTCTACAAAAAAAATCTATAAGAGGCACATGACTGCCCATTATTTTTCTTGTTTTTAAACATTAGTCAAAGTCTTGAACGTGAGAAATTAAACATATTAAAGCATCGTTTTTTTGCAAACGAATTGTTTACCTGCCAATTGATATTTTTATGGAAATCAAAAGTTTCCACTTAATAAATCTCCAATGATTTTTACTCTTTAACGTTTCTAAGTCTGCATTGGACATTAATGTAAATTATCAACAGCATGAATAAGGACATGCACACTCTCAGTATAGAATCGAAGTGTTTTAAGTGTATTTTACTCTTTTGTAACCAGTTTCATAATAATCTACGTACACGTATTCGCGATTGTTTTGTCCAAGGTTGCAATGTATTCCCTCTCTATTTTATTTTACTTCAGTTAAATAAAATTTCTTTATCTCTAAAACAATGAGTTAGTAAAGCAATTGAGAACATACATTTCCTCTGCCTAATTAACCATTTTCATACGTTGTAGTATATATTTTGTTTTGGTCTCTTGGTCTTACTGCATTCCAGGACAAGAGTTCCTGGATATGGCCTTAAACTATATCTAATGGTGACGCCCAAGCTAGTGGGCTTTGGTGAGTGTGGAGCCAACCTTTAATTGCCATTGCTCTCAGGTTCACTCTGTCTTAGATTGGTAGAAACTGTTAGGGTCCCAACTATGGGTTAAATAGAAACCGACTCGAAAAAACAAATACAATCTATTAAAGACACTTTTTCTTCACAATCACTGGATCCGGCATTAAAAATCCTGAAAAGTGTTGATATGCCGTAAAATCAAAACCAACCAACCAGGACAAAAATGTACCTAGTCTGATGGAGTATCCAGCTTCGTGCTATTTCTTGAGGTAACCTTACTTGGAGAAAATGCACGATTCGTAAAAGCTTGTGTGGGTTAGCCTTGTAAGGAGATTTTATTTAAGCAGCGAATACTGTGTGATTTTGAATATTGGTCAGGGTTTACTTCTATGGAAAAAGTACCCTTGTGCCATGTTGTTCTGATAAAGCCCTGCACAGAGAGTCCTTAGACACTCGAGGAAAGTGTCTTATTCCTGTGGACTCAACTACATTCGACAGTAAAGTACCTTATAATGCATATCAAACACCGCACCTACTGCCATTTCAGACTATGTTACATATTGAAAGCGATATATAAAAATTATAATAGTTTGATATGTATTCATAAATTTCGATAAACAATAAGTATATATTCTTATAATAGTGTAACTGATCATTAAAATATTTCTAAATCTATTTCAATAATTTAAAAGTAGTGCGCAGAAGAACTTGTAGTACAAACACATACACATATATATATATATATGTACATAGGTATACATAAATATGTATATATTTATTATGATATAAAAGTCCTTTTGTGTGCTTAGAATATCTTTTATAAATTCCACACAAATGTAATTTATACTTCTAGCAGGGTTTTTAGATCTGTTTTGTACAAAAAGTTATCCGATCATATCGAAAGTCCAAAAAATCCGATCTTAAAAACAGTTTTACTTCTCTTATAGATATTATCAAAAATTTACAGGGAAATATTTTTAGTTACACCGGTGTAACTTTGACTGGTGTAACATGAAATATTTCTTTGTATTTTCCTTTTTTCTATAAGAGAAGAAATACACATTTTTAAGATCCTCAAACCCAAGTATTAGCTGACGTGATATTGTAGACAAACGCAGAAGGAATTTGATGAACGACATTACATTGGTACTTTTTCTTTTTCTTTTTTTTTTGGGGGGGGGCGAATTTGTCCACTGAGAAAATTTTTTCTCGAAATGTGTATATTCAATAAAGTAGGCATTCCATAATAATACATACGCAATCTGCATAAAAAAATTTCATGTCTAAGTTTATTGTACGACCAGGCAACGCTTGATATTTAGCTAGTTTATATTATCATCAATATGTGTGTATATTTTTGGATATTCATCATATATGGGGGGGGGCACTTAAAATGTCATGTACGTTTAAGTTTCCTTATCTTGTATTGCATGTTTCATATGTATAGTATTATAATTAACATATTTGAGCTATATAATCATACAGATGGTGAAATTGTTTAAGGAGACCAACGTGCTTTTATCTCTGTTTACTTTCTCTCACCTTCGTGTCATAGAAATATATTAGTATATAATATTCAAAGTGTTTCTACATGTATGTATGCATGCATTCATGTTGAAACATCACAAGTAAATCATTAATTTACAAGCCAGACACTCGCCCAATTAAGTATCAGTCCTTTTTGTTTTACCGATTTTATTACAGGAGAACCCCTTATCCAATCTTATACGACACAATTACGTTGAGACAACGGTTTTCGCAAGAGAACCGAAGTCAAGCAGCGGTGAGTCTGGTCAGTGCCAGATAGGTGATCATTTTGGAGGGCTAGACTACCGTGGCGAAGTGCATGAAATTTTTAGATTGGTTTCTGCGGGTGTGTTTAATACACAGAGGGGGTGGAATCAAGATGGAAAGCAACTAAACACAACCGCCCTTATTTGTCTTCCCGAGATAACATGGCTCTACAATTCTGAGAGCCGTGATCGCCGTCGCTGTTAAAACAGCAGCGTCGTTATTTTCATTCAATGTTTAAAGTTATTTAAGAATGACAAGAGCGCATGTTTTCCATTTTAGGGTCCATTATAAAAGTTAATTAAAAAACCTGCTTGCTAATAATAACGGAATACTCTTTTTGACATATTGATTCTTCGGACATCACTGATGTTAAGCAACGATGAGTCTGGTCAGTAGCAAATATAGGATAATTTGAGAATATCAAGAGCTGTCTGTAAGAGCACGTCTAAGCAAGAAGCATAAAAACATAAATCCTCACATTGATATAAGTACCAGTGGCGACCGCCTGTGAATTTAAAATATCTTGACAGTTCTTCCGTCGTAGAAAGATTATCAAACCCAGTTAAATAACCAAGAGTAAGAATAACTCACATTTAATTATAATAATTGAATGCAGTTAGCATAATTTTTATTTATTCCAGAAATAACTTTTGTTAGTGTGTTTTTATCTGCAATAAGCAGCATGAAAATCAGTGTTCACTTTTTACAAAGGATTTAACATTGTCATCTTGAATTTGTATATTTCTATTAGATTGCAGGATAATGACAATAGAAATTATTGTGAAACTCGCCGTTGACGGCTATTTTTTTCTTTAAAAAATAATGTTACTTATTAGACAAATTCGATAAAAAGACGTTGAAAATCAATACATAGAAACAAACAGTTAACTTAAGCCATGGCGTCATGTACAAGTAACTGCAATAAGACATGCAAACGACGATTATTGTGATAGATTACCTGTTTTTATACATTATGCTTTTTCTATGTGATTTTATTAGTTCGATATGGGCCTAGCTATAGGACTGTAACACAAATCTTGGTTATTTGTCTGAGAATTTTTTTTTTGGCGATAATCGGTACGTATGGAAAACAATTTATCAACGTAAGAACAGTTTGATTTTGAATAAAGTTTGCAATCTTAATACAGTTGTAAATAAAAGTAAATTTTAGAAGTAATCACCGAAAAAGCAGAAAAGTTCGGCATTTATAATCAAAAGTGGGTTATTTGATAAGACCTCGGAACATTCGGCACCATTGACCCAGTATATTTTACTGTTTCAATTTTTATTTCAATGAATACTATTATATGAGAATGCTTTTAAAAAATTAAGTAATAGTTCCTTTACCATGTAATGTAGACTGAAATGTATTGTAGGTTACGTCAGTGTACACAAGGCTGCGCCACTAATTAATGTCAAATATCAGTGGATTTGATGGAAATCGGTGATTTACCAAATTTCGATGACAGTAAAAGTATGTGAAGTGTGGACCATTTGGTGATCCTCATCTAATACCGGGAACCACAGAGTTCCTATATATATATATATATATATATATATATATATATATATATATATATATATATATGTATATATATATATATATATATATATATATATATATATTATTCTTCAGAATAATGTAATGCAATAAATGTACTGGTATGCAAATCCAGTGATTATCGGTCTTACAAAATGTTATGAGTTGTAATATTTTATAAAGTTAATGCCAGCTACATGAACATTGCACAATATACCAGATAGAACAGATTAATTATAATTTAGTAATTTAAATTTACCATGTGAAAGAATTAAATTTCAAATCCGAAATGTTATTATATGCAAGACAAACAATAAATTTCAATAAGTATATTTCCTTTCAATGTTTACCCATCTGCTCAGAGGAAAAGATAAACATATTTTTAATTGTTTATACCTAATTTGCTAAATGCAATAAACATAGAAAAATTTCCTAAATGTAATAAACATAGAAAATTAAAAGTGTTTAAAGTGTTTAAATCATAGAGTAAGGGAATAAGATATTAATTCAAAATGAAGATATTGAACTTCATATCAAAATTGTATGGTAAATCGTGAAGTGAATTATTTGGTAGTAGTGAGGTAAAAGGATTCAATGCGTATCGTAATTCTTCCAAGGCACCAGGACAGACATAAACGACTCACCAGAGACACATAAAGGTTCTAGAACGTTTACATCTTAAGTGTTTTAAGAATCCTAAATATCAACTTGCAAATGAACATACCAGACACAGGGGCACTAGAAAAAGAACAGTGACCTTGCCTTGACATCATGGTTACCACTGCGCAGTTTCGCTGGGCAGGTCACATTGTGTGTATGAGTTATGATCGTCTCCCAAAGCAAATCGTGTATCGATAACTTGCGAGTTGTAAGCGTCCAAAACATACAGATATTGATACCAACACCTGCTAATAAAATGTGGTTTATCGTGGTGCTTGGTGGAAATTGGTAAAAACTGCCTGTGGTTCTTTTCAGTCTACGAGCATGGAGCGTGGAAATTTAAGACAGTCACTAAAGAAAGGGATATATGGATTTTTAGCCAGGCAACCATGCAAATTGGATTTATGAAACCTGTGGTCGCGTTCTCCTTTCAAAGGCAGAGCATGTGATCAATCTGAAGTCTCGCAATAACGTATCGTATTCATTCAATTTTTCCGCAGCGACTTCCCAGCACGGTGTGTATAATATGCAGTAAGGTATGCAGCTTTGCATCTGGATTAAGTAAGCACATGGTTATACACGGAGACAATATTCCTCATCCGTACCCAATAAACTCCGTTATGACATTGAAGTTGGTGTGCCATGTATGTCACCGTGCTTGTAAGTCAACTGCAGGCCTTCAAAGTCACGTGCGGACATATGGGTGGATACTTCATGCGGTACAGGAATCTTGAGACGGCACTCATCTCTGAAGATGCTGGAATCATCATATTTTTAACACTATATACATATATATATATATATATATATATATATCTATATATAGAAAGAGAGAGAGAGAGAAAGAAAGAGATAGCTAGCTAGCTAGCTAGATAGATAGATTGATATGCATACCATTGGTTTTGTTTCTGTGTTGTGGGTTGGTGTATGGGCGTGTTTCTATGTAAATAGTATTTTAACTTTTAGAATCATGCCTAAATGTTTGTATTTCCATGAATGCAAATCTTTGAAATTATTCAAAGCTAAATACCAGACGAAACGTTCCAAAGATTGGCATTATGCAGAATGTTTTGCCTAATAACAAATTGGAGCATTTTGTCATCATCCAGACCACGCACCTACCTTCGAAATATCGAACATCAATCAGTGTCAGATGAGATTATGTTTCTTAAAAAAATTGTTTAACCGAAAACCATCAAGTTAAAAACCTGTATACAGTGATCCGCAACGTTTAAGAGTTGTAAAATGCACACAGACCGAAAAAAGCCAAATGCGTGCTGGTCAAAACAAAACGTAGCATATTTACCCTTTTGTAACAATGCGTACATTGCCAATCATGGTCTGTAGAAATTTATACATTAACAAAAAAGAATAGCAATCATAAGGAAGTCGTCTCATGGTATGTAGAGATTTACATATAAACAAAAAAGAATAGCAACCACATGGAAGCCGAACAATGGTATGTAGAGGTTTATATATAAACAAAAAAAAATAGCAACCTTATGGAAATCGTATCTACGTGTGTAGAGTCTTATATATAAACAAACAAGAATAGCAACCATATGGAAGTCGTATCATGGTATGTAGAGGTTTATATATGAAGAAAAAAAAATAGCAACCATATGGAAGTCGTATCATGGTATGTAGAGATTTATATATGAACAAAAAAAAATAGCAACCATATAGAAGTCGCATCATGGTATGTAGAGGTGTATATATACACAAACAAGAATAGCAACCATATGGAAGTCGTATCATAGTATGTAGAGGTTTATATATAAACAAAAAAAAAGAATAGCAATCACATGTAAATCGTATCCAATGAAACTAACAAAGGAGCGCATGCCAATGATTTTTGTATATTTTTCAGATCTATAGAAAAGCCGAACGTTACAGTGGAAAGAGTGTATCGATCATATACACTGGATATTAGCCAGGTTTCATTTTACTGCAGGATATTTTCAATAATTTACTTGGATAACTATATCAAACACGCGTGCTATCCCGTATAATATTTGGAGTCGAATAACCATAGCAAAGCATAGGCTATTACAAAACATAAGTCAATACGTAAAAAATAACTAGGACGTATCATCCCAAAAAACATACAAAATTAATATATTTAATAAAATGTAAACGTTCTTAAAAAAGAAAGCAACAATAAATTAATATGAGGTAATGACAAAATTTTATCAATCAAATTGATTAATTAATAATAAATATTAGATGCATCTACAGTAAAAATTGGAGTAATAATTTCAGATTAAATGAAAGAAAAAACTAATTTAAACAAAACAGAAAAAAACTAGCCTGAATTTACTAAAGACATTATACTATTATATGTAAAGTTTTGTGAGATGTAAATTTCAAATGATCTAATAATTATTTACTATAAAGTTGGTTTCCGATAAATAAGCAGCCAAACGGATTTGCAGAAACAGGTGGATATGTTTGTTATTTTTAACAAAATTATACAATTTTGTACATTATTAATAATTGCCATACAATTTCGTAATCTTAATATAATATTACACATAAAAGTATTAACGACAATAGTTTATAAAAAGTGACCTAATTACATTGGTCTACATTTTGCGCATCTGCATTCTGTCTGCGTTTTTATCAAATCACTTTATTCGATAATTTAGGGAAATATATAAGCTTTTCCAGACGATACAATAAGTTATGTTTACCTGGTAAACATCACCGGATCTTCAATGTAAATTAAATAATCTAATTACTTAATCCATCTATACTCCTATGAATTCGTTTTTCTTTTGTGTGTATTGATATTCATATTAAAAAACTCTCTTTTCTATTTATTTAACAAGAAAAAATGCAATGTTCTTATATATAGGTTGTGTAAATGAATTCACTAGCTAAAGATCTAGCTAATTGGCATATTCTTTAAAACATTCATTTTAATTAATTCCCTATTAGTTTTTTTCTGTTTTCTTATGGGATGATCATCTAGAGTAAACTATTACATGTAAGTAGATTCATGAAGATATTCTAAATGATTTATACTTGCATAATATTTGCGTAAAATATTTACAGTTAACAAACAACTGTTTCCATATATATATATGTATACTTATATATTTTTGTTGTATCTATGAGTCTATCTATTTATATATCTATAAAAGTAAACTTGTCTGTGTGTCTGTCTGAGTGTCTGTCTGTGTGTCTTTATGTGTTTCTGTCTGTATAAATTTTCCCCTTTTTTTCTTTTTTTTATTACATTTTCACCCCAAACAAGGCAAATTGCCACTTTGGTGTAGGGGGATTCTATCAGGGGCAACAACTACTGGGGTACTATGTAGGGATTTGGGCAGCAATTTGTCGGTTCACGTTACACTTGACCTTCTGAACGTCAGTACTGTTGGGGAAGCAGGGGCCTGGAATGGAATTCCAGAGTCTAGCGGTTTTGGGGAAGAAACTATTGGAGTAAAAAGATCTTTTACATCTAGGGATCTCTACAGTGTGGGGTTGGGATTAAGCAGCCTGTGTGGTGTGTCGAGGGTGCTCACGTCGTGGGGGCATAAGTAATTGCAGTTAGTCAGAGCATTCACCACTAAAATACTTGGAGAAAATGCAGAGGGGTGCAACATTTCGTCGATGGGACAGAGGCTGAAGCTTAGATGCCAGTTCAGGGCCTCTCAGGTTTGCGACTCTCTTTTGAACCTTTTCAAGGAGGGAGAGACTAGTAGCAGATGCACCAGCCCAGATGGGGCAGCCATACTCCATACATGGGCGAATGATGGCCTTATAGAGGTACAGGATACTTTCGAGTGTTAGTAGTTTTCTAGCACGGTAGAGAGAGCCCACCTTTCTTGCCGCAGCCCTGGCAATGCCTTCAATGTAATTGTTCCAACTCATGTCTCCTGTGAACGTTAGGCCAAGGAGTTTGAAAGATGTACTCTCAGATAAAGAGTCGTTGGCCATTGCTATAGGTGGTAGAGAGGGGTCTTGTAATTATTGAATGAAACTAGTTTAGTCTTGGCAGCATTGAACGCGACCAACCTTTTTGTCCCCATTCCACCACAGATTGGAGGTCTTCCTCTAGTGTTTCTGCCATTTCTTTAGAAATGTGTTCATTCGTCTTCCTGTCGTGCCTTCCATAGAGTGTAGTGTCATCAGCATATATACCCATCTCAGAGGCAATTTTTTCGGGGAGGTCATTTATGAATATCAGGAACAATAGAGGTCCAAGTATAGACCCCTGGGACACCCCCGCATTTATATCATATTGGTTAGATGTACGACCGTCGAGGACAACCTGGATTTTTCTCTTATCTAAGAAGGATTTAATTCCTATGCGATAACTCTGTCAAGTTTTTGTTTACAGACTCGAAATTTGATATACAGGGTCCTGAGATTTGGAAAAATGTACGTGATCGGGTTTCGGCCAGAAATTTGTCTGTTAAGGGGTCAAAGTTAATCAGTTTGACTTTTAAGAGCTCTACCAAACTGCTCCAACAATTTTGTGTCCAAGCACTTGAAATTTTAAATATAGGTTCCTTGGCCATGGACCTTACTTACTAACTTGATCTGAGCCCACAACAATAAATGTTAAGGGTTTATTATTGGGGTCAAATCAAAAAAAATTGACCGTTTTTTTTTTTGTTTTGTGCTGTTTTTTTGCTCAGCATAAACCTCCAAACACCCGGGCAATCCCGGGCGCCAATGCTAGTATATCTATAAAAGTTACCGTGTCTGTATGTCTGTCTTTCTGTGTGTCTGTCTGTGTACATTTCCCTTCGCAATAACTTTGTCAATTTTAAGTCAACACACTCAAAATTTGATATACAGAGTACTGAGATTTGGGGAAATCTATGTGATCCGTCTTCCGCCAGAAATGTGACTGTTAAGAGGTCAAAGTCAAACGATTTTACCTTTCAGAACTCTACCAAACTCCTCCGATAATTTTTGGTCTAAACACTTAAAATTATAGATATAGGTTCGTTCGACATGGATCTAAATTAATAAGGTGATTAGACGACAAAACAAAAAATGTTAAGGGGTCATAATAGGGGTCAAACTTTTAAAGAATTAACCGTTTTTTTGTTTTTTGTTTTTTGCTCAGCATACACCTCCAAACACCCGGCCAACGTTAGTATATCTATGACATATAAACGATTATTCAAATATGTTTTAGAAAGAGAAAAATCTCATCATTCTCGTTAAATATAAAGATTTTAAAATTTCCTTTTACTGAGAAATGTCGCTATACTTTTCTTAATAAACAGTTATCAATGTTCGAGGAAATACCATTCAAACATCTTAACAATTACTAAGAAAGGATCATCTGAAAATTACTGCGTAAGGAATGGTCGACGTAAAGGCTTGGGTTGATCTTTAATTTTACTATACATTTTCCTGTAACTTGGAAAAAATAAGAGACCCAAAGTAAATGGAACATAATAGAGATTAGCGAACCTTAAGTAGTTCGAGTATTGTAATTGTCTCTTAACAATTTTCGAGATGTACGATGTGCGCGGATGAAAAAAGACGCCTCTTAGTGAAGTTAATCCGAAAATTGTCTGTTTCACCGATTAAGATACTTACATCGAATGGAATTTTACTAAAACCCTGTTTTCTTTTACCTGATTAAACATATTTAAATTGTTTTGGATATCAGAATTCATCAAGTATGCTATTTTCATCTTTTTCTCATCCTTCTTTCTATTCTTCTATCTTTCTTACATGTCTTCTTTAATTTATATCTATATTAGTATATACCTCTCGATAATAATCTTTTAACGCACAAAACTCCCATTATCTGCATATTTATATTTATTTGTCGTTTTCTTTTAGAATTTTAGATATAAAATTCTAAAATATTAATAGATGTCTGATAGGACTCACGCATTAGTTTGATCTTTCGTCGAATTCATTTTACGGTCACAATAGACAATAAAAATAAGCATAAAATAATAGAATTAAAAATAAAACAGCGTATGCAAAGTTATAACCCTTCACCATAAATCATGAGCAGATCTTAAAGTAAAGGTTTCTACTTTACGTTTCTGGAACTACGGAACACATTCAATGTAAGTTATATTTAAGATGGACATGGATAAAAATTAATATTTCCAATAATTCTAAGCTATTATGTGGTATTATATAATAATAAATTGTAAATTCTGGAATTCCCTGATGCTACAATGCATTAATAAATAAACAGCACTAAGTATCCTAAAAGTGAATCTCAATAAAAAAAAACATTCACCTTCTGCATGATTTACCTTTTTTAATAACTCAAGAATTAGTGGAAGCTATGTGGAAAAATAAACAACGAATAATACAATTTTGCTTTCTGATTGTGGATTTCTTTGAATATACAATTCACTTGGTGTATTGTTCGGGTATATGTGCGAATATTCTTCAACACATAGTTTCGTAAATAACATCGCTTAGGTGAAAAATGAAGTTCGTCTTATGATGAAAACTTGTCGAACAAAAAACAAAGAAAAACGTAGATAATCTTATTTAATTAGTAACCAATGTCATAAAAATACAAGTACCCCATGCTAAGCAACACATCTCCTGTTTCCCAAAATTATACACAGCTAATCATTGGTTACGTCAGAAAAGTGTTAAAATAGTTTAAGTTACAACAATTAAGTATAATTTTTTGTGTATGTCAAATAATTTGAGATTGCGCGCTTGCCAACAAAGATTCTTGAAAATATATACAATTGTACCTGCCTTTCAGAATGGCGTCTATAATTTTATCTAAATCCTTATAAATATGCAACAGTACACTATATGTAGATAATGATAATTATATCTAATTAATTGTACAATATCCCGATACTAATAAAATACAATAATAAGAAGAAATATTAACCTGAGGTATAGATGAGTAATTAGTAAACCTTGAGGTTGTATAATTTAAGCTATCTTTAATATTGTCGAGGTGAATGTAACTGAATATCATTTGTAAGAAAGTGGCAAGAACACTTGTAATAATTAGAAAATACAATATGACCAATTGTAACAATACTACTTCTACTACTATTACTACTACTACTATTACTACTACTCTCTATTTCCTTCCTTTTTTCTTCTTTTTTTATTGTGTGTTTATATTTTTAGATACAAAATAGTTGTGTGAGAACGGTAATTTGTTTGGCATATTTACTAATCTGTTTCAATGTTAGTTTATTTTATTTTATTTATTTAGGTTTTATTTTTTTCCTTCAGGATTTATTAATTGTTTTTTTTTTAGATTTTAAATTTCTATCACTTGGTTGAAGGATTCCAATATGGGTTTTTCATTCTTATACTTCTCATCTGTAGGTTCATGTGAGTTCTTGCTGCTAAATGACTTTCGTCGGCGTTCGATTCGTAGGATAATCATGTTTAATTTTCGATATTTGAGAGATTATTCGGAAAAATGGTAACTTTACACGAATAGGGAGGATGTTGTTTTTTTCATGTTTGAGGGATCCTCCGTGATTTTTCATTTTAATATACTTTCATAGAAATGTTTTTGTTATGTAAAAAAAAAAAAAAAAAAAAAAAATTATTTACGCCACAAGTGCCACGCTCATACATGAATTCCATAGTTAATATAACATACCGACCCAACGGTTCACGGGTAGTCTAGTATATATATATATATATATATATATATATATATATATATATATATATATATATATATATATATATATAGATATAGATATATATATATATATATATATATTGTAATCCACATACAGTACTGTTTCGCTGTTTCACAACTCGTCAGTGCGGCTAGAGAGGCAACTGCCTCACTCATATATGTATAATTATTTACACTGCCCAATAACGTTGCAGTTGACATGAGCTATAACAGCCAACAAATGGGCCATATAATACGCGAGTTCTGCCTTTATTTGGGCTCATCAGTTTAACACATGCGAACATGAATTTCGAAACAAGAAAATGTTGCATGCAAGGCGGTTACTTGACAACAGATAAATATTAGTTTACATAGATCAAATAAACTCTTCCGGACCCCCATTTCCAATGTGTTTAATTGATTAGCCCAAACGAGGTCGAACCACTATAATTTCGTTCCGCTTTATTGACTCTGCAACGTTATTGGATTATGGTAATGATTATATCCTCTATCATGTGATTAAAGTTTTCATATATATATATGTATATATATATATATATATATATATATATATATATATATATATATATATATATAATATAACATATATAATATAAGTGTGTATATATACATGTATATATACATACATATACATATATGTGTGGGTGTGTGTGTGCATAATTTTTAACGTATCTGTGATTATAATGGTGTGTAATTTTTGTCTCATTTCAGGTAAGTGTTTCGATGAATTCCTCATGTATCTTCTTTAAGCATTATGCGTGGTGTTGGATTTGGTAAGTGCAAACCTTCCCATTGCGTTGTTGCGCATGCGTATATACAAATTACCTTTGCCGTCTTTTGTTTGTCGTTAATATGACATATCAAGCAATACATGTTTTGTTTTCACTTGAGTATAACATATTCTATTGGATCTAACATCTGCGTTTACTTTGAGTTTGTCTTTTTTCTGAAAAAAATCATTTGTATTACGCATACATATTAATGTAATATATACATGCATATATATAGAGAGAGAAATAAAAAGGAACAAACCGCATTATGTGTTCATCAACGTTCTGTCTGTATTTCGAGACTTTCTCTGGATGTAAATAAAGATGAAACGTTGATGAACACTTAATACGGTTTGTTCCTTTTTATTTCTCTATTTTGTCAGAATGCTATTTCCATTATTTTCATCATATATATATATATATATATATATATATATATATATATATATATATATATATATATATATATAATAAAAATGTGCTAATATAAATGTATATCTTATGTTTGGACAAACACACACAGTGTATAGTTATTTCGATAATGAATGATAATCAATTAAAATCGTGTAACAAGCAAGGTATAGAGTTATCATTCATTATTAAACTCGCGTTCATTTTCCTTGCACGTTTTTTTTTATTTTAACTCATTGTATACTAGTTTATTATTTTATATTTTTTATTTTATTCTACCCTAAAAATATGTATATTTTTTTAATAAAATAATATGCGCGGTAAATTTCTCATTTCCATCAAATCCATCAGACATATAACGTATTATATAATTTTCAATGTCATACGTATGTTTTAAATGATAATTTTTCTTCATTTTAGATGATTCCTTTTAATATACAACTTTTCAATTTCTCTATTTGTTTTGAAGACATAATCGATTTCTTATAAGCTTTTTACTTTTTCTATTGAGAATTTGTCATAGTATTAAAATATTACCTTGTTTATAAATGGATTTTTCTATAAGGAATCGGTTATGTATCTTCCTTTTAAATCAATGCTTTATTTGAGGAGTTGAAACCCTTCTTACTCTTACCTTTTGCATATTTATTCTTTTGTTCGTTATGTGGATTTTCCTGTAGATTATTCCTCGTTTATAAGATACTAGCGGGACTACCCGGCGTTGCTCGGGACCGTATAAACAATGAGAAAATTGAATTTGGTTTTGGAATATATTTGTTATTCTTATGAGAGAGGAATTTTGTATGTTTGTGTATCATTTGCTATTTGGAACAAAAGAATATTTTACATACATAAGACGGGTATTACACATATGAAATAATTATATCTTAGGTAGGTAATTTAGAGCATGTATATGCAAGAACGGGTAATATACAACACATTTATCT
>NC_136498.1:37367727-37387727 GCF_053919585.1 Euprymna scolopes | reverse complement strand
GCAACGTTTATTTTTAAGCAGTTTCCTTCTTAGAAGTAAACACAAAATCCTCGAGCTGAGACCGAAACAATACCATAATACAACAAGTCCACTACGATAACAATTATGATAGCTTGACATGATCTTTAAAAATGTTTTAAAACCTAATTATTCTTTAGCTAATGTTAAAATCTGCGCATGTACAGACGTAAAAGAATTGACGAACAAATAGAAATTGCCGTTAATATATATTTTTTTATATTTTGACTCATTAGCATCTTTTTTCCGGATGAAATCGATTTAAAAGTTTTTAATTCGTCTGAATGCCCTATATAGCAAATTTAAAGATTGCTTATCAAAAATTTACTAAGTATAGAGGTTGAGAAGTGTTTTCCCACACACATACAGCCATTCTTACTTTTATAGATATAATACAAGGCTGCTCGTTTCTGTTCGACCCTTAAATTAAATATTATATTTTAATCAAAGCAGATTTATTGTAAACATAAATACATATATATAAAACGTAAATGTTAATTCCTAAAAAAATAAGTAAAACCGGAAAGAAAGTAGGATATGTGCATGTGAGAAGTAATTTTTAAACAGTTCATGTCTTGTAAATAAAAATAAAATACTCAAGCTAAGATCGAATTAAAACCTAAATATGTTGAGTCAAGTACGATAATCATTAAGCTTGCTTAACTCGATATTTAACATGTGTTTTCAAACCTACTTATACGTAACATTAGGAAACTGTTATGTTTCACTACCATATATGCACAGTTATGAAACAGATCAGAAACAGATAAAAAATCCATTGCCCCCAATTATTGTTTTTCACTTTTCTTTTTGTAGACTTTTTTTCGAAGGAAAACCGATTAAAAGTTTTCCACGTGTATGAATATTTATATTTCACCCTATGTAACAAATTCCAAGTTTGTAGTTCAAGTATATAGAATGGGAAATGTCCTCATACCCCCACACACTCATTCTTACCTTTATGGATATATAGATGAATATAGGTTTAAATAACGTAAATACATTACAACAAGAAACCTGGAATAAATATGATAATAGGAAATTCATATTCTGCTCGCAAATATTATAAATGATCTCCGTATTATGTCAAGGTATTAGACATTCTTAGGAAACCATATTGTTTTTAGCAGACAATGTCTTACTTTAGGGAACTGCATAATTTGCCACTTGATACAATATTGAAATTGTGATATTTGTTTAAATGTTTCTTTATAGAGGAGACACATATGTGGAATGTATGATCTTTCAGACTTCATGTGACTGCATTATCATATGCGAGTTATTTTTTACCTGAAATGTGGAAGATTTGTTATATATTGGAAATCCTCCAATATATTTAAGATTTTGCATATATTGGATATTCTTCAATATATTTATTAGGAAAATTATACTAGACACTAACTAGTAATGAAACATTCATTTTGAATTTACACAATCATCTCCGAGGTCTAATATTCTTAAATGATGAGCAATTAAACTCCGTTTTTCATATGAAACAAACATTTAGAAAATAAATATTCATTAATCAGTAAATAATGCGAAATGTTCAAGTTTAAAATGAAAAAAAACAGCTTAATTTCCTGCGAAATTTGTAAGAATTATCCATGTAATGAGACAATATAAGTCAGATTAAGGGTTTATTTGTTATTTTTTCATACGAGCGAAAGCTTGGAAAAAGTATTCTTAACATGAAGACTATACGCACACACATAGACATATATACACAAATACACACTATTAAATCTCTGATATGTTTTCAAGTATTTTCAAAACCTCAGATGCAGCACTATGTTTAAGGTATAATTTCACTCTGTTACGGCTTGACCAAGAACAGGCGAGTCCAACTAAGAAATTTGCCAGGAAACTATATTCTATCAAATGGCAGATCCACGGGTACCGAGATCCTCACATTATACAGAGTCAGATATGGGTTAAAGTGCTTATATCCCGGTTAGATCTTCCATGCGTGCAGTTAAAGAATGAACAATTAATAGCAGGCTACGCTGATAGGTTAATAGAAAGCATAGATGTTTAATCCAAGCTAGAAAAATAGTAAGGAGAACTCAACCTTAAGAAAACTGAGCTTTCTTATGTTCGTTCCTGTTTTGCATTGAAAACATAATCTATTGAAAGACGTTTCAAAGATAAAATAAAAGACAAATAAAGAAAAGCAAATAAAATATACGGAACGTTTTATTAATTTGTGAGTGTCATGAAGACCCATCGGGGCTAGAATATATGGGGCATCGGACATTGACAATAACTGATTTTTTTAGTCAGAATGATTTTCGTTTTATCCACATGTGAATTGACTGTCTTACATAAATACATTAATCCCAAAATCATTTAAAGTCGATTAATAGCATCGGTTCTAATATAACATGATCTTTATTTTTATTTATTTTTTTGTTTTTTTGTTTTTTTTTAAGGATAAACTTTAGATAGATTTAGAACGGGAAACAATGATACACCAACTATTTTCCACTGAGTAAGTGCACGCGTGGAGCATTAATTCATATATAATTTTTTTTGGAAAAAGAGGAATAAGATCTCTGAGTAAGCCCGCGCCACAATATGAAATCTATCTACCGATTTTTGATTCAAACAAAAAAAAGAGATCCGAAAATCTCGAATGTTATATGCCCCCTTTTCAGATTAAGATATGTTCTTCTTCTTTCTCTCACTACTCCGTTCGTGTTCTCAGTGACGGTCGTGTGCTATGCAGTTAGAAAGTCATCATCTTCACGATTATATAAATGGTCGTTCTTTCTCCTCTCTTCTTTTACCTGTATCACCAGACCGCATGGAATTTGCCTATTTCAGTTCAGAAGCGAACGTCTTTCAGACCTTACGATATTCGATCAAAGCAGTTAAGTGTATGTAAGATAACGTGCGTTATTGTCTATGCATGAGTTTCGCTTATTCAAACAAAATAAAGAGTCGCCGATTGACTAAACCCTCATGTTTTATTTACCTTTTGCCTTACATGAGTCGATTGCTTTGTTTTATGGTGACGCTATATTTGCTGGTTACATGGCATCGCCGCATTATCAAGAACGCCACGAGAAACGAACTCACGTCCAAACACACACACACACACACACAAACATACATATGTATATATATATACATATATATATATATAACTAATACATTTATATATATATATATATATATATATATATATATATATAACTACTTAATTTACTCACATAAAATTAATATACGAAAGTAAAAATGTATGTGTAAACGTTACGTATTTACTTCAAAAGTACTCAATACGTAGGTATAGCTAGTAAGTAAGTTATAAAATATATATGGCAATTAAGCTACACTGAATATTCTGCGTTTCATCCACTCTAGGACTCTTTAGGCTTCTGCTCATGCTCAAGAGTCCTAGAGTGGATGAAATACGGAATATTCAGTGTAGCTTAATCGGCATATATATTTTATAACTTACTATATATATATATATATATATATATATATATATATATATATATGAAATTTATTACTGTCAGTCCAGAATTAGTTTACAAATTGTATCAGCTAGAGGAAAATCCTCAAAGAGAGGAAAAAATCCAACTAGCATCGTCATAATTCATAGATGGACTAAGTTATAAAGTCAAATAAGAATGGAAAAATCGTAGATAAAGGGGAGTTAGAAAAGAAGGGGGGTAGGGAGAGGACGTTGGAGTTTAAAGTAGTAGGAGTGTCTTCAATAAGAGAGGGGTTTATAATTAAATATTAATTATGTGTAAATTCTTATATACGTTTTTTTTTTTAACGGTTTAAACTTAAAAGACGCTACTTTTATTGATAACGGCATAAGTAACAGTTAATTTAAAGGATCACCATGGCAACAGTTTGGAGAGTTAATGTTAGTGAAGGAACGGGTTGAAAATGGGGTTTAAAGTGATTTAGCCGGGCGGGGAGAGATTGAAAGATATTTATTGTTTATAAAATGGAAAGAACAAGAAAAGGAAAAATAAGTTAATGAATTATACTTTACAGGTTTATTTTGATAGTATAATGATATATATAATTAAATATAATATATATATAAAAATAAATTAGCCGGGCAGGTAGAAATTATACGTTACAGGTTTATTTTAATAAAATAAAATATAAAATAGATGAAAGCTTAAGTAAGTAAGTCAAATAATAGATAAAAAAAAATTAAGGGGGAAAAAAGAAACATGTTAAATAAGTAACACACAAATACAAGCACACGCATAAATATGTACAGCAAATGCACATACGTAAATGGGGGAAAAGCACATGCGTGATTACACATACACACACATATATATATATATATATATATATATATATATATATATATATAAACATACATACACATACACAAACACGCATATATATGCACACATACAGAGATACGTAAAAGTACACGCATATATACATATATAAACATATATATAATACACATATATCCAGATGCACACACTTACACTAAAATACATATACATATATATATACATATGCAAATACATACATACATATATATATATATACATATATATATATATATATATATATATATAAATTGGCTGGGAGGGGGGCGAAGAAATTGAAAAATATTTTATAAATAAATTTTAAATATTCGGGCGTTGTAGTTGTAGGAAAGAGAGAAGGAAAAATATAAATTAATGAATTATAAGTTACAAGTTTATTTTAATAATATAGAAATAGGTAAGAATATCAGTAAGTTAATCAAATAATAATAAATTCATAAAATTATTAGGGAGATATTTATAATAAGTGAATAAAACATATACACACCGAAAAACAGACACGCACAAATACACATGTAGAAGATACGCACACAAATACAAATACATATATATATATATATATATATATATATATATATATATATATAACACATACATATACACACATGTAGAAGATACGCACACATATACACATACATATATATACATACATATACATGTATATACATATAAATACATACATACACGCATATACATACATATACACACATACCCACACACATATATATATATATATATATATATATATATATATATATATATATATATATATATATATATATTAGCTGGGCAGGGAGAGATTTAAAAAATTATTTTTTTGTTTTTAATTTATTATTCATAATTTTTGAATTGTCGGGCGTTAAGTTGAAAGAAAGAAAGGGTAAATAGAAGGGTAAATAGGTGAATTATACGTTATAGGTTTATTAAAGTAAAAATAAGTAAGGATATCAGTAAGTTAATTAAATAATAAAAAAATAATATAATTATTAAGAAATGTTAATAATAAGTAGATAAAAAAACACACACAAATACACACACATGTAAAAAATGTACACACATCAATGGGGGAGGAGCATGTGCTTGAGAATATGTACAAACACAAATACGTAAATATATGTAAATAAGCTTCGTGTTAAACAATATGATAATTATTATTGAGAGAATAAGTAAGAGGTAAATATAATAGAAAAGCGTATAGTATATGTTATATCGAGATGGTAAATTAAATAATTAATTAAAATAGAAGGTAAGTAAATGATTAGTTGTTAACAAGTAGATAATAAACCGAGAGGCAAGTCAAAGGATACCAATTGTGATAAGTACGTAATTGAAATATTAGAAATCTAGACCTAACCATGGAAATAGCCAATAAGAAACTATGAGGGAGAACCTTTAAATAATGACATAAGGAGTGGTTAAGGCAAAGGGGGGTACAAAAATGAGTTAGGTAAAGAGAGATTCAGCTAAAAAATTGTGGGGTAAATAGGTGGGGGTTCTGTGGAGGGGTTCTTTTAGAATGAATGGGATACTATATAGTTTCGGTTGTAAATAGGGTGTGTGTAATTCGTTAGTGTTAGATTTTAGGGGTGGGTTATAGTTATTACTAGAAGGGGGAGAAGTTGCTTAAGAGGTGGGATTTATAATGGTTACAATTAAGTGAGGTTTCAGTTTTTTTATTTAGAAGTTTATCTTTATCTCTAAAATAAGAAAGCAGTAATTTTTCAGTTAAGCATAAATAACATGGGGAGTTTAGTGATTTACAGGTACTAGCTCTATTAAGAATGTCCCAGCTAATAATTGGGTTGAGGTTGTTTCGGGTAAGTAGTAGATAGTGGTTAGTTAATGAAGTACTATTGGGGTGGTTGGGGTTATTTAGGGAGCGTTTATGCACTCTAAATCTGTCTTTGAACGTGGTGCTTGAGAGGTCAATGTAATTTTCTTTTGTTTTGTGGGTCTTCAGCAGGGGCAATAGTTGCTTTGTAAACCACATTTGTTGAGAGACAATTTTGCTGGAGCAGGCATTGGGATTTGTTAAGGCAGTTACAGTTATTTTGACCATTATTATTATAGTTGTGGTTATTTAGTATTTTATTGTTGTGTTTTTTAATTTTATTTTCTAGATTATTTGTGCAACTGTAGCTAAGCTAAATAGTGTTCTTATTAAAATTTTATGTAGAATATTACTAGGGGGAAGTCGTGATTAAGAAGCATGAATAATTTCTTACCTAATTTAGTTTTTATCATATTATAGGGAGGGTTAAACCAGAGGACTTTGCGGGATCTGTTATTCCTATTTGTATTGTTGGGTTTATTAGGGTCCAAGTATGAAATATTAGGGTTGGAATATCCAGATCCTTTAAAGAATTTAAAAAGAAGGGTTTGTGTAGGTTAAAAATGCCGGAGTTAGATGAGTTAGAAGACTACACATTGAAAACACTAGTCCGGTTTTTTCACCACTGGTAAATAAATATATATATATATAAACATGTATGTGTATATATACGTATATATATATATATATAGATATATGTGTATATATGTACGTGTATATATAGATATATATGTATATATATCTATATATATGTGTGTATATATGGATATATGTGTATATATATATGTATATATATATATGTGTATATATGTGTACAGATATGTATATATGTGTTTATATATGTATGTATATATGTGTATATATATGCATATATGTGTGTAAATATATGTATATGTGTATATACATGTATATATGTGTATATATATGTATATATGTGTATATATATGTATGTATATATGTGTATATATGTGTGTGTATATATGTGTATATATGTATGTATATATGTATATATGTATATATGTATATATGTGTATATATGTATATATTTGTGTATATATGTATATATATATATATATGTATATATATGTGTATATATGTATATATATATATGTGTATATATGTATATATATGTATATATGTATATATGTGTGCATATATGTATATATATATGTGTATATATGAGTATATATATGTGTATATATGTATATATATGTGTATATATATGTATATATATATGTGTATATGTATATATGTATGTGTATATGCATATATATACCTATATATATGGGTGGATATATATATGTATGTATATGTGTATATATAGATGTATGTATATATGTTTATATGTATGTATATATGTGTACAAATGTATGTATATATGTATATATACGCATATATATGTGTGTATATATATATATTTATGTATTTATATATATATTTATATGTATGTGTATATATATGTGTGTATATATGCATGTATATATGGACATATATATGTATATATGTGTATTTATATGTATGTATATATGTGTATATATGTGCATATATACGTATATATATGTACATATATACGTATATATATGTGCATATATACGTATATATTTATGTGTATATATATGTATATATGCATATATGCATGTGTGTGTTTATATATATATGTATATATATGAATATATATATATTATATATATAGGTGTATATGTGTATATATATATGTACTTATGTGTATATATGTATATATGTGTATATATATGTATATATGTATATATGTATATATGTATGTATATATGTATGTATATGTATATATATGTATATATATGTATGTATATAAATATGCATATATATATGTTTATATATATGTGTATATATGTTTGCATATATATGTATATATATGTATATCTGTATATGTATTTATATGTATATATATATGTATATATATATATGCATTTATATATGTATATATGTATATACGTATATGTGGGTATATGTATATATATGTATATATATATATGTTTTTATATATGTATACATGTATATATGTATATATGTATATGTATATATGTATATATATGTGTATATATATATGAACATATATGCATATATATGTGTATATATATGTACATATATGTATAAATATGTATATATGCGTATGTATAAATATTTATATATGCGTATGTATATATATATATATATGTATATATATGTGTATGTATATGCATGTATATGTGTATATATGCGTGTGTATATATATGTATATATGCATATATGCGTATGTATATATATATAGTATATATGTATATACTGTCGTATGTATATATATATATATGTATATATGTATATATATATGTGTATGTATATATATATGTTTATGTATATATGTGTATATATGTATGTATATGCGTATGTATATATGTATATATATTCGTATGTATATTTATGTATATGCATATATATACATGTATGTATATATGTATATATATATATGTATGTATATATGTATATATACGTATATATATGTATATGTATATGCATATATACATGTATATATGTATATATATATGTATATATATGTATATATATGTATATATATATATATATATATGTATATATATATATGTATATATATGTATATACATACATATATGTATATATATATGTATATGTATGTAAAGTATTATTTTTCTATATATTCGTATTCAGGCTTTAGGTAAATTAACGCATGCAATGATCAACAGTGGTCATAAGAATTATCTAAATTATAAAATGCATGATATGTCTCATTTTTTTTATACGGCGAACATATGCAGGGTTTACTCTGTAGGTTTTCCCTTTTCTTTCTTTCTTTTCTTTCTTTTTTTTTGCATTGCAATAATTTTAGAAATATATGGACTCTTTAATTCCTCCTATCTGTGCATGAATAACGGTACATATAATTACAACAAATATTGCAGATAAATGATAGCTGGATGCGAAATGTAAGTTGCTGAACGGACTATTGAAAGCCAAGGAAAAAAACACGTCATTGTTAGATGTGTCCTCAAATCTGATTAGATGCACACATGCTCTTAACTAGTTCGCTGGTTGTAACGCTGCTAATGCAAATGCATTGCTGATCTAGTTGGACAATCTTTTAGGGTTACGTTAATCTTCCAAAGAGAATGCTTTGGAACAATTCCTCTCAACTGGATTAGACCCACCTTAATCATCTGTGATTACTTCAGGATAATCTTGTTCAATCCATGGAAATGCGCTTTCTCACTACCATTACTACACTTGTTCGAATTTCAAAGAGCCTTCATACAAAGCTTCTTTCTTATATCATATACTTCTATTCCCAATGTTCCAGGAATATACTTACTGCTCTATATATTATAAGACAAGCATGATGTTGAGATATAAAAGGGATTGATGTAAGCGCAGAAAGTAGTGAGACTGTAACGACTCATCGTCTTATTTGAAGACATCTTGCCAATCTTATATATACAGCTTTATACGGATTTCTCACGTGCATTTCAACATTAATAAACGTAACTAAATCCTTATGGGAGTTAGTAGGTATACTGTGTGCTGACCTTGGATATGCAAACGGAATGTCCAGTTTATATTGCTGAATATGTTCCTCTGTAATGGATTCGCTCATAGAAACACATGCTTTAGATAATCGTTTTATAATCCTACGTTGGCGAACTTATTAACATGCAGGAATTAATATATTATGCTGACAAGACTCTTACTCGAAACCCCGTAAATAAGATAATCACCCTTTCTTTTGTTTCGGACAACTGTAGGTCTTTAATAGTTATAGACGATTATAGGACTGACTGATTCATTAGTGCACGCATTTATTTGCAATAATTATTTTGAACTATTTTTGTTTATTTACATTTATTTAAAAATTTATGTAGGGAAAGTAGCGCTATTTTTTTCTTCTTCTGCAGGTACAATACGACACTAATGTGCGAGTGTTTATTAATATTATGTTACAGAAAGGTAATTTACTAGGTACAAGGATAGCAAGATCAATTGTAAAATTATACAAAAAGAAAGACTATATAAAATCCATATAAAACAAAAAGCAATATCCACACTTTATATCATTGTTTGTATATTTATTAAAGTCGATGACAATTTATACAAAGGCGATACTCCTAAGAAAGAATAACAGGGTAACGTGGGAATATATAAATCGAGTCATTTTGTAGTTATTTCTATTTCCAAACCTTGATTTTTCTAATGGACACCGACAAACTATAGTCTGCCCTCAAATTGCTGAACCCAAATGATGCAAACTTATACTAGAGTTTACTCCCATTATTTTGTCTTTGGATAAAAGTTTGCTAACAATAGTATTCCAATCAAAAATGGTTGCTATGGAATGTTATTATTTGTACACTAAGCAATCAGAAATTTAATCACAACATACCCACATCATACGATATAGAAAGATATGCATAAAAGAAATAGAAATCGATATTAGATTACATTTCAAATCTGCGGAAATTGATAACATTCTACTCTGATTAGAAACTGCAATTCAGTGATCTCAATTGGAGATTCATCCTGTTATATTATAGTTTCTTATATTCGCTATAACGCGGATCGATCGAGTATATATATATATATATATATATATATATATAT
The DNA here is from genome assembly GCF_053919585.1 of Euprymna scolopes. Classification (NCBI taxonomy): domain Eukaryota; kingdom Metazoa; phylum Mollusca; class Cephalopoda; order Sepiida; family Sepiolidae; genus Euprymna; species Euprymna scolopes. Next base: position 37,376,921 of record NC_136498.1, on the reverse strand, counting down.
ATATATATATATATATATATATATATATATATATATATAAATATGTGTCCGTGTGTCTGTGTATAGGTAGGTAGGCACGGCATTGCGCAGGAATGAACGAGGACCAGCGAATGTTCCACACTGCAATAACTATACTCTAACCAATATTGGTGCATTATTGTTTTTTTTTTTTTTGTGCTTACCTGCGATGGTCGATCGAGCAACTAGGTGAGGTTGAATAATGATTCACACACACACACACACACACACACATCTGTATGCAAATATTACATGATATATTGTAGTGTACATTTGCATTGTGGAGAGCGTATTGTTGAAATAAAATATATTTTTACAAAATGTCTTAATTTATATTTCAATTCTGTTTCATAAATCAAAATTTAGAACGCGCCTTGTCTATCCAGGAGTCTACTGTTGATTTTCTACGCCGGAATATCTATCTAGTACGGTGAAAAGCATCTCGAATTCATTTCTAATTTTATGATAGATAAGGATGTTTACTTTACTCAAAATCGAACTTTGCCTTCTGAAATTGATATTTATCAATTATCGATTTTGATACGTTTAGGAGGCGTTTTTGAAGCAACATTTTTCAAAGTCAATACCAAGAGAGTTAACCTAGGTCTTCTTCACTTTTGTAAAAATTGGTTATTCCGTTTCATAATATATAGGAAATGGAATCACACACGCAAACATATTTCCATCTATGAATATAAAAGCGAAAATGTGCTTATGCATGTACGTTCGCTTTTTGTGTATGTCCAAGAAAGGCTTTTTCGGCGGATTCTCTAGGCCGTCGCTTATTTTAAAACTTTTTATATCACGTCGAAATCATAATATCTACGAGTTACGAACTGGGGCCCTGTGTGTATTTAATTTGGCCTGCTGTCGAAAGCTAAATATTCAACATTTTTCGATCGACGCGTGTAGATTCGCCTTTTTCGTATAATAAAAGCGAAACTAACACGAAGTTTGTTATATCATTCCAAGCACGATTCGCCAGGAACGTCAAAAAGCAATCAGCTTTGAGCACTGCGGTTTTTTCCTTATATCATACAATTGCTATTCAATTTCGTCAATCCCCTTTCAATGGGGAGCTGGTTCCTCCCTCTCCCATCATCTTAGGGAAGCCCAAACGTCTCTCCATTAAATGAAAAAACGATCCCGCAGTGAAAGAAAGTAAATAAACGCCAAAAAACTTCCCCGTCATCGTAACACTCTTGCGATGCCCTCACTAAGCGGCAACCTGTTAATCAAGCCTCCTTGACTTTACTCACTTTAATCGCTTTTAGATAAACGTTGTCGCCTTAGAGCAAATATTCAGGCTCAAGCTATAGGCATCAAGACTCCGGGTTCGATCCCACATGCCACCAACCCCATTTTTTTTGTTTAAATCGTTATTGTTAAGTTTACTTTTTGTTCTGATTTACCCCCACCACCAACACACACATCTACAGATACGTGAGCAACGCCGGGTACCTTCCGCTAGTTTATATGTAAACACAGGAAGAGAAAAAGAGAGGGTAAGAGATATAGAGAGGTAGCTATATAGATGTTGATTGAAATTTTGTGTTTATCATAAAACACTTAAGCAAGATTAATTCTTTGTAATATGGATTCTTTATTTAATTCTTTATCATCTACTATCTTAGGAACGTTTTTAATTATTCTACTTAAATCTTCAGTACCACATACTTAACTGTATATTAAATGATTTCATTTGACTTTCAGTATATCACTAATATAATATACATTGCATAATTTGTTTTAATAAGATATAATAGCTAAATGCGACGGGCGTAACAAAATTGAATTTACTATATGTTAATTTACTTGTTTAATATAATATCACAGTATATATATATATATATATATATATATATATATATATATATATATATATATATATGTGTGTGTGTGTATATATGTGTGTGTGTGTATGAATTAAATGCTGAAAATTACAGAAAAAATATCGACAAAGTTATTAGTCGACAACTAATTAAAAATCATACAGTTTTGACTTGATCAATGGCTTCTTATAAATAGCCCCATCTCAGAAAAATCGTTTAGCAGAATATTTTAATAGACAGGTTTAAATTTTGCTATTTAACACCTAAATCGACAAACTAAAATGCTCTCGTAGTGGTCTATCTTAAAATATACCTTTAATATTTAAATACTATTTAATATAGCAATTGATAATAGAGTAAGTGCATAAGAAATATTCCAGTAAGTTTTATGATGCTTACCTTTCAGAAAAAAATATTTCGTGGAGTTCGCTTGAGGGCATATTTCTGCAATCGATTTTATCTTATCGCGTTTTATGTGTTGCTTCGTATGTTAGCATTAAAATATCTCCATTTGGCTTAGACATTTCTTCATTGCATTGGGTATAACGATCGTATCTCTCTTTTATTTTTTTTACTGAACATTACTAAACAAGGAATAGCATTTCTAAACCATGTTTTTTTATGTTTTGCATGGAATATTTTTTCTGACGAATTTGGTTATTCGACTTACTTGAATTCATCGGTCTACTATTCTCATTTTGAGTATGATTTTCACAGCATTTCCAACGAAAGATATACCTTCGACCTTCTTCAGGTATATCTGGTCGAACACAGGACTGTATCTGTCCACCTCGAGGATTCCGTTCAAATTCCCGAATTTGACATAAAATACATTTGAAGAAGGTCGGAGGTTACACCTACTAAAACTTTATGAAAATCACACTCAAGATAATAACAGTAGTTCGATGAATTCAAATAATACGAACACATTTTAGTGTTTCAATCTATGTTCTTAATATAAAATTGTATAACTGGCGATATTACAAAAATCATAATCGCTGAGGAGATTAGCCATTAATTCAAAACCTTGGCGAAAAGTAAAACATGAAATTCTATTTTCCTTGCCGGAATTACATTTGTCGTATTTTGCTTTTTACTGAATTCAAATCCAAATTTTCATTCAGCATATTGCTCTATCTTGTATATGGAGCGCTTTAATATATCGATGTTCATATTTATGTAGAAATTTCATTTGACAGAATTATACAAGCTGTAATCTGAAAATATTTCTAAATTGCGGTCAATTAATATATCTCTCTATCTCTCTCTCTCTATCTCTCTCTCTCTATATATATATATATACATATATATATTTATATATATATATTTGTTTATATATATTTCTTTAGAAATATATTTTCTCGTTATATATCAATCCTTGTATAAGAAGATCAATGTGATTAGAGAGCAATATATATATTAAAAAAAACTTTATATTCCCAAATTACTTATGTTGACCATCTTATAATTAATTCCTTTAAATCAGTTGATTTATACAATTCTTGACGGTATATGGTTCGTAGCACAAAATCAATCCCTTAATTATTATATGAATTAGTGAATCTATTATGCCCTAAACTCATCAGAAGTTAAATTATAAGATGGTCAACATCATGAATTGCGGAATATAATTTTTTGTCATTCAGTATATATATATATATATATATATATATATATATATATATATATGTATATATATATATATATATATAAATATATATGTATATATATATATATATATATATATATATATATATATATATATATATATATACACACGACAAAATGATGTTGACACAGTTGTTGTCAATATATCACCGAAGTTAAGAGCGTCGAACCTGGCGATTTAGGTGACTATCTGAGAAGGTAAGGCGCTGTACATATCGCGCTGAGTCAAATTATCCTGGTTGGGAGCCGCTAACGAATTAATTAACGGTGAGAAGCACCCCTAGTCTTCGTAAAGACATGCATCTAGGAGACGTTAAGACCTGCGGCAAACTGTTTACTCTGTCCTGAGGCATCATATGCACCGACAAAGTTTAGCAGTAATACCAAAAATCTTTGGTTGGTTCTACACAAATATTTCTCTACTAGAAACAAAGAATCCGTGTTGATTTCCGAGCAACATAGTTATTGTGGTGGTAGCACATACGGCGAAATTGATAGGAGATAATTTTCCTGCGTTAGGTGAGTCTGGCACATGTTAACTGCCTTTCAATATTTTCAATCAATGTTGAAAATAATAAAAGTATCGAAATTTACGATAAGATTTAAAAAAAAAAACTGGTAGATTTGAAGCAAATGTTAATTCAGAGGTTAAGTACCTTATCGAATAACAAAATGTGCTTTATTACACGAATATAGGAATACAAAAATATGCTCAGAATAAGGACTCACACACCCACAGACAGACAAAACACACACACACACAAACACACACACACAAACACACACACCCACACACACACACACACACACACACACACACACATATATATATATATATATATATATATATATATATATATATAGTATGTATACTTGTGCGTGTCTGTTTGTGTAGGTGGTCGGTATGTATGGTTTGAACGTGCTCGGTTAACATTCTTCTGTCTTACCCGTGTGTGTCAAACTCTCTTTTCTAGCTTTCTCTCAGACGCCCTCCATAAACATTTATTGTTAAAGGGGTTGTAGATTTATCCAGTGTATCTACTATATAGATAGATGACAGTACACATTTTTCACTAATTTCAATTAGTAGAAAATATGAAAAAAGCGTAAATCACGCTTATTCTTCCATTAAACCAATTTCATACTCGCTCAATAATATAAGCATCAATACTCTCTTTCAATGAAACGGTTGTTTGTGTATTTCAATATCACTAATTTGGGTTAGTTATTCATCGATAAACTTCTATAGTTTGAGTTTGTCTCTTTGTCCTAGGATGGCATATTTTCTTTATCGAATTTCCTTCTAAAACAAATATTAATGTCAACGTCTTTCGCTAATGGTAATATATGGGTTAATATCGGAATACACACACACACACAGAGGAAATGGCAAGTTTATTGAAAACCATCAAACAGGCCGGAACATCTGTGTCGTAGAATGCATTTTAATATGAATATTTTATTCATACAGATTTGTGTATTTATTACGAAAGTAGTGATTTTCTGTTTAGTATTACGTTGTACTATATATCTAGTACTGCTTTTAAAAGTTCAATTAAGAATGTATAATCTAGAATCAAAACTTGAACTTTTTCTCTAGCCTTATTCTTTATCGTAGGATAAAAATATAAATTAATGCAGTTTTACATATAAACGTATATTTGCGAATATTGGGAAGATTGTTGTAATGCCAAGCTTTTATTTTTCCATTTCAATCCATTATTCAACATCTTTACCGTCTTAAACAAACTCGAATTTGTTCACCGGGTTAAATGAAGTGGAGAATTAAAATTGTAAGAGTAGTTTGGAAAAGAAGTAGATTGTTTCAAACACCCACACTTACACATAGACGTGGATATATTTTTACATACATGCGGTCGTTGCCAGAACTCAGATAACGATATATATTTTGCTCATTATGATTGGGCCAGCCTCAGCTACAAAGAGTTGTGGGTCATCCGCAAGGCCGAACTTCGTGTCGTACACAATTTAAATGTAATCATTCGTTGTGGCAAACCTTTGAATGAGATAAAGGTTATGTAACACATCTTGCAGCAGGTTGATATATATTTTCATATATGTGTATATAGTATATATTTGCTGAAGAGTCCCGAACTTCTCCAAATTAGTTTTTTTACACTCCTACTCGTGACGTCATATCCGACGTAAAAGATAGTAAACCATTACGTAGAGTATTCCCTTGTCAACTACCCGCCAGGCGAGTTGATTTTTGTCGTGCATCTCCCCCAGTGAATTAAACCCCCATCCAGATACCAACCTGGAATTTTCCATGATTCTGTGCGATAGATGAGCAAGAACTCTTATGTCATTCAAGTAAAACGGAATTAAATTTAAAAAACGATATTAATAATGTAGTAAGATGAAAAGAAGTAGATTTTATTAGGAACAATTTTCCTGTTTTACTATTTACTAATCTTGCTTTCGTTCGATTGCGAATCTGTACGAATTCAACTGTAGTAGACAATACCAATAGACAAAACTGCTAGAATAATACGAGTACTGTAACGAACTATATCCGTTTGATTGATTGGTTTATTATAAATCATCTGACATAATGCATGGAAGACGGTTTTCTTCCGTAAATATTGAAATATAATGTTAACTTAACAGGGTCTACGTGCATTTTCCGAAAAATCGCATCCAATATCAATCGCAAATACCTACACCTCAAATTCATACATTTTGCTATATGATAGAAAACCATGAGCCTGCATAAAATAGAGAGGGGTTGTGGTGAGTTGTGCTATTTTATTCTCTATTAACCAGGTAATTATATGTCGAATACTTTCTTTTAAAATGGACATCAACACGTGAGATCATTATTTTATAATCTTGTGAGTTATTACCCTTGAAAAATATTATTTGGGGGGGGGAAGCATTGCTTTTAAAGGGAAATTTTACATAAAAAAAGTTATAGTATTTATGCTTTTAACGGAACAGACGTAACTCATCGTCCGGCTATGATTTCTCCAGAACACAAAGTTAACAGCTCTGACTTAGTTGCTGCCTGACTTAACAAGGCGACTAGCTTATCAGTACGCCGCGTGCTAAGTTTCAACTCGAGGCCAGTGCACGCGGAGATCAGGCAAGAATTCTGATACCAATTGGAAGAAAGAAAAGAAAGAAACAAACAAACAATTCGATCGTTTCTTGCTTTAAATTTCTTAAATATCGAGAAACTCTGATATGAATTTGACCATCCAGCTAACCAGCTCCAGATACCGGAGGCTGTGATACAGTTTAGTCAGCACGAGAAATTGATGACAGAGTCGATTAAGGGCTCATCTGCGTCCAGAAATATGTACTAGTTTAACGAGCAAACCTCATGGACGGGGACAGCTGAAGATGCAGCATTCTAAAATGTAGCTGTTGGGCGATTATCAGAAGAGGGTCATTCTATGCCAACTCGCAACTAAAGATCGCCTGCATTCTGAAAATAATTTACCTGTAGGCGTTCGTGATGCCGAATACAAGAAACCTCCAACGCGAATGTGGGTTGCGGTCATGCCACAAAATTGTTGATTGGAAGAATTTCTTGCGAGAAATTTGCCGGAATTACTTTCTAAGGAATGCTTTCAGACAGCAGGCCCAGGCTATAAGATCGAAATCGACGAGAACCTATTAAACCACCGAAAACGACAGACTTCTGACACCGGTATGGTTCTTCGCTGGATACGACTTCGCCGATAAAGACGGCCTTTTGGTGAGCGTACAAAATAGTAATTCTGCAGCCCTCTGTCCACTAATAGGAAATACAGTCTGCCGGAGACCACGATCATATTAATCTGTTGGAGGGCCTATATCAAATTTAGAAGAGAGGGGTATCATCATTTAACAGTGACACACATCCTAGAACACAGAAAGCATCAAATCATGTGGAGCAGATGTGGAAGAAATTAAAGCAGTGCAATAAACAAGAATGGTGAACCAGCCTGAAGATTCTGGGCACATACCTTTTAAACTTAATATGGAAACAAAAATGTTCTAGATAGCCGTTTGACCCCATATTAAACTCACCGAAAGTTATACAGTTGTTAATAAGCTTCCCGACACGCCCACTATATCATCTTTAACCACTTCGTCGTCAGATATCCTCCAAAAGTCTGCGGAAAATACATCCCCCTGAGAAAAAAATGTTGCTAGCAAAAAAGTAAAACAACTCCAGTTTTGTTTGTTTTCTATATAAATACTTGCAAAAAATATTTGTTTCACTGTTTCTAAACTATATAAATACTATAAAAGAAATTACTATTATTTAGTGAAAAATTACTTATAATTTATTTACTTGACAAAAAAAAACAAACAATAATGACATTTTCTATAAACATTTTATAAAAATTATAAATGAACGGTAGGTTTGGGGGCATTTTTTCTGTTGATGTTTCTACATTTAAAATATTACTTTATTTTTTCTTTTACGTAGCGCTGTCACTATTTCTATCAGCAACACCCGTCTTTATCCTTCTGTTTTCATTATGCGCCGAACGCTGAGTACCGTCTAATTCGTTAAATGCATAAGTATCAAGGTGAAAACGTGTAACATATAAACCTATCTCTTCGACAGTGAAAATCATTATTCGCAAAATGAATTCTAGATAATTGTTGATACTAGGACTTGACGTGCGTAGTTGATTTATCAGATACAAACATTTCTGACCTTTATTCTTGTCGAAATATGAAGGGACGTGAATTGTTGCAATTAACTAGGACAAGAGCTAACCAAGACACGTCACATGCCATCATATGTTTCCATCCACGGTCCACGTGACCTCGATGTTGAGGGAATTTATCGGTATACAAGAGGGTGTATTAAGCGAATTCGTTTACGCTGGGGTCGAATCTACTAAGCTTCTGGAATAAGCATTCTACACTAAGTATTACGTAAGCATAAACACTAACGTCTGTTTAAATAAAATAATAAATAATGTTTAATTATAATTATCAAGCCTCTTTAAGAATATTTTAGAACGTGTATAATAAGGATATTAGTTTATTAAATTTTATTTTAAGTTGAGTTATGGGGTTATTTTTTTCTTTTACCCGTGCTAATTATTTAAAATATCATCTAGTATAGAGAAATATTCAGATGATAGGATAACAAACATGCTTGGTTTGTTTGCTTTATTTATAAATGCTGAGTAGTTTCGCAATTGTTTTGCGGCTTGGCTTAAAAGTTTCGTTTGTATGGAGGTGACTGGTTTAGGTTTATATTTATTTTCGCAGCTTCACCTTATACTAAATCACAGAGTTCCGACTTTGTCGTAACAACATTGCCTTTTTCAAGTTGTAAAATTTTGTGGTATAGAATTTCAATATCACTTATTTTTGTTAAGGTTTTTTTTTTAACCTGCCAGAGTGACGACTGTTATTTGGAAGTTGGAAAGCATCGAATATAAAATTAACAGACGAAAAACGTCCATTTTATTCATGATATATATATATATATATATACTGTATTAAATTTGTAATCTCTCAATACCACCTGTTTACTCCTTTATATAAAACATATCTCTTGTTGACAATTTTTACTGACATAATTACTAATGATACGAAATATGTTTGCAAGATTTAATTAAAACAAAAGCATTCCTATATGTGTTTATCTATAGCCTTGGAATTAAATATCTACAGAAAGAACATAATATTCTATCCCCA
>NC_136498.1:37340227-37362727 GCF_053919585.1 Euprymna scolopes | reverse complement strand
CCCCTATTATGTCACTATTCAATCCATTTTCATACATTCCTCTTTGTATTTTTCTTTCATTTGCCGCATTTTTAAAAAATTAATAATCTACGTTTTAAAAACTCCTTCTTGTTTTTGCTAAGGCTATTTTATGTACTTGAGTAATTATCCGGTCTCTATTAAATGCACAATTATTTTTAAAAATATATGGTCTTGAAGTCACCTAATAATGTAATTAATTATTAATAATTACATTTATTATGTGAGAGAAAAACACTTCTACATTTGTGTTTCTCTCTTACATTCTCTTTCTCTCCTGCTCTTACTAAATCTATCGATCTGTTCCATACATATCAAACCTCAATCATGAAAAGTACCCAGAGAAAATACACAATTAAACCAACCTCTCACTTAGACCACCGCCACAATATCTCTTTCTCTAATATCAAGGGTCTACGTTTCAAACTTCAAGAGGATGAAGTCCAATTGCAGGTGCCGAAAGCACACCTAGTATTGCTAAGCAGAACTGGAATTAGGCCGACTATTCAATTAGATAAGTTTGTAATTAAACGATACTCTAACTAAACATCAAAATCTGACCCTAATATCGCCATTCGTATAGAATATGTGCCTACACTAACTATTGCTTTACATGTGGAAGGGAAATTTACACTATATGTGCTTCCGGGTTGTACTTGCTCACATCACTGCGTTTTTATTAGCCCTCTATCACCTCCATGACAGAAGTTTTACTATCTAAGATAATCTTTCTGAAAATTGATCACATCCTGTCTTATCATCCTTCGGCTAAGATTCACATTTTTAGAGACATTAATGGTCACAATGTAAAATGATTAACACTCTTTTACCAGATATATTATTAGCTAGGGCTCTTTCACGATTCTTCCATTGCTTATGACCTTACACAGATTGTTCACGAACTCACCCGTGTACTGGACACTGACGGTCCATATGCAAGTCTCCTATGACTTTTTCTCACAACTTCACCTGAGCTATATTAAACATCCGTTCTCCCCCGACCACTCAGTTGTATCAGTTAAGAGAAAAAAACAAATGTAATAAGTCCTCAGACGTACCTCTCGATCGTACAGTATATCGATAATCTATGGTTGACTGAGATAGCTTCCTTATATTTATATCATATCTCCCTTTGCAGCCCGTGTTTTTTTAAAAAAAGGTGTCGTCTATAATATCAGTCCTGACGCAATGGTAAATTATAGATATAGTCCGCTTGATAGCTTTCAAAATATTCCAATTTAAACCTAACAACCAGCCGTGGTCCTCTCTAGAATGTTACTGTGTCATTGCGTACAGAAATCACCTTTTCCATTGCTCCCAACGTAATAGATGTACTAACATTAATGTCACTTGCTAGACTTCCAGCACCCACTGTAAAAGATTAATTAAGGGCGCGAGAGAAATGTATGCTCAGTTCGTTAAATCCAAAGTAGCTGAGCAGCGGCTTGGTTTCCACAAGTTTTGGCAAATAGCAAAAAGGATCCTGAACAAAATCGTTTGCTATATCTCCACACTAATCACTGGACCTGAGGAAATATCGTCACCACTAGACAAGGCCAAACACTTTTTCAAGTACTTTGCAGCTAATTTTGCCACATGCGACAAAGGCCGAGAACCCCCTGTTTCCTCCCGTATCAAAAAACATGCTATGCGACATAAAAATATCTATGCATGATTGTGCCAAGCTAATCGAACACCTTGATTCCAGTAAAATACTTATCTCAGACGGCATACCTTTTATCGTGATCATAAACCTTCAATCAGCTACCATACGTTCGAACTGTTTAAGCGTTGTCTTTAAGAGAATTTCTGCCAACGCCCTGGAAAAACTCATCACCATGCCCTGTATTTTACAACTCAGGTCATTGATCACCTTTTTCTCAGTATAGACGAATAAATATCCTGTGTGTTAGGAGTAAGTTGTTGGAATCTGTGTTGAATCGAGAAGTAGTCTACCATGACATCCAAAAATAACCTTTTTAAACCTTCCGTTCTGCCAGATCTAAAGCAGATTTGTTAACGGTTTTATCTCATAGAATAAACGGATCTCTTGGGGGATGCTTCCTTTCTAGGGTAATTGCTCTTGACATATAAAGGGTCTTCGCATAATGGTATACGTTAGAAGACGTCCAGCAACAATATAGTGTCTCCGCAATTATTAAATACTTTCTCTCTGACAGGTTCATAAGAACATATCAGAGAAATCAGAAGCTCACAGGATTAATGCTGGAGTCCCTCAGAGGTCTCTCCTAGAGCCAACACTCTTTCTTATTTACTTAATGATCTTCACAATCTAATTGTAAGATCGTTCGTAGACATTTATGCTGCAAACAATACCATCTATGTTAAAAAATAAAAGACCGTAAAAGGCCAAGTTCTCTCTGATTCTGTCTCCTCTGATTTGAATTATGTGTTACAATGGAAAAGAGGTGGCTGGTTACTTTTAATGCATTTAAAACGAAGCTTCTATCTTTTTATCATGAACGTTCTGATGCGCATCTGGAATCAGTTGAAATGAATGGCTCTCGTCTCGGGGAGGTTCCATCTTTTGACAAGTTTTTTTTAGGTCTAACCTTTACTCCTGATCTGAAATGAAACGTAAATCAAAACCGTAGTGTAGGTCGCTGGAAAAAAACTGTGGGAGCATTCTACCACTAAAGTAAATATATCATTGCTGATGCAATTCTTTACCTATATAAAAGCAAATTAAGTCCTAGGATAAAGTACTGTGGCCACATCTGCACAGTAGCTGCCTTAGAGAGTTCAAAATAGACTCTGTATCGTAGTGAGGAATGCCATTTTCGATTCCCTGCCACCTCTTTCCCAGAAACGAGTCGTGGCGAGCCTATCTCTGCTCTGTCGTTGTTTTCATAGCAAGTGCTCCCCTGATTATTAAGCTATTGCCCCCTGTTACTAAACTGACACGAAAAACACTCAAGTCTCTTAAATCACTATCAACAATTTCCCCGACTCTTTATCTGTGCTTACACCTTAATGCAAATTCCATGAACAAAGCTTATTTTTAGAACTTCACGCCTGTGAAACTCTGTTTTGTTTTTCGTGTCTTCCAGCTAACTACAATTTAGTCGTCTTTAAGTCCCACGTAAACAATTTCTTGTTGAACTGTCCTATTAAGAAATCCAATTCGCCAAATTTTTACTACTAACAGTTCATACGATATTATTTTATTGACTACTGTACACTCATTAACGCAGGGACGAAACTGGCCTACGGACCTTGATAATAGGTGACTCCTATGTAAAATAAAACTTATAGAATGATTGTGATGTGTCTGTAGTGTCCAGATAATACGATTATTCGAATATAAGTTTGAACATCGGTTTAATTTTAAAGCTTTAATTTTCAATTTTGATTTTTCCTATTATATCTCTTTTGTGAAAATCAAAAAAATATATTAATGTAGACTTAATAGGTGTGACAAAAACTTCAGTTCCCCGTGAAATTATCTTAGAGCGACTGCAAAACAGCTGATGATAGAACAATTAAGTTTCGCCCCAAAGAAAACATTACACTTTATTTTAAAACTTTTATTGAAAAAAATCAATTTTGGTTAGATGATTATGTAGTAGAGTTTACATCTATTTTATGTAGCCGCCTTTGTCTTACTCACCGCCCTAATAGGTTTTGAAAGCATGCCTTTTCAACAAGTGTCGTTGGGAGCTCGGCGAATACTCGGCGGATGGCGGCGAGCTGGCTTCCTCTGGTGTTATAGAAGGGCATGTTGATGATAATCTTTACGTATGACCAGCGGGTTTAGATCGAGAGAAGAGAAGGGCGCGTAAAAGAAAGATACGAAGTCGTAGCATTATTTTGGAAGCCAAGCAAGGGTGCCCTTGTACTTTTGGGCTGACGTGAAGTTCTGCTGTCACACCCATAGTCAGCAAGGCATCACCTGATGGTACCAGGCAATAACCAAACTCTTCATCATATACATGTTCAATTTGTTGCTGACTTTCAAGGCGACTTCGAAGTTAGGAATATGCATGTTGTGCGACTCATTTTAAACCACATCCAAATCATAACTGTTGCCGAGAACTTGGATTTTATCACCGTAGGTAAGCCATCAAGCGTGTAGCCGTCCGGATTTGCATTTGAAGGGTGGTGGCTATGGTTCAGGTGTCACAAATTTGATTGGTAGATCCATGAGCTGTACAGCGTCGCATCTCCTATTTCTCTTGATTAACCGTTCCTTTATAACATGATAGGAGACATCTACCTTTTTGTGGATTCGTATACAAACTCACAAACACACACACACACACACACACCCACCTATATATTGGATCTAAACGAAATTTTAGATAACGTTTACCTAGACATGAGTAAAACGTATATATATATATATATATATATATATATACTTATATATATATATACTTATATATATATATATATATATATATATATATATATATATATATATATATATATTAGTGGAGGCGGAACCATTCATAGGTAATCGAAAAACCGGATTTTGGAGAGTATTTAAATCGCATCGGAATTGGAAAAAAATGAACACTTTTCTGCTTCACAAACGATTCATTTATTTTTTTTTATTTTGACACTATAAAACGAAAATAAAAAAAACGAATTCCTGTATTAGAATATTGTCCAGTTAAATAAAAAGTCTAACGTCCACTACAGCACAAGTTACGGATCCTTTCCAAAAATGTAACATCGAGTTTTAGACTTGATTGTTATTTTTTTTAATTTTAAATTTGAGAAAATTATTATAGAGTTTAATCACATAGGCTCTTATGACACATTTTGCAATATTTTCGAATGTATTTGCTTACCGTATATATATATATATATATATATATATATATATATATATATATATAATTATATATATAATTATACATATATATATATATATATATGTTATTTTCTTTATAATCTGAATATTCTACACGTTTTAAGCTGATCCTATGTTTTATTTACGTCAATTCCATGACATTAAACATTCGGATTTAACATAAACAAATTGTTATTCAACATTTTTAAAGTAATTCATGATGGCTTTTAATTATAGTAAAGCATTTATTTTTTTTTCGGTATGACTTATTTACATTTCTTTTTAACGTGCCCCAAAGTAAGCTCAATAAGATTGTTTTTTCTTGGTCAGCAATACAGCTGTTTCCCTATGACAATTTTCTGGAATGATATTGCGGCTAAACTAATTGCACAACTCTTCGAAACGGTAGACTCTGCCTATCATCAATTCGTATATTTATTTTATGGAGTATCTCCCTTTAGCAATGTTAAAAAAAAATTCATAACTATGTACATATATGCCCTTAAGTTTTGGGAATTGTCGTTCTTATCTACGGCTAGTAGTTCATGTCCACCTTTTCGCATTGTTGTCTAATTTATAGAACTTTAATGAATCCCAGTCAATTTCTTGATAATCTCAGTGTGTGTCTATATATTTTAGTGTTGTAGTAATATTAGGTATTATGACAGTATATCAGCTAATTGTGCACCATTATATGTAAACAGCGCATTTATAGTAGAAATATTTAGTAAATATAGTTCGTAATAGAGTTAGTATGCGTAGCATTCTAACCAATTGCTCTGAGTAGACCTGTTGGTATTTACCCGAATAACACAATCGAGTAAGCGTTTGTTCCCCAATTATTATTATTATTATTATTATTATTATTATTATTATTATTATTATTATTATTATTATTATTATAGGTAGTAGTATTAGTAATAAAAGCAGCATTATTATATATTTATGTCATTGCATATATTGTGTATTATATCATAATAATATATTATTATTTTTATTATTATTATTTATATTATTATTATTATTCTTATCAGTAGTAGTAGTAGTAGAAGTTGCTAAGAGAGTCGATATAATAGTAGGATAGGAAAGAAACTCAGAACATAATTACGATAATAGTTGTAGACAAACAACTAAACCCTACTTAATAGATACTTCCAAAGGACTGAAAGAATTTTGAATTCTGATCGAAGTTCCTGCTTCCCTGACATGCAGAAGCTCAAGTGTTATGTAATCAGACATTTTCTGCGTAACTCCTACATAGTGTATCTACCAATATCTCCTAGATAGTAACGACCTAGTTGAAGTTGGCGCTGTGTCTTGTTTGTGGTGAAAATTCAATAAAGATTATTTTTGAAAAACGACTATTGTAATCTCCATTTTATTTAGTCGTTTCTTTTAAATTTGTTGATTTCGAGAATAACGATATTTAAATGCATGCTGGTAGATTTCTATTGTTTTATCATTCATAAGACGATGGTAGTTTTCTTAAGTTAATGTGTAATTATAAAAGAATTATGACTTGCAGGAGTGTGTGAACAT
Source organism: Euprymna scolopes (assembly GCF_053919585.1). Lineage (NCBI taxonomy): Eukaryota > Metazoa > Mollusca > Cephalopoda > Sepiida > Sepiolidae > Euprymna > Euprymna scolopes. Next base: position 37,356,351 of record NC_136498.1, on the reverse strand, counting down.
TGAGGCTCTACAATTAAAATTTTTTTCACCAATTATCAAGGCCCGGAAGCCATTCAGGGATAAGGGTTATTGCAAGTGCATTACTTTAGTGTGGAGATCTGATGCAGTGTTTACGTAAGGGGGTATTTTATTAGGAATTAGTTAACGTTGGACTTGAAGACCCCCAAGTTGTAGTAAGGTGGGAGGAAACAGACGGAACAGAGTTCCACAGGCGTGCAGTACTAAGAAAGAAGCTTTGTTCATGGAATCCACGTTTTGAATTAGGCACAGATAAAAAGTGGGGGAAATTTTTCACAGTGGATTCAGCTAGACGGGTGTTTTTCGTGAAGGATTGGCGAGGGGTGACCAGATATTGCAGTTCAGACGAGCACCTGCCATAGAAATAACGATAAAACAAGGAAAGGCTCGCAACGTCTCTTCTGTGGGAGAGAGGTTGGAGGGTAGAGAAAAGGGCATCTCCCACTAAGCCACGAAGTCTATTTTGTACTCTGTCAAGACAGGATAGGCTGTTTTTTTAGCAGCTCCTGCCCAGATATGGCAGCAGTATTCCATCCTTGGACGTGCATGTCTTTTATATAGATAGAGAATTGCATCAGTAGTGAGATATCTTCTGGAGCGGTAGAAGAATCCCACCATCTTTCCAGCGACCTTGGCAACAGACTTGATGTACGTGTTCCATTTCAGATCAGGGTAAACATCAAACGCAGAAGCTTGTCAAAACACGGGGTTTCTCCCAGACGAGAGTCATCCATCACAATTGATGCCAGATGGGTATCAGGGCGTTGATGATGTAAGGATAGGAGTTTGGTCTTAGATGCACTAAAGGTAACCAGCCACGTCTTCCCCCACTGAACCACGCGCTCGAGATCAGAGGAGAGAGAATCAGAGAGAACCTTGTCATTAATAGCCTTTGATGTGTTGCCGTAGATGGTCGTGTCATCAGCATAGATGTCAACGAATGATTCAATTATGTGTTTAGGGAGGCCATTGATGTAGATCAGGAAGAGAGTTGGGCCCAGGATTGAAAACTCATTGGTTATTATTGCCAACAGACGTGTTCGAAATAACCCAGACAAGTTTGAGAAAGTCACATTGAAATAGATCAGAATCTTACAACAATGAAACCGCTGTGATTAGGAATCGTTATGAGAATACTCCGAACAATAGCCATAAAAAATTACCTCTTTAGAAATAGGTTGAAGTGTTAGATTCAGCCGTAAAAGATGACTGACAGTAATTTTTTTAATTTGTCACGTTAACATACGCGTGGCAACATTATTCGGAGGAAAATATAATTGGCTGGCAAATTAGTCCTTAATTATTAACGTCAAACTCTATATTACGTATACGCGATATTATAAGAGATTGCATAATCACCATATATATATACATATATGTATATGTAAATGTGTGTATACTAGCGGGGCCTGTAGCGTCGCCCTGTCGTACAATAAGCGTAAACATAATATTGCAGATTGCGTATGAATTGTTTATAGAATCAATCCTATATTGATTATTATATATGAAGAAGAACTATTTGCTCGGGGAATGTATTTGCAAAAGGAGAAAAATATAATGATAATGTCGTGTATCAAGGTCCGTCTTTGTTTGTTTACAATGTAACATCAGCTGATATTTGATCTTGACGATCGGAAAAATTGTATTTTTCCTCTCATAGAGGAAGTAAAAAAAAATACAGCGGAATACGTTACGTTACCTGTGTAACGTAAAATATCTAACTGTAATTTTCTTTTCTCCAAGAGAAGAAATAGTAATTTAAACATCGAACTCTCTCGATTTTCGATACTTATCGGAATAATTCCCGTACAAAATGTATTTGGGAAACCTGTCAGAAATATTATGTTGGTGCAAACATAGTCGTTGTTTGACGTTTTTTTTTTGCACCAACCTAATATGAATTAACTTCGTGTAAAATTTGCCAAAGATAAACTCAAGTATATATATATATATATATATATATATATATATATATATATATATATATATATATATATGTGCGTGTGTGTGTGTGTGTGTGTGTGTGAGGGGGTGTTTGTGTGTGTTGTGTGTTTGTACGTATATTTGTAATATAAGCATGGACAGTGAGATGTGTAATTCCCAAATGCCTACTTTCAATGTTTATAATACAACTGTAATTTCTATGACGGAATATTTTAATACACGCCCCTTAATTAAATAACAAATTCGTTTGTCTATATTTTAACAAAATTAAGCCCACAAATCTCAAAAGCACTCAAGATTTATAAAGAATTCGGAACAATATTATTAGTATAAATGAAATGACCATCGGAATATATGAAGGGAGTTTCGAACATTTTTACATCGGCGTGTAAAAGAAACTGTTATTGTGTTCATATATAAATATGTATGTGTTCATTAATTTTCAATTTCGAAATTTATCTGTTGAAAAATATCTACAACACCATATTTTACATTTGCAATAAGTTATTATTATATTACTTTGCTGTTTTTGTCTATAGGACACTGGCATTGTTTTAGTGTGGCACCTTTGTATATATATATATATATATATATATATATATATATATATATATATATATATATATATATATATATATATATACATATATATAATATAATGCATATATATATAATATAATATATATATAATATATATATAATATAATATATATATAATATAATATAATATATATATGATATATATATATAATATATATAATATATATATAATATAATACATTATATATATATATATATATATATATATAAATATATATATATATATATATATGATTCAGACACGGCAGGGTTTGAAAGTTTGGTATAGTAGAAGCCGTAGTCATTTATTTGAACTGATTTAAAGCGTCATTGCTCACTCATTTTCGGACCAAATTTAAAACAATTATTACATCTTACATATAACTTCCTCAGCTATATTTAAAAAAAAATTAATTTTCGTTCAGTAAAACAAGATTTATGAAAGATATTCAGGTGATCAAAATCGTAAAAAATACAAGAATGGAGGAGACGTTGTTTATAATTGGTTTCTATAGCAACCCCGTACCTTCAGCCACTACGGTTACCACTATATCACAGATGAAAGCATGAAAAATAGATAAATGGGAGATTTTATTGAAAGCAGACGAGTGCCCTACGTGTGTTTTTTTAAAGGTGGAAGTAATTCTAAAATAAAAAAAAAACAACTCATTTGAAAGCCTGGGAAGATAATGGATTACAATATAAAAACGCGTGCATAAAAAGTAATATCGTTAAGCTTTAACAGGAAAAGGCAAGGGACTAGTTAAAATTGGAAAAGAAAAGTACAATGTATTCTAGGAAAAATATAATAAATATATAACTTAAAATATTGTAGCATTAAGAATTCTGTTTTTATATTCAAGTATGAATATTATAGAATCAATTCTTAATGTTGCAATATCTTAAGTTATAAATTGATTATATGTTTTACAAAAATGGTTTACTCCTTTTCTCGTCCATATTAAACAGCTAGTCTTTTACTGTTGCATGTTTAGGCTTAACCATATTACTTTTTATGCTTTCATTTTATATATATATATATATATATATATATATATATATATATATATACATACATGTGTGTGTATGTGTGTGTGCAATACACTAACTATTAAATAAAGTGTGTATAAGTATATAAAACTAAGATATGTCGTCGGTTAGTGCACGGCGCGTATATACATATATATATATATATTTATCTATCTATCTACCTATATATCTATCTATCTACCTATATATCTATCTATCTATATATATATATATATATATGTGTGTGTGTGTGTGTGTGTGTGTGTGTGTGTGTGTGGGTGGGTCGGTTGCTGCAAAAACTGCCTCGACGCTTAGTGTTTTCTCAGCTGATATTATTTGAAGAATTAGCGAGGAATAATGATTTTAAAGGGGGAAATTCGTCTGTCTCGGTTAGGAGACAAGAGTGTCTCTTGAAAATAGGGCAAATAATTGAGAAGGAATATTGTTGAATGTGGTCGATAATGGAACGACAGCCAAGAAATCTCGGGGGAATTTTACGTATTGGAATGTTTCTTTTGTTTGTATTAGATTCGAACTTTGCAATTGATTTCTTATTTCTTATTCCATTATCAAAATCGAGTTTTCTCTAAATCAACGAAAAAAAAAGGCAAGAATAAGATGAATGCGAAACTTATCGGGTCCAATTGTTCACTTAGCATTATTAAAAAAATAAAGAAATATAGGAAAATGCACTCGATTCTTGGCATGAATTAATTGTTACTTAAATATGGATGTCTGTCTTACACACAAACACACACATACACGTAAACATATGTATATGAACATGTTATTTATTTGTCTGTTTTAGCGATACGTTTTGTGAATAGATTTATATTTATATATGTATGTATATGTATATATATATATGTGTGTGTGTGTGTGTGTGCTTAGATATCATACAAGTATTTTTAATAGCACGAAGTGTGCTTGCTAATTGAGCTTTTTTGTAGATTTTCAAGTTTTCGAATTGCCATTTTATTTCTCGGTTTAATTTTTGCTAGTAACTTTCATAGTCGTCTTCACCCATCTGTATTTTATTTAGCTTGTTGTTTGAAAGTACTTTTAACTGAGTTTTAGCAGTTTTGATTGTTGTTCTTTTAAAAAACTGGATGGTTTTATATGCTTCAGTTTAAATTATATTTATACTTCTTAAACTAATTAAGCGACTTTTGTGTAAAAAATATAGCTTTTTTATGTGTTAATAACGTGGCTCTAAGTTAATGTACATTGACATTAAAAGGGGGGATTTACAATGTATAGCATTTACAGTTTATTTATAATATTTTATGACTTTAAATTGCAACATGTATATGTGTGTGCATGTATATATATATATATATATTTTTATATATATATATATATATATATATATATATATATATATATATGTGTGTGTGTGTGTGTGTGTATGTATGTACCTGTGCGTGTAGGTGATTGTTACGTACCTTTTTTATGCACAGATTCAACCGAGAAATAAGAACAGTAATTCGAAGGAAAATGCAAAAATGCTCCTTAAGCAAGAACACTCCGTGCTTTTCAATAATACTTGTTTCAATGAAAACAGACTCTCTCTCTCTCTCTCTCTCTCTCTCTCTATATATATATATATATATATATATATATATATATATATATATATATATATATATATCAAAAAACTAGCTGACTGTGCAGAAGTATCTCTATATAATTATTATGTTCATTTTGTATCAAATCAATAAAAACTGAACATACGTGGATTTTTACTTTCGTAACAAATTCGATTTGGTGTTCCTTCTCGTAAAATAGCGGTTAATTTAGATATTCTCTTGCTATAAAAATCATTACAGTATGCACTATTGTACTAAAATATTTATTTTAACATGTAATAAAAACCTTTCTGTTTTTGTTCGCATTGCGTTATTTTTTTTATATCATAGTTTAATTGTTTAATTTTTATACAATTTCGGATATGTTTTTCGTCTTAATATGCCTGGCATGCTCCATCCTTTTTGATAAAATAATGTCATTATCCTCTGTTTGCAATGTCACATTTTCCCCCACGTAACACACGGTCATTTCTACTTTCCTTTTTCTACTGTGAACTATTTGCTTGAACTATTAATCGCGCGCTGTTTTTTCTATATACACTTAACAATAAAATCCCAAACGATAAATAAATATGTAACGCATTAACCATTATTTTTTCAGCCACGGATGGTCTGAATGAACATGCTCTGAATCCACGCAGTGTTTTCGTTTCTTCTCGCTTTCGCCCAATTAAATAAATACAATTATTTTTTTAATCATTTCACACCCATACATACGCATTTATGTACACTTACACATGCAAAATAGTTAATTATCTGTTAATAAAAGTACGGAGAATATTACATAGAGTATATCTTATATTCTCGTATTGTACGTAAATAGATGTAATTTATATAACAATAAACGTTCTAAAAAGTACAATGTTGAAAATATGTCTGTATATATATGCATGTATCTATCTATATATCTATATGTGTATATATATACACATTTATATATTCATAAATATACATTTACATATATATATATATATATATATATATATATATATATTGTGTTGCGGGAATAAGTTCATCACTTTTCAATCCAAAATGTTTATTAAAACAAAAATCAAAAGTTATAACAATAACTGTAACACTTATATATTCGCCGTTGGTGTGGGCAGCATTCTCACACCCATCAATCAATTTCTCGTGGACGATGAGTCAAAACTCGCCTTTTCTGGTATGGAAAAACACGTAGAAATGACTTCAATGACTTCTTCATTATCGACTTTAATCCCTCTCATATGGTACAATTGTAATCGGAAAGATGGTAATCAATCTGTGAAAAATGTGGATAATACAATGGATGCTGACGGAGATCAAATTCAAGTTCTTGAAATGAAGCCTTAACAACTTGCGCAACATTAAACCTTGCGCTATTTGCAGGAAAGATGCTTTTTTATGATATGTAACTGGGTTGTGTAGATCTTTGTGTTGATTATGGCATTTCTTTTGTAAAGGTAACACAGTACACCCACAACGCTGTTTAGGACCGTGTGTCCTTGGCTTGTGAGAAGAATATCGAGAAGTAATTAGAAGGCAATGTTCTTTGTTGTTTCGTTACACTTAAAACACCAACGATCCCAAATCCTCCCCAAATCTAATTTAATGAAGATGATAGTGAACCGTATTGCATACGCAGACCATTTTTCTGAACAATTCACTAATTACTTTTTACCACTCTTCTTCAAAAATGTATTGGGACGATCTTCGTGCAGTAAAGAAAATCATCCGCTCTTAGACGTGTCGTAAGAATCCAAACCGACATTTTGCATTTAAAACCATGCTTCTTTTGTAGCCTCACCGTTGTTGCATTCTCTTTTCTGTTTAAAAAATGTTTTTGAAGAAGAGGAAGTGTCGAAAAAGTTGTTTTTCCGCTTTACTATTAAAATCTTACGCCAAAACTGTAATAAAAATTATATTAGCTAGAATAACGATTAGTAAAGTTTGTACGGCAAAAAATTCTCTATCGAATTAATATAATACATTTTGTCGAACAGCAAAATATAGTTATAAAGAATAAAGTGAAAAACGCTGCGAACTTATTCCCAAAACCATAATATATATATATATATATATATATATATATATATATATATATATATATATATATATATATATATATATATATATGCAGACATATATATGTTTACATATATTCAGCCATATATATGTTTACATATATGCAGACATATATATGTTTATATATATGCAGACATATATAAATATATCTATCTATTTATATATATATATATATATATATATATATATATATATATATATATATGTGTGTGTGTGTGTGTGTAAAAATTGTGAATAAATAGGTAAATATGCCACGTATGAAAAGTGCGGGTTAAGATCTTATTCCTGTAGGTTAAGATAGGTTTTATCTCCCCTCCCCCCAAAAAATAAAATGAGTATTTTCAGAAGACATTTACTCAGGTATTGGTGTGCCTAGCCTTTTTTAATGGGGGCTAATCGCTGTCAACGGAAAAGTGAAAATGGTTTTCGTTGGTTTGGCCGATTCGTTTTATAAGAAATCGTGAAAAGTCTTTAGACGGTGATGGATGAGAAATATAAAATTTTATTGATTTTATAATCACTCTCTTGCTTTCTCTATTGGTTTGACTATTCTTCATATTTTATAACCCTTGCGAAGTTATTATCACATCACCAGACATATAAAATCAACAGTATTATTTGTATATAAGGGCGCGTCTGAAATGAGCGTTCTATTTAGAGCACACTTGAATGGTGATACATGATTTTTGCGTTTTAAACTTCAATTTAAACTATAATATAAAAAGTATTTTAATAAAATCAGCATTAGGTTCTCTACTTTGCCACGTAGATTACAGTGTATTTTGAACATGGTCACTACTAAGATGCATGTGAGTTTTCATCCCGCCGGACGGAGATGGGTTTCAAAGTAGAGCAATCAATCAATCGATTCGATTGAAAAATGAAGACAAGAAAATATTCTAGCGTGAAACATTCGTTGATCGCCATTCAATCCCAGGCAACGTAGGGTCTCCCTGTTGGTAATAGCTAATTTTCTTTCACAACTAAAATTTATTACTGCGAATTGGGGGAAAAACATGAACTAAACAAAACCAAAACCAAAGTAAAGATAATTCAATAGTAATGGCAAACCAGAACAGTACCGTATTCAACGTACTCTATTCAAATTAACCAGCAAACGGTGTTTGATGAGATCCTTTTCTCATATTAAACTTTATCAGTAATACACCTTCCGGCGACAGTTTCGATTTCCCAAGTATATTTTTTTTAGAACTGTAAGGATAAAGTAGAGAATAGTAAAGAAAATCATGTTAACGTTTGTTTTTAAAATACTAATCTTATGTTTTTAGTACGGTCAATAACTTTTCGGGGTGGATTTCAACCAGTAATTTTTTTTATTAATTTTTAAGTCATCAGAGAGATTCGAAAGCTATCACCTCATCTTGGGATCACCATTTTTTATACTCACGTAACATGAGACACTATTTCTTTTTCCAACTGAATAAAATTTTAAAAGTTTATTGCGAAACAAACCCAACCTTCATATAATAAACACTTATTTATGTAAATCTATCAATTAATTTTGTGATTTTTCCGTAGAATAACATTCTTTTCCATAAAAAAACACATTTTGGTTTAAAGAAAGATGCAGGGTCCCCAACTTTGAATTTTTTTTTCAAGACATAACAAAATAATTGAGTTTATCAAAGTATGGCAGTAAAATTTATTTTAGAACTTTTTTAGATTATTATCCATAAATATTTATTAAAAAAAATTATTAAATGAACTGTTGCAATAATTTTTCGATGCTTTGACAGAATTTTAACCTTACTAAACCGACATTTTCCAAACCAAAGCTAAGGGAGGTATGCCCTATTTTTAACTAGGGAAATAAGAGCTTATCCCGCACTTCTAAAAAGGTTTCACTTTTCCGTTGTCAAAGAACCATTTTCATATATTTATTAACTTTTTGTATTTTTTACCGATGCGATTTTTATCCGTCGCGTTATTTTTTACCTGTATCATATATATATATATATATATATATATATATATATATATATATATATATATATATATATATACATACATATATATATATACATACATATATATATATATATATATATATATACCCGATTTTGTCTATGATGAGGCTAGAGCATTTACTTAGTTTAACATTTTGCACAATTTTACAGTCATCCAAAACAATATGTTTCTGTACTGAATGCCCGTCTCAAATAAAAATGTATTAATATATCCCCATTTAAATTTTTGTTTGCTTTAGTTTTATGTCAGTAGTTATAAGTTTGATGTTCACCAATACCTTTAGATAACATGTTAAGCTGAATAGATTTAATTTTATCTACTGACGTCACTCCATTTTCTATGATATACAGATCTTATATATTGTAGATATATTCAAATATCATATATCCATATTTATTGTCACGTGTACAAATTTTGCATATGTAATTGTCAGTACGTCCATATTTACTGACTTCTATTAAGTCATTAAAATATTTATTGTTATATTCACACATTTATATCTATCTATGTTGTTATTTGTATTACAAAGTTCATTATTTGTGTTTTCATAAACATCGTCATACATATATTTATGTTGATATTGACACAGTTTGCTCATTCTCATATGAATGCATTCACTTTTCATATTCTATTTTCATTCTCTTATTTATTTACCGACCAATCAGTTTGGGACAGAATTTAAATAATTTTAGAATAATTATTCTAGTTAGAATTGATGAATAATATAAATACATTATAGATTTAATATTTGTATTAAATTTAATTTAATTTATTCTTATATATTCGTAATTCATAGAAATATTTAACCATCCATCAAATAATTGTATTCTGAATTATAATGTTAAATACACTTGTCCATCATTTAACTTCATCTCAGTTCAATTTTTGTTCGGTTATTTATGTTTATTTGTTTTAAAATCTCTAAAATATAATTATTTTGGCTTATTTAACTTAACTTAAATGCAGGAGTGTTGTGGACAATATTAGGATATATTGCGTTTAATTTGTAATGCAAATCAATAATTCATTACTTTTAAAACTTGAATAATAGCCCCTGTTGTACATGGTAGCCCTCACTTATCCAGGCGCGGAATCCACTCGGGGATAAGGGTTATTGCGTGTACAGTAATCAACGAGATAGTATCGTAGTAATTGTTAATATTGGAGATTTGATAAAGTGTCTTACTTAAGTAGGCGGTTCATCAGGAGTTTTCGTTTATTTTGGACGTGAAGACATCCAAGTTGTAGTCAGGTGGAAAACAGGCAAAGGGAAGAGAGTTCCACAGGTGTGCACCTCTAAGGAAGAAGCCTTGTTCATGGAATCTACGTTTTGATTTAGGAACAGATAAGGAGTGGGGAAAACTATTGACAGTGGCTTTCAGCTAGACGGGTGTGTATCGTGAAAGATTGGCGAGGGGACGACCGGAGATTGGAGCCCAGACGAGCACTTACCATGGAAATAACGATAAAACAAAGACAGGCCTGCAACGGCTCTTCGGTGGGAAAAAGCTTGCAGAGAAGAGAAAAGGGCATCCCCCACTAACCCACGAAGTCTATTTTCTTCCGAAGAGTTGGTAAAATTACTGTACGCTGTTATGCATGACTCTCCTACGGTCGGTTGGCGTTGCATTATGCTCGGAAAGTTGCACCGAAGTGCAGCGCCTTAGAAGAAGTGGGTATTGGTCAGTAAAAGATGATGGCAGTCCAGTCCCTATTCCCCGGCAGAGACACCTCAGTTCATCAGCAAAAAAGTAACACGTCTCAAAAAGAACAAAAGCTACACATTGAAAGAATAGATTGATTAATTCATCTATAGCTACGGTTACAAGTATTAGATATATTGGCATATCAGTTCCATCAACAGTGTTATATTCATTAGAGAACTGTTTAAGCAAGTTTTAAAATATCATCTTATAGTTTTACTTTTGATTTTATGATAGGCATTATCTTTACTAATAGTATTGAAAGTTGGGTGAAGCAGTTTTAGGCGATACTTCTTTGGTCAATACTTAATAATTATCAGTTCTAGTGAAATAACAAATTGACATCTAATTATATAAGCATACCCCAGATGAACAGATTGTATTTTCGTATTTTGGATTTTGTAAATTCATATCAGATAAGATGGACTAGTAAACACCAGAAAGTGTAGATAAAACTAAGGCTGTGAAACACACTTATAGCTTTCCTCAATACACTATGCAAATCGACTGTACCAAACAACATTAACATTTACAACATCAGATATGCCTAAACATAATTTGTTCGATCAATGCCTACAATAAACGCTGTTGAGACAGCAATTCAATGAAAATTGATGTCTTTTTTCAAAATGTTTCGCTGGATTAAACTATTATAGTAGTTGAATGTTCGCTGGTCTGTATCATTGCTTTGAAGCCACTCCCTTGTAGATCTTGTCCAAATAATTTACAAAGAAAGTAAGGAAACACGTCCAATATTTTTCTCACAACATCAATAAGGGTAATTATTATCATATTAGTATTAAATCAAATGTGTTCTTTTAATAAAATCATTCCACAGAACGTATACTTCTTTTTTAATTTATTACAATTTCGTTCTGACAAAGGACTTAAAAGTTATTCCATCATGCACTTATAAATTTCGATTAAATAATGATTGTCCACGGTGCTCGGCTATTAATATTACAAACACACACGGGGAAATTGTACTAACAAGTGGAACTTATGAGGAGCGAAGGGTAAGTTAAAGACGCGGGTTCATGATTTGTGTCAGATAATTGCAAAGCAATCACATTGTGGCGTGCATACAATGCTTGCATCTAAGATGTAATTGCTTATTTAATTGAATTTATAAACATTAATCTGTTAAGACTGAAGGTGAAAACAACTGAAGCCAATTGTATAACTGCTCATTGGTGTTCTATGAAACAAATGGAAAATCTGACCGCAGAGCAAAAGCTTTTACAATAATTATACCTGGAGGTGTCATTGCTTTGAATATTGTAATATGAAGGTGGTGGATTTAATTCTACATTGCATGGGGTGAATTAATTTTTAAAATAGCTGTTGGTTTCCAAGTTTGGATAGAAACGTTAAGATTGTGGCATTTACAATTTTCTGAACCAATTTAAATCATCATGCTGTTACGGAAATAATAGTACGTTGAATTTAATATTTCAAATTTCAAATAGATTGCAGTTCCTTTTGTGTACTATTTTTCAATCAGCGATCACTTAAGGAACAGATCAAGATAGAAAATGTTCGTTTGAAAACTTTATAAAATAAGCTAGATAGTACGAACCGAACCCATTCTCTTTAGTTCAAACGTGTTATCATGTCATAGTTACTGGCGTAAAATTTTGTAATGGAATATTTAAAAACGAATACAATTTCACTGATTTACAGAAAATTATTATTGGATTAATATAACTAACAAGGATGTGGAAAGATTTCATGAATTATATTAAATATTTACAGATGGTATTTACACATAAAGAAGAAACATATTTTATAATTTAATCTGTTTTACATAAACGCCATTTGTATTAATAATACTACGAAAAAAAGATTACACGGACTTAAAGGACAAATAATATAGGTCGGGCGTAGGATTTCTTGAGTTACCATAGATTTCAGGGTAAGCTCTTTACACGTGTTTAATTGTATGCAAATAAAATAACAGTTATATTTGAGAAACTATTGACAATATTTAAAACGAACAAAGTCCACCCACAGTAAACCAATAGTGAGTACCGTTTAATCTTATATTTTATACATAGTGATGAGAAATATAGTAAAAAAAAACATATTTTAATCATTTGGTGAAGTTTTAACTGTAATAAAAAGCGCACACTTTATAAAAAATACATGAATAACTATCGAATAAATATATGTTTAATACAATAAAACACGCCGTTTTAAAAATGTAATAACAAAAAGATAGTAAAAGACTAAATAGAAGATGTAAGAGTGAAGATAATATGTAAATATTATATCATATATAATATTATTATAACGTACTATTACATGGAATATTGATGCCTCTTATATGCATTGTGTGTTATTTTTATCACCTGATTTCCCGCCCTTTCTTCTTCTTCTTCTTATATATATATATATATATATATATATATATATATATATATATATATATATATATATATATATATATGAATGAATGATTTGAAATATCACTATACAATATATTCCTGACTGGCTATCCCTCTGTTTTTAATTCAACACTAAAAATCCACCTGATTTCGCTAGACATCACAAAGCATGGTGTGAAACACTGTGCAACACCTTATCTTATATGTTTTATAATTTTGTTTCGATTGAGAACTTCAATAAATTATTGAAAAATGCAATGTATAATGTCTATAACTAATGTATGTATATAAATATAACACTTGTTTACTTCTTTCAATTGCTTGTGAGCATGCTAACAACAGTGCATTTTAAATCATATGACACACCATTCATCATTCAAAAATCATATGCCAATATTACAGCCGTCTCTTTTTTAACAACCTGACAAAATGCGTTGGTCGAGAAAATGTCATTGTACGTAATTCTTTTCAGCCGAACATCTTTCCATCTATCACATTCACCATCATACCTATTCATTCTTTGGTTGTTCCATTTAAAAGCTAATAAGAAAAACGCATCAACCAGGAATATCTTCCGAATTCTTTCAGGATGTTCAGTAATTGACACGAAGATAAGCGCCACCAATTGTATTGATAGCAATGATATCACAGGATGGAAAAATATACTTGGTAAATTTATTCCTACTTCTCCCCCTCTTCCTTCTTCTGTCCCTCCTCCTCCTCCTTCTATCTCTCTTTCAATCTACTATTTTTCTTAGAAAGGTGTGCCTTAGTATTATATACCATTCACTATTCATTCTCTCTTCTTTTTCTATATTTTATTTTCTGTATTCTTACCATTTTGAATTTTGCCTTTAAGCTGATGTGAGTTTATTTTGACTAATATCCTTATGTAGTATTATACCCTAGTACGTAGATTGGAAGGGCCTATCAACTAATTCGGTGTATTTCACTAAGCTACATGTGTAAGCATTTTATTATGAATTGGGTAACATAAATTGATAAATAGGGTAACATTAAAATATATATACATATTAACAATTGTGCGATTTAGCAAAGATATGTTTATATATATATATATATATATATATATATACAATTATTTTTTACTATATTAATTAATTTATTAAATTAATATATATATGTATGTATATATATATATATATATATATGTACATCTACATGTACATGTAGATGTTTAGATAGTTGCAAATTTAATAAGATTACATAACGATGTAAATTGGAACCTACCTTTGTGTTTATGTATTTATGAGATATTAATTTATTATGCACTCGAATTACTCCTAATATATATTGTATTGTACACCAAACAAGAAAATGTAGACTCGCAGTTCTAATTATTTAAAAATCCTGACCTAAAATATTATTATATACTAGCAGCATATATGTGTGAATCTAAATCTTAATAAAAGTTTTAATAACAAAGTATGTGCAAAAATCTCTCTCGGTGACTAAACTGGTTCCCTCACCAGAGTTGTTTTGTGAGGAGGGTGGCTAGTCTCCCTGAACGATTAAAAACAAAACCTTCAAAAGGGTCAATAAACCCTTTTTAGGAGTAAACAACAAACTAGCACCGTGTGTGTTTATGTGTGTTGGGATGGAGAGGTCTCCCGTAAGCCGTGGAGAAGGCAACTTTCTAGGAGAAGCAGATCTCTGATTAAAATAAAAACAAAAAACATAAAGCGGGAGACCAGTACCAACATTAAGCTGGTCTGCAGTTTAACATGTTGATGGCTATCTTGCTCTTGCTTGTTGCTGGATCTCAACATTTTGAAACGAAAGAGAGATTTAGCTCCCGTACAAAGCTAATACTCTGTAACATCATGTGTGTATAGATACTCCCTCAGTCTTCTGTCTATCATAATGGTCATGTGGCGATGGAAGTCATTGTTGGGCTCATGGATTTTAAGTGTCTGAGAGAGTGGCACTCGTCTGACAAGTCGTTGCAATCATATATATATATATATATATATATATATATATATATATATATATAGTTATTTATATATGGGTGTGTGCGATTCACGTAGGTATTTAAATACATTCATTATTCAGCGATGACGTATTTAAGTGAATGAATTCAAACATAGAATACTACATTTATTATTACAAGATATTAACCCTATACTGCTGTATTCTTATGCATATGTGATTGTGCAAATTTACATATACATCTAAATATTTAAATTTAGATTTGGACCTGTTGTCCAAGAATATTTGATGCTATATTTTTTGTCAGAGGTGTATATTTAATCATAACTCCCGCATATCTAACGTGCTCTGATATAATACATTTGATTTTTAAAAAAGGATATTAGTTTTCAGAATATGTAAACCGCCTTACTATCAGTGATAGACAAGCTTGCTCGCACCAGGCTTTTCTAGTTTCTGCTTTGAGAGTACCCCTTTTCAACTACCTTCCAATCTTCCTTTATTCTTTATTTCTCTTTTTTCCTCTTATATAAATCCCATACAACATACACTCTTCTCAAATATTTTAAATGAATGCTGATTCACCATTTATGAATATACCCCCAACATTTGTTCGTATGATATGTTAAACGCACCTTCCCTCGTGATTGTTTCGTTTGGGCTTTAAATGTGTATTATAATCGCATTTTGATTATTATTTCGATCGTAATAAATATCGTACAGAGAACTAATGTTCAATCAACACAAATTCAAGGACTACTAAAACATTACTTAGAATATTGTAATAGATATATTTCAACACCGTAATATTTATTTCACAATATATGTTTTATAATGGTTCTTAAAAATATTTACCACAAGGATTT
>NC_136498.1:37182727-37335227 GCF_053919585.1 Euprymna scolopes | reverse complement strand
GAACCATAGTATAATATCTGTTCCAACACCTCGCTCCCTCCTCAGTCAGTGGAGGAGAACCCCCTCATGACTGAAACAACTATCATCCCCCTCCCATGCCTATACTCCCTCCAATTGCCCCCCTCTGGGGAACAAAATCTCCTCCACACTAGGAAGCGATACTGGGTCTGTCCATACCCACATGGGGAGAGAAATAAATAGAAACATTGAAAAATCCCCTATACCTATTTTAAATACACCCCTCTTTCTAAACAAATATAATATAAAGAATACCCGAAAAGACTAAAACGAAAAATCGCAATACTAAAATCCAAGAATCAAAAATAAATATCAAAATAGAATGAAAACACCCCTACCATTATTTCAGAAGAGCTGGTCCCCCCTCCTCACATATACACATTAGTAACGCCCTCGGATCACCGTCACCTTCCTAAGGAAGCAAATAACCTCATAATACTATAAAACAGTATACTCATTCTCAAACCAATAAAAGCAAATACACACACACACGCACACCCACACATACACACACACACAACCTACCCCACCCTAAATTAAAAGAAAAAAAAACACTAGCAGAAAGAGAGAGTGACTACAACCAGGTCAGCAGCCTGGACAAGCCCAATAAAAGAGTAATAAAAATTGAACATGCCAATGAATAATAAACACTTACAAGCCTCCACCCTGTGGAACCACTTCAAATCAACTACGAAAATTTCCATTTTTACATCTGCAACACATTTTAAAATAATTTCTGACGAGGACGCTTCACAGAACGTCTGAAACGCGCGTAAAAACGATTTCAATGACTTAAAACATTATCACAATGATCCAAACATAATTCTCAATGAAAACCAAGACTCGGAATAATAAAATAATGTTAAATACCCATTGTTGGTGACTACTCCCTTATTTAAATATATATAAATATATATATATATATATATATATATATATATATATATATATAAACTTCTAATGTAACTATTCGCCTCGGCAAACATGTGCTTTACATTCAGTCTAAGAAGGGCATATTTCAGCCTTTCAGGTTGAGTGCCGCTTTATCGCCTAATTACCAGGGTAGTTTATTGAGGGGCCATATCATCTGGTGAAAAAAACGTTCCCATATATCAACATGCAAATTTCTACGATTAAGCGCGGTGCATACACTACCATATTGATCACATAAAACACTTTATATTTCGGTCTTGGCCAATCCTAATGAGAAAAATGTATACTCGTATCCGAATTGTTAACATTAAAATATGATTTTAACTCATAGATTGTTTTACAACGGATTTTTTTTTATATTGCAGTTACGATTAATAGTAATGGTATGATATTCATTCCATATATTTAATTAATGCAATTTAATCATAGTTATTTGGTTGAAAATAAATAAATAGTCGTTAAAACTTTAAAAAAATAATTATTCGAGTTCAATACGTTGCAATTTAGATTAGAATAATTAATTTTATTTTCAAACGAAAGTTGTCGAAATTTTACTCAATTCCAGTAAATATTTTATTCTTGATTCAATTCACGAAATAGTAATATATAATGCATATGTATATTTCAAAATAAATAATACAATATACAAATATAACTATTTTAATAAGGATATTTAAAAACATAATGCGTTTAACAGTTCACAAATATTTAAATACATAAGACACTTTTAAAAAAGATTACTTAGAATGGGGGAAAACTGAGAAGCACAACTTTAAATTTATAATTAATAGTGAGTTTACTTTCAAATTTTATTGTAACAGTCGAGATTTATCATCATGAAATCGTTGCATGATAAATGGAGCTTGGTGAGCAAAATAAAAAAAAAATGTTCAAATATAAGTCAATATCGAAATTTCGAAATTGACAAATAATACTGAAACGGATACATATGAAAAAAGCAACTAATAAAATAGGTAAATAAACGTAATACCATATTAAACTGCGAATATTATCGAAAATAGTTGTTTCACTTTCATGCATGTACCCAATGCAAAAAAAAATGCAATTCCATCCAGCATTTAGACTAGAACCCTATATACCCGAATGCTTAAATATATTCTTTAATTAAAGAATATTCATATTTAACCATCTCTTTTTTTTCAAAAAATTATTCCATAACTGAGATAATGAACTTTCGAATATACTGAACTCAGTCATTGGCTTAAAAGTCTCGTAAGTGGCTAGAAGCCTTGGCAAAATTGTACTCTCATGTCGATTCATGTTTATTAGTGCGTGTATGATTGGGCATGTTTACAAGTGAGTGTGTTTAATAGCTTACATAGAGTTGTGTTGGCATGGAACTAAATTCGTGTGTTTTATATTAACTACTGTAAATATCCAGCGATTTTCTGCAGCAATTCAACACATTTGAATTCGACGATACAAAGATTTGGAATATCAACGTTCAGTACATGAATATATCAACACAGTACCTCGAACCGACACCAATTCATCAACCATAGATATAATTAAATATACACATGCATAAATCCCTCTCTTGCTCTCTCTTTCTTTCTTTGTGTTACTCTTACTATACACACACACACACATACACACACACACACATATATATATATATAGATAGATAGATAGATAGATAGATATGGATATATATATGCATATATATAGAGATATATATGGATATGTGTATATATATGTGTATGTATGTGCACATATATGTATGTATATGGATATATATGTATGTATATGTAAATATGTATGTAGATCTATCTATATGTATATATATATATATATATATATATATATATATACAGATATGCATGTGCTATGTATACACATTACCAGCATTATTCAAGGCTAGTGTGAACATTTCAACTTAAATATCAAAATCGTAATCTACCAATGACTTTGTTATATGACCCATAATGTTTCAAAAAGAGAAGAAAACAGATACAGAATGATAATAAGTTGTTTCTGTGTATGTGTGTCCGATAATTACTAAGCATACAGTTACGGTATTTTGTCGGAATTATGAACTGATTTTGCATCTGGTCCATGGGGACGTACTACTTATATCATCTCATATATTTATAATATTGAACACAAATATATAACAAATACATGTTATCAAAGGCAAGATAAGTTACTTTTCTACCTAACTGGATAGGTTTATAGCGTTTTTATTAAATTTAGCGTGTTTATTCAGCTTGAAAACATAGTTTTAACCAATGTATTTCAAAATATAAACTAAAAAAAAACATATATAAAAAGTACTGTTAAAAACTCACCGAATATATTTGTCTATATCACGGTAAAATATATTGAGCGAGTTTCTAACAGTATTTTGTCTCGGTTTTTTTTTTATTTTTAAGTCATTTTCCTAAATTTATCTTGTCAAAAAGAGATTCGGGCACCATTTTAAATTTTTCAATACATCGGTAAACACGATATTTTGTAAATATGATAAATATTACCAGTAAAATAATACGTAAGCTAAAGAAAAAATACCGGCAAAACTAATGACTTCATAATGGTCATATATTAAAGTTTTGTTTGAATATAAAGTCAAAGTAAACTAAGAATTATAGTTAAAAAATATTTCTTCTTATAAACATTTTATTTAAATAAGTCCAATTCGCTAAATTACCAAAATTCAGATTTATTTTTGACTAGTTAATTACATGCAGTTTAATGTAACACAAGTAAACTTAATTAAAAATAAAGAAAATATTTATTACAAAATAGAACTTTTTATATTGATGTATTAAAATTAAAACTTTTAGAAATTAACTAAAAATAAAAGTACCAGATTGGAGTGTGTTCGGCATGTTGCAGATCTCCTCATATCTTGTTCAACTGGATAATCTTAAAAAGGTGGGACATTTCATAATCTCTTCTCTTCTTCTCTTCTATCTTCTTCTTCTTCTATCTTCTATCTATATAAATAAAATGAACTCATTTTTTCCCGTCGAATTTTGACATTGATAGGATTAAAAACCAATATATTTCATGCAAATATAATATGCACAAACGGCAGAACAATATCTGAGGTGTGTTATAGGCTTATTATTTCTCAAATACCTCGATAATTTTAGATTTCCATAATTTTTCTGCTGAGAAGTCACGGCCAAAATCGGTTAAGATCAATGGAAGTGGTAAAATATTTTCTCTCTAATAAATTCCTCCTCCCCCTGCCACCACTTAACACCGTTTGGGGATCGTTCACAAGGAACAGTTGAGAAGAGAACACCGGTTTGGCTTCGTAGTTCTTTCATGTGAAGTTATTTAAAATCACTAAACTAAGCTGCAGTGTTCTGTGGCGTAGTGGTTAGCGTGCTGGAAAATTCACATTATACTTTCACGTTCGCGCCGACCTACCGTAGTCGGTTTTTTTTTCCTAAACAACTGGAATGGACTTTTCTTGGTGGCCGAACTGTTAACGTTGCAGATGTTTTTTTGTTTTTTTTCACACTTTATTTTCCTACTTTTACTCATGACTCCGGGTTTGATCCTTCCTAATTACCTACCATAACATTTTTTAAAACTCCCCCCCCGTCCCGGAAACAAACACTCGGGCAACGCCGGGTACGCCCGATAGTAGTAAATAATATAGAAAAAAGTTATTTCGGAATAAGGAACACGCTTTCGATCTCAAGAAGGACTTCTACTATTGAAATCCTCTATAATATATTTGATATTGAACTCCAAGAAATCACACTAGAATCACAACTTTCTGGCAGAAAAGGAGTGTACGATCTAACTTATGGCGTATCCAAATAGAACGAAATTCTGACACACATTTTAAGTAATCAGCTTATGAAGAGGGAGTTGTGGTGGAACTATCTATATTTCTTACGAATGATCTGATCAGCATCCAATGAATACCGGAAGTCCAGGTATTAACGAGGGATCATTGTCCGGTGTATTAACTGATGGTTTCATCGGCTAGACGAAACACTCACACTTAAGCGTGTCCTTCTTATTATATTTTGCTATTTTATTCCGGTGTTCTTTTTTTCTTGAGACCGTTTTAACAAAGTTATTACATATATTTTATGGGATCTATTCATAACTGTTACTTCAAACATTGGATAAATTGACAAATAATGATATTTAAAATAAGTAAAAAGTTTAAAGGTAAACTTACACTTTAAAGATTTCTCTTTCGAATTACAGAACTTGTAAAATATAATTGGTTGTTGGAATTAACCAATTTTTTTCATTCTTTCGTCATCGCTGTATTTTCAATTTGATACTTATGTTATTTATATTACTGGAATCGCAGTGATCAACGCAACCGCTTTATTATGACACCCTGTGTAGTATATTTAGTATGGAATTAGTTTTAAAATATCAATAACTACCAATGCACTCTCTTTAACTTATAAATAGTATGTACATAATGAATCACGCGGTAATGTTGTATAGCTTACAAAACCGAACGAGAATATTCAAGTTTTCACCTGTCGACAGAAAGCTATGTAGTGTTTTACTATTTATATGGAGATGAATCGCTATGATGTGTATCTATCGACTTAATAACTGACAAGAAACCTCGTAGACGAAGCGATGATAAACACAAAGATGTTTGAGATAAATAGAAACCCGTAAAATACGAGACGTGACTGTCATAAGATTTCCAAAGAATTCGCTTTTTTAATATAAAAAAATGGCAAGAAACCTGCCGTTATATTTTTATAATAACTATCTTAAAACTTGTTAATAAAACAACGCGATCTTTCTATTAACAAGCTTAAATACATCAACTTCTATAAGACAAACACTAAATATCATATAGCACCTGCAGACGTACATGATTCAAAAGTGAATCCATCGTAGACAACATTAAACGGAGATGCAGAAAGTTGTTAGTGAATAGGTATGGCTAAATCATGTATATTTTCCAAACATGGTGAATATACATATATTATGTTTGTTACAGTAATACAAATGGGCACACCAAGAAAAATACCAAAAAGCAGGTGAGAAAATATGAGATTATAGGTGTAAACTTTCGTATAACTGGATCATATTTACATATCAATGAAATAAAACAAAATTATATATATATATATATATATATATAAATATATATATATATATATATATATATATATATATATATATATATATATATATATATATATTAACTTATAAAATGTATAGGGCGATTAAGCTACACTGAATATTCCGCGTTTCATCCACTCTAGGATTGTTCAGGCTTATGCGTCTGAAAAATCCTAGAGTGGATGAAACGCGGAATATTAAATGTGGCTTAATCGCCATATATATTTTATAAATTACTATATATATATATATATATATATATATATATATATATATATATATATATATATATATATATATATATATATATACTTGTAGCAAAATAGAATTTTAAAATGTTCATATATTTGATTTTATAGGATTAAACTACTTGACAACTTTCAGATTTTGGGAAGATTATTATATTATTATAGCATTAAAATTGTAGGGCAATTAATAAAAATGACTTTTCTTTTGAAACCAATAAACATACTCACATTTGGCAACATTTGAATATACAGGGTGTTCCAAAAGTCTTGGGCACATTTTGACATTGAATATCTCTAGAACTAAAAAACACATCTGGTATATTTTGGTATAGCCTTACAAAATACAATGCATTTAGCTTTAAAATGACACCGCTTTCATCTTACTACCATTCACAATTAAGCAGGTATGCGGACTTGGAATGTGCCCAAGACTTTTGGAACACCCTGTATACTGCCTGCATGGTAGCTTCAATTTTAGGCTTCGGTTGTTTCGGTTGCTAACTTACCAATCACTAACTAGATTATTTACACCCGAAATAAGACAGAGTGCCAATTTTACACACAGGGTTACTCTTAGGACTAAATTCAAAGGTAAACTAAATTCAAAGGTATGTTCACTGGTTATTGATCTTCTGCATCTTAGACAGGGAAAGAAATTTCCAAATGTAGAAGGTCGAGGGAAGAACCCATACGAGTACAAATCTTCCGTTATCTACGGTGTATGGGTCGAATTTGGTTGTGTGTCGGATATATCGGGAGAGCGTACTTTGGAGGTGTGCCAGTGATTTGAGTTTTCAGAAATACTCCTTTAAAAATATTGTGAAACAGGCGCAGACACAGACACAGGAACTATGATTGGACAGAGGTTTCATTTTCTTCGATAAGGCAGGACGTATTAGGTTGGTGACATTTTGTTATAACCTGTTAGGAATGAGAGACTACTGGTTGATGCAAGACCTATTATGTGACTAAATACACAATGCCTAGACAGAGTGTTTTCTTGCTAAATTACAGAATACTCTCAGCTTTGAGTAATTATTTTAGCATCACCTGCAGTGTTCCCAATGCATTTTGACCAATTAATGTTATATCAGCATATAAAGTGCAGGATTGTGAACGAATTGCTTTATTTAATGTATTTTTACTGTTTGATTTGTTATTTAAATGCATTATAGTAATGTCTAACAAAAAACAAGCTTAGTAATATTAGGATGTATCTTACTTTCTGTATGTTTCCATTGCACAGCAGACTGGATATATTCCTGCAAATTGCGTTCATTTACTTAGTAATGTGTTCCTCTATGTGCCCCACGAGCATTTTTTTTAATGTTTTGTGTGATCAGTAAATATACTCATCTCGGTGACAATTTTATCAGGGGGGAATATTTTATGGATACCACGAGCTAAACATCATTAGATGACATACGACCATTGAAAGCAACTAAGTGGTATACCTTATTTTAGAAGGATTTGATTATTTTAAGCATTTTCCTAGTAATGTCATATAATTTTATTTTGATGAGAATATCATAATGTCAGACCCTGTATATATCAAGCGCAGAATCTTGGGTCCCCTGCTTTATCCTGTTCGTCGTATCCACGTTTATAGATTACAGTTTGGATTACTGCAATAAAACGGGCATGTCTAAACGTACTTTCTATCAGAAATATGTTTATTATTTATAAAGTTTGTACAAGTGCTTAATTGATTAATGACACAATGATTACTGCGAGAGAGGAAGGAAATTAATTATGCGAAAATCAAATGGGCCAGTATGTTCAACAAAGCTCTAAAGTATGTTAAAGATGGAGCAATAATCCAGCAGTAAAATGAAAAATTCGGTACAACATTGTTAAAAACTTTGGATAGAACTGGATTAATTTCAGCGAAACAGTTTTTGAATAGTATAGCTTGGATGAACTCATGAATAGACGTTATTGATATTTTGGGATTTCTTATGATAGAAGAAACAATGAAAATATTTCTTCTCAGATAACAATGTATAAGCGCTGTCTGCAAAAAAAGAATTTGTCGGAGATTGGTCTACCTTATAGTTGGGGGCTAATCGTCGGGCAAACATGTTAGTGCCTTCAGTTACCGAGCAAAGAACCTTCATTTTTTTTGTTAGTGGCGAAATCGTTGACTGTGGCTTATTATCAATTTTCCCGAAAACGCTTGTTCTAATTTCTACGACTTGATGCGTCTTCTGGTGTTGATGATTTGTATTCCACTAGCTGCAACTATTTAAATCTTACAAGTATCTCCAGCTTCTATATATGCATGACTATTTGTACAGGACGCATATCATTTATATCTTCAGAACACATTCTAACTTTTAACAATGCCAGCTGTGCAAGTGAAAATGAACCAGAAGGTAGAGTAGGATTTGTTAAAAACTTCTGTGTACAAACATGCGCTTTAATTTGTTATATATATATATATATATATATATATATATATATATATATATATATATATATAAAAGGAGACCGACCACCTAAACCCACTAACCTAGTTCTAAAACAGATCCTTTGTTTGATAAAATGCATGCCCATTGGCTGGTAAGAAGGGGCGCGGTGGATACTAGAAAGCTGATTGGCCGACTAGAAATCCTCAACATATATAAAAACAAGAAGCAACGACAGAATTCGCGCATAAGCCTGACGAATCCTATAGTTGGATGAAACGCAGAATATTCAGTGTAGCTTAATCGCCATATATATTTTATAAATTACTAACTAGCTCCACCTACGTATTGAGCACTTTTGAAGTAAATACTTAAAGTTTACGCATAAATCTATACTTTCATATATTAAATTTATGCGAATAAATGAAGTAGTTATATATATATATATATATATATATATATATATATATATATATATATATATATATATATATACATTCAGCATTATGTTTGAGGTTCTGAGAATAGCCCGCATTACCTTAGATGTAATAGATGTTATACCCCCAGTTTCTGGCTTGTTAATAACGTTGATTAAATAAGTGTGAGATATAACTAACATATTTACCAGTTAAATATCACCTTTTTCCGATATCCTGATGCTTTTGCATCTCATAAAAATTATCAAAATATATTAACAAAGAAAATACAAAACTATATTAGTAATGTAGAAAATATTTTCTTTTAGTGCACATATAAGTATATATGAAAATATTTTTAATTTTATATATGTTAATAAATAAATAAGACTGTAATTAAATTAAAGCACATGGATTAGTGGGGCGATAAGTAGTGCAATGGGTTCAGGCCGATCGTATCCAACTGGTGAATACATCTAACCAACTGGTGAATGAAATGATATCTATTTTGAATTTGGAAACACGGATCACAAGTAAGGAAGACATATTTGATAGCATGAAAAGTTTAGTTAAAGTAATCTGAGGCAAAAAAAAAAACTAGATTAAATATACCATGATCATGTTTTATTCTTGTGATTAACGGACGTGGAGTTTCATTAAAACAGCTTGGGAGCCATGATTTTATACATCGTTTTGTTTTTAAAGTCAGTACTTCATGGTAGACAACTGGTGTCCCATGAAATAACACTAGGCCTCTTGTGAATAAGAGGCAGCAAGGTGGTGCAGCGATTGAAACTTATGTAAGGACTTACTGATTTAATGGTTTTCAAACGAATGATAAAAATATAAAAATTGAATAAGTTTTTTTTTATAGCTTAAATATAAAATTTCAAAGATTATATATATGCGCGTGTGTATTTGTGTATCGTCGTCTATGTTTTATTTTTAATGTGTGAGTATATACATATATATACATATATATATATATATATATATATGTTAGTATATATATATATATGTTAGTATATATATACATATATTTGAGTCTTTGTTTACCTCTGTCTAATTTATTTTATGTGCCTAGATGTATGCATGTGTGTATGTGCATATATTAGTGCGTGTATTATTATCATTCTAAATCCAATGGATTTTAAGTAATAAATATAATCTGAAAAATGTATACAATATATTTTGTGCGGTTAGATGTTTTTCATACTTATATTAAATTTGCTTTGCTTTTTTATCGTAGTTATCTATAATATAGAAATGTTAATTTGATATTTAGTAGCTTACATGTTACATACTATTAGATTAAAAATTAGTATTCATCTAAAATGTGATATACTTTTTTATTTTTACTCATATTTGTTATTCAGATTAATGAATCAGGTATAAACGATGCTACCTACAAGAAATGCAAATGTAGGAGAACAACACTACATAGTAGAAGCATTTTCACAATCATTCTTTCGCAAGAATTTAACGCTTTTTTATGTTATCTTGATTTACTTTATACATGTATATATATACATATGTGTATATATGTGTGTATATTTATGTGTATATATATGTATATATATGCATATATATATATATATATATATATATATATTAGTTCGTTTTTACCAATGTTGATATTAATTATTTTTTGCTGCACAGAAATGGGTAAGTATTAACTGTTCCAATCCAATTCATTTGATTATTCAGCACAGATGTGCTACTTATATATTGATGTCGACAAAAGTATATGATAACTTAACTTACAGATTTAATATTTTGCATTTTAAGTATGATATTTTTGTGCATATTTTCTTTCCAATTATAACATTGACTTATTTGCAGCTTCATACATATGATCAAAAGTACAAGACCAACGTCATAGATTGTAAGACTTATGATAATTCTAATGTTTTTAGTTCTGTTAAATATTAGCAATCACTGTGTAAAGGTGTTGCATGCCTACAGCAGGAAAACTAACCGAATTTGAGCCCTCTCGAATTCTAGGATTCAATAAGCAATTCATTGGCGAGCGATAGCAGCTAGGGTAAATCGCAGTAAAACTGTTATTTGCAACTTTCTAAAGAACATTGAGAATTGTGGAAAAGAAAAAACCCTTGGAATCCCCCCAGATATTTCTCCTCCATTGAGGAGGAGAATCAGACGGGTTGTTATGAATGAAAGAGGACTTTCTTCCAGTCAGATTAAGGCGGTCACAGATGCTGATTGTTGTCCAATAACTATAAAAAATGACACAACAAAAAGCATGGCAAATAAAAAGCATTAACAAATTCCACGATTGCTTCTACGTCACAAAGGGGAACGCTTAAGATTTGTTCGTGAATACCAAACCTGAAACGTTGGGCAGTGGTAGAAATTCACTTTGGATGGTTCTGATGGTTTCAAGCGATTTTGGCATGACAAAAACATGCCCCTTGAATTTTTTTCGACTCGTCATATTGGTGGAGGGTCCATAATGGTATGGGTGCCCTTTCTCACAGAAGACCGATGGTGATCCAGGTGGTGCAGGGTTCTCAGACAACAGCTCGTTATGTAAGCATGCTACAACAAGAATCTTTGATGATTTCTATGGAGATGGATAGATATTTTAACAGAATAATGCTGAAATCCACATTGCAAATTTAGCTTTCTACAAGAAATTGGAGTCCATCTCTTGGTACATCCTGCATGTTAATCGGAGTTGAATCCAATTGGAAATGTTTGAGATTGATTACAAAAAGGGTTTATCGTAATGGCAAACTATATTACACAAAACATGAACTACGTTAAGCCATCTTCAGAAATTAGAGCAGGATAATAAACACCTTAATGGGCACCCTTATTTCTAGAAGTCATCAAAAGCAGTGGAGGCAGCATTAATTATTAAGTTTGATCGTTGAATGTTTTCATACCCTTTCATACAATGTCTGTACAATAAAATAGAATATTCGTTCCATGTCTTATAATTTTGATCATGGGTAAAAAGCCTAATGTAATAAAAAAAAATGTAAATTTTACAAGTAATTCTTTTAATATCGCTTTTTTCATAACTTTTTAGATTGTAATATTGATAACTTAAAGTCGGACATTTTTTTAATATATCCTTAACAAAAGGGTTTGTTTTTAAGATTTTAGTGGTCTTAAATTGTCGATAAACAGTATATATATATATATATATATATATATATATATATATATATATATATATATATTTCTTGTGCATATTTTATTGCAAATTTATAGCATTGACTTACATTTGTAAATCCTCATGGTGATATTTAAATGTATATATATACATGTTCAATAATTATAATCTAAAACGTCTTTATAATAATAATTTAGCTCTCAAACATGAATATCTGTGAGTTAAGATAATTAAATGTTATATATTATATGCAGTATTTAATTTTATTAAACCGATTATAATTCTTCATGTAGATATATTGTAGAATCAGTGTACGCTGGTAACGTATTGGAAGTATTATCATGATCTTATCTCTAATTCCGTGTGTTTTCTCTATTTACAGGTAAGTGTTGATTTCTTTTATCTTGACCTGCTAAGGCCGTTGGTGAGTACGTGATTTTATCTAAAGACACACTCTTGTATGATTTGAAGCAAACGTGTTTAAACTATTTTTCCTCAGAAAATCAACAGCGAATATTAACTCCAACTACTGTATGGTATCACCTATTAAATTTAATTAAATTCATTTGATATATCCGGATTTACATTAATTATTTCACAAGTGTTAATTGATGGTTACTTTATTGTGAACACAAATATCAATATTATCAGCGGAAATGATTCGGAGTTATTCCGTTTACCATGTGTTTTAATGTATCGATTTAGTTGCGGATATGTATTAATGCATATGTTCGTGTTTGTGAGTGCGTTTATCATTTCTTGTATTAGTTCGTCGATATAAGGTTCTGTTAAATTCGGGAGTGAATGTTTATGCTTATTTTTTTACTATGTAAGCAATTGTCGATTTGAAAAATTAGCCTGATTTTGTTTTTTGTTTTTTTCACTGTATGTATATACGAGTTTTGAAATATATAGGAGTCTGTTTTCTGCGATTTTCATGATACTCTTTTGTAAGTCGTCTATATTGCTGAAGTTTTTCATGGCGCCTATTTAAGATCTGTTACATACTGTGCCTCTTAGTGCATACACTAAATTGCTGGAGGTTAAGTTTATATATATATATATATATATATATATATATATATATATATTTATTTTTAATGTTTGTGTTGTATTTTTTAATGTGCACGTGTTTCCTCTTATTATTATGTCACACACCTTACATCGGTGTTTGTTGTGTGTTATACCTAGTTTTGGTAATATGCTGATTAAGTTTGAGGACAACTATAATGTATTTCAAGTTTTTTTTAAGTCGGCTCTCGCTTTTTATTGTTTTTGCTGTTTATAGTATGTTTTTTGTTTATCGCTCTGACTGAGAAGGATAAGGTCTTCGTTATATCTGTCAATATATCTGTGTTGTTTGTGTTTTGTGTAGTGAAGTATGCTAGAATTTGTTCTTTGTTGTGTTTTGGGGATTTCTTAGTTTGTTTACTGGAAATTTTTTCTGGCACTTCGATACCTTTACGTGCTACTTGTAAAGATATCGAACTGGCAGAAAATTCGCATTAGACAACATAAGAAGTCCCCCCAAAACACATTGAACTATAAAATTCTACTGAATCATTGGTATGCTGGATTTTAGTCAGAACATTTACATTACCAGTGTTTCTGCAAACCGCGTGTTATTTTGTCTCTAAATCCATTGTACCTACAACTCAATTGTATTGATGAATATGAAGACGACTATTTCTATTTTGGTTGCAATCGTGCTGTAAATCATTGAAGACAGTGATTTGTATGCGACACTCTTCACTGATTGCCGTCACTCTTAATAGAATTGATTGCCATTCAGACGAATGGTTCGTGCTGCGTAAATTCAGGTTTATGATGGAGATGGGATGGGATTTTCGCATCAAAAGGTTTTGGCTTACAGAAGTGAAGAAGGAATCATGACGCCTGTCAAAACGATTTGGTATGGTTAGGAGGACAAGTAAGCTAGGAGCGTCTTCGCTTCACGTCACTCTCGTAAGGGATAAGAATAATGAGACTCTTTGAAAATTCTGGAAAATCTTAACATTTGAAAATTTAGATTTTTATTTCGTAAAATTCTTTGTAAGAGAGGTACTGGGATGTTTAGCTTTAAGATATGCAAGTACATTTAATCGAGATAGGTGTTAGCAATACACTGGCTTCGGGGAGTAAAAAAGACAGAAATTAAAAACGAAGACAATTATGCAATCGTTGGATAGACTTTTTATATGCTCACTCTGATACGATATGCATATTTGAATCTATACTTTGTATAATTAAATTCTACAAGGACACCCTAAGTAACAGTTTTATAAATATGATACAAAATTATATAAATATATATGCATATATATATATATATATATATATATATATATATATATATATATATATATATATGTGTATATATATGCATATATATATGTGTGTGTGTATATATATATATAATGTAATATTATATATATATATATATATATATATATATATATATATATATATATATATATATATATATATTAACGGTGCATATTACATGAGCAACAAAATATCGTAAAGAAAAAATGAAAGACAGCACATTTTGGTGAATTTGGAATTCAAATTGTTCAGGATTTTTCAAATATTACAAGTTTGTCTCCATCATAAATTGTTAACGAGTCTTTAATTTCTACATCTAGTATAATACTACTTTTTCGTAGTTTCATATGTTCAAATTTTAAGATGAGACTTATTTTATAAGGGTAATGTAATTTTATATCTACATTTTATCTATATATGGATATATTATTTTTCTACATGTGTATACTTGGTGCCCGTCACAGAAATTTAATCCGAAATCACCAAATTTCTAAAACCATGATTGCATTCGAAAATTTATAAGATATTCTTTATCTCGAAAGTTATTAATATTATTGTATACATAAAAAATTATAGATCTTAGCAAGTCATATGCATTTTTATATGTTCGTTCAGGGTGAACTACAAACAATATCACTATACATAGAATAACTGTCTTAAATCTGTGTGTGTGGTTTTTTTCGAGTAATTCAATGTGCTAAGAGTCCAATACAAATAAAACCTCGATATTTAAATAAATATAATTTAGATTAGCATTTAATTGTTTACGCTGTATTAGACAATGCATTTTTTAGAAAATAGATATACTTGCAAGGAAGAAAATGGTCACAATATTTGCAGATATAATTATTTTGTACATTCAGCCTATGATGTCAGATAAATATGTGCATTTTCAACAATAAAAAGATTTGTAACAACACATAGATGCGTATAATTATATGTGTATGCATGTATATGCATATATATATATATATGTCAGGTTATGTCATATGCTACTGGTACCCTGTAACCCAGTACTACCTGCTTCGTGGTCGGGTCACAAGCGAATAAACTGGTTCCCCCACCAGACCTTTTTGGTGAGAAGTATGGCTAGTCTCCCTGAAGGATTAAAAACAAGATCTTCCAAAGGACGAATGGACCATTTTTCGGGGTCAGCGACCAACTAGCACCGTGTGTGTTTGTGTGTATGTATGTGTAGCTGGGGTGGAGAGGGTAAAACGAGGTGAAGGCACCCTTCTAGGAGAAGCACATCTCTGATTTAAAAAGCCATAAAGTGCGAGACCAGTACACGCATTAAGCTGGTCTGCAGTTTAAGTTGTTGCTGGCTATCTCGCTCTTTCTTCTTGCTGGATATCAACATTTTGAACCGAGAGAGAGAGAGAGAGAGATATAGATGTCGGACAAAGCTAAGACTCTGTAACATCATCTGTGTAAAGATACTCCCACGAGCATTTCTCTATTAAAATGGGCCTGTGGTGATGGAGGTAATTTTTGGGCTTATGGTCTTTAAGTGTCTGAGGGAGTGGCACTCTTCTTACAAGAAGTTGCAATCATCATATATATATATATATATATATAAATATATATATATATATATATATATATATATATATATAGGTTGAATCGAATGGTTTCCTAGATGAAAATCCAATGAAACCCCAGTGATTATAAAAAAATACTCAATGCTAGACAGAGCTGGTATATAGTATATTTATTATACAAACATTATTGGTTATATATGTGCATACATGTTTCAGCAGAGCCCTTCCCCCAAAAAAAAATGATATTGAAGGACTTTCATGACTACATTATTTTTATACGATATCCGTGTGCGATCAGCATTCCGGGGAAAATCGGGGTTTATAATTTGTGAATGTGAGTAGTAGCGTTTTTTGGAGGTATGGTGGGAGCTAGGGGACATGTTATTTCCCGTGTTAAAGCTGACATTAGTAGGGGTGTCATAGGTTATTCTTTTAGGTTGGCGGTTAATTATTGCCTTTCATGTAAAATGTCCATATCTTAGGTTGTTTTTGTGTTTTTAAGGTTTTATAGTTTTATATTAATTATGTGTGGTGACTTTAATTTTCTATTGCTAACTGTTATTTTTATTCCTCTCTTTATTTGTTTTAATTGTTTATATCATCGTTTTTATTCGTTCATTTGTGTTTAGTTTTCTAGTTTTAAGAGTAAGAGATTGGGAGGGAAGTGCAGTTTAATGATATTAACCTGGTAACAGATGGGAGTTGTTGGAATTCTAATGATCTGGCGGTTATTTTATTGCTTTGCTCTAAAGTATATTCTTATCGTGTCTACTACCATTTTTTAATTGGGTAGGTAAATCTTTCTCTAATAGTAGAGTATGTATATATTTGATGGGTTAGTATATTTTGTTCTAGTGGTTGGATCTATCGACTCGACATGTAAACGGGCGCATAAATCACGTATATGTATTCGTCTTTGTACAATGTTCACTTCATTTAGTTAGATTCTTAGGTTATCTTTTGGGGTTAATTATGTAGTTTCACATTATAACCTTGTTTTGCTATAATGATTCCTATAGGCAAATGCCAGCATTTAAAGTAAAGGCGTGCACGACCCATAGACTATTTTAGTGCTCAGATGTATAATTATTAAGTATGTCAAGCGCACTCACCTTAATGTAATCGTTGCCAAAATTTGTATCTGCTCGTTTTGTTTGGTATAAGCTGCAGACATTTGAGATGAAGTTGAAGGGTACTAGTTGATCGTCCACGCGTTTGAATTAGCTAAGTTGCTTTATATTAAGTTCTTATCGCATGATTCGGTGAGTGTCGTTATTAACTAGGGCTGTGTTTGTTTATGGTGAGTATAGTTATTAATTAGTGGTGTATCCAATTCAATTTTACATTGGTTCATTTATTAAGATATTGGGAGTGGGAGTTATTAGTTTTTGATTACTATAGTAGGGGATTCTATTAGTTTTTTTTATATAGTTCATTGAAAGCGTACCAACCAACATACTTGCAGTTTATAGCGGATTCATTTTTCATTTACTAATCTATCCCGGTCCTTTAACCTTAGAATGTCATATATTTCTGTTGAACATAGCAAACAAGGTCTAGTTAGTGGACTACATTTTTCAGCCTTCCTAAGCATTTTCCATTGGATTTAAGTGCTGAGTGTGAGGTGTAGCTAGCATAGGGTTTATTATTAATTACATATGCACACATGTAACCAACAATGTTTGTATAAAATAGACTATATATATATATATGTATATGCATGTATATATATATATATATATATATATATATATAAATATATATACATATATATATATATATATATCGTATTATCAGTATAGTGTTCCGGATTAAGTAACATGTTACCAACTGTCAGGTACTGTTTCTGATTAAGCAAGCATAAATGTTACTTTAAAAATACGAATCTTCATATAATAACATGGGAACCTCATGCACTTTAGTCTTTTCGCCATGGGCATAATACGATAAATGGATACATTTCCCATGACAGTTTTCGTAAATCTAGCTTTACGACTATGATAGAACTCAAAAACAGTTTGCTTATCATCCAGTCCCGTCGGCATTGTTGCATTAGTTTTCTTCTTTACACAAGTTATAAATCAACTTCTCAACAAGTCTTTGTTTTGTAAGAGATGAGAACTAGACGTTATTCTCCAGAGACTTGCCTCTTTTCCATTACACGGACGACAAAATCATTTCTCATTCATTTTTCTTATTTAAGAGTAGAAAATCTGCCTTAATTTATTGTTGTTACCTCTTTTAAATTATTGAGCATGCCGTGTTTTTTTTTAGATAAAATAATATCATAAACTTAATTAGGTCTACTAAGTTGCGTATGTTCTAATTTTATTATCCATTAATATCCTCGCTAAACTGTCACGAGAAACACTCGTCAAAACTATGAATAATTTCACCCGCTCTTTATCCGTGCCTAAATCTAAACGTAGATTCCATGAACAAAGCTTCTTTCTTAGAACTGCACATCTGTTGAACTGGCTTCCGTGTGCCTGCTTTCAAGCTGATAACAATATGATCGTCTTAAAGTTCAACGTAAGCAAGTTTTTGGTGAGCCGTTCCCCTTAAGTAATCCAATTTACAAAATTTACACTTTTAATGATTACTATAATATTGTTTCATTGACTTGGGTACACCCTTTAACATTTATCTGCGAGTTACTTTTACGTCTTGATAAGTTTTGTCTCTTATGTGAAAATAGATATAAAAAATACACCTGATGTGTACTGCAGCTGATCCCATTCGTTCAAACTCGGGAATGCTTTTGTCGAACTCGGGAATTTGGACGGAATTCCGTGCGGAAACATTTATTTACTTCACGGGGTAGTGTGCTCTTGTTCCGTCAGCCATTACTAGATCGAGGTCGTACGTAGTTCTCAATGGATTCTCCGATCGCCCACACTGATGAGTGAACCTTGAACATTCAGGAGAATATCACTATTTACAATTGACTTTTCCAAGTACTCAAGCTACTGCCCCACGAAAACATTCCCTAGTTCGACAAGATACACATAAAAAAGGTCGAAGGTTACATCGACCGAAACGTTGTGAACATCACGTTCCAGGTGGGAACAGTAATACGGATAATCAATCATACTCTCCAAAATTGTGAAAAGAAATATATATATATATATATATATATATATATATATATATATATATTAAGTAATGTGATTTATAATTTAAAAGTTTTAAATTTTTTTTTAAATTTAACAATCAAAATTTAATTAAATTAAAAATCAGTTTCATAAGAAGGAACAACAACAAAGTCAATTATCTGATAATTGACTTTGTTGTTGTTCCTTCTTATGAAACTGATTTTTAATTAAATTAAATTTTGATTGTTAAATTTAAAAAAAAAAATTTAAAACTTTTAAATTATAAATCACATTACTTAATATTGAATTAGCTCTAGGACATTCAACTATCGAGCTTATTATATATCTAAATTACAACGAGCATTTCCTGTATTTTAATTAAACTAGTAATTTCACTATTACATTAAAATACACTTAGCTCTTTAGACTATTATTCTAATCTCCTTTAAATTATATATATATATATATATATATATATATATATATATATATATATATATATATATATATATATATATAGCGCCCCGGAAAGTATGTGAAGTTAATTAGATATTACAACCACGAGCACTGGCAGTCCTGCTAGCAAAAAAGTATGAATTAAGTCGGTATACAATAGATGTTAAGGTTTCAGTAATGCACCATGTGCTTTTGTGAGCATGATATATTGTTAATATATCATAATTTTATAATAATATTAACACTATATAATTTTAATATATTATGTGATGTTATTTATTTATACATCTCCCATTATATAAACATAATGCATTATTCAACGTGTATGTTCACAATAAATACGTGTTTGATACTAAATAGACTTACTAGGATACCTATACCCCAGTATTATTTATTTTATTAGTTTCAGTCTTTTAAATAACGAGCATCCAAAATCGTCCACGGGTGTCATCTCCACACATTGTGCGTCATTATTTTCATTCATGCATTAACCTGTATCCATCTAACAACCTTCACACACGTTATTATATGTGCTATGCTATGAGTAGAGGCAGCAAATTCATTATATAAAAAACAAAGAAAGGAAGACTGAAAATATGCTGCCATTTTTAAATATTCAGTCAATAAAAGTCTCGCAGGAAACATCAACGCCAATTTTTTTATGAATCGGATGCCACCAATTGAACGCTAAATGGCGACCAGAAATGTTTATGTGTATTTCTTTAAAAAATATTCAAATATGTGTCTCGCAAATTATGAACAAAATATCCTTCGTCCAAAACAAGTACATCTATAAGTATTACACAGCGTAAATAATCGATAGCCATTATAATGATAACGTAAAGCTTACACTGGCTTAATGAAAACATGAACATGATATAAAAAAAATCATAGGTTCATTTGATTGTGAATTTGAGACGGTCACGCAAAAATATTAGCGCTTCTGTCAGTCTGTAATCAAGATCGTTCGAAAGTCAGGTTTGATTTAAACGTCCTTGTCGGGCTTTCAGTAATTCTGCCGTCTGCCACGTAGTGTAAAATAACATTATAATAGACGAATCTAAACAATTAATGTTCAGAAACCACTATTGAAAAGTGGTATGACGTAAACTAGGGAGATAAAAAGGAAGAGGATCGTTCTCCTAGGAATGTTTTCTGAGGCTAACACATCAGCAACGACATATAAACGGTTATGTCTTTATTTTTTTACATTTTGGAAACACCTAATACAAACACATTTTAAAGGTTCATTCGAAAACGGCGTTCGCCTCGGTTAATTTATTATTTAAAAAAAAATCTTGTATGCAGAACTAATACGAAATTGGAAACATATTTAAAAAGCTATTGTGGCGTGCGGCCAATAAAGAACTGATTTTGCAACAACTGTCTCGGGTAACATGACAGTTGAAATACTCAAAAAACAATATTCTTATTAGCCTTTCAAGAACCGTTATTAGACTACGAAAATATAATTTCAATGCTGCACATACTATCCTTCTCCTTCGCTGCGTGTACCATCTACTCAGTATAAGGGAAACACATTTCAAACAAGTTTACAACTTCTGTCATTCATAAGGCGGGCGGCATGACGTCTTAATTGAATCTCCCTGCGCGAAACTAGCGTCACCGGAAAACCCTTCGGGAAGTGACGTACACATGAGAACAAAACCCCCTCCCACACTTCCAATCCTTTCATTGTTCTACAATCTACACAGTCCCTTATCCAATCTTACACGAACAAAATATTCCTGCCATTACATCGATTTTTAACTTTTTTTTTTTCAGTTGATTTGCCGGTTTTTAATTTCCCTCCACATACACTTTTTATACGTTTTTTTAGGATGTTTTGTCAGACATACTTCAACTTATATATATATATATATATATATATATATATATATATATATATAAACTACTTCATTTACTCACATAAAATTAATATACGAAAGTAAAAATGCATGCGTAAACTTTAAGTATTTACTTCAAAAGTGTTCAATATGTAGTTAGAGCTAGTTAGTAAGTCATAAAATATATATGGTGATAAGCTACACTGAATATTTCACGTTTCATTCTAGGACTCCTCATGCTTATGCGTGAATTTTGTGATTGTTTGTCGGTTTTATATAAGCACCTTCTATTGAGATTTTAGTTAGCCAATATCTATGAACCATCTCTAAAAATAGTGGATATAAAACTATTGATATCAAATACAAGCAACAAAACACCAATCAGCTTTCTATTATTATTATTATGTAGTTATTATATCTATGTATCTAGTTTTTTGTAGTTTTTTGTGATGTTTTCTGTGATTAGTTTGTTATATTCTTGTTTATCTATTTTATAAAAGTTTCTAGTTTTATCTGCTTTCACAAATATTTTATTAGAGTTGTTTATGTTTCTACCGATGTTGTGTAGTTTCTATTGGAAATTGTTAGGTTGATTGTGGAATTCTAAGTTTTTAATTCCGTTTAAAAAGTCTAACCAAAAACGTAGTTTACCAGGCCACAATATTTGCGAAAGAAAAACCGAATAACAAGAAATATTAGGAAGGCATGACTTCCTTAGATTTCAAAACTCGATATTATGACCAATTACATTCAACAATAAAAACACCGTATGAACACAACGCTACCAAATAAATCCTGAGAACTAAAGGAAAGCGGACATTCGCCAGTAGTCGAATGGAAAATAACAAGACAAGGTACCAGATGTAGAGACCTAGCCGACCCCTGTAGATTATGCCTTCATGAAAAATGTGCTAGAAGAGAAATTGCGAACAACTGTGTTCACAGGATAAAATTTACT
Source organism: Euprymna scolopes (assembly GCF_053919585.1). Taxonomy (NCBI): domain Eukaryota; kingdom Metazoa; phylum Mollusca; class Cephalopoda; order Sepiida; family Sepiolidae; genus Euprymna; species Euprymna scolopes. The sequence continues at coordinate 37,312,752 of NC_136498.1, read as the reverse complement.
CTAGGATAGCGATACAAAATTAACAAAAACAATAGAAAATAAACAAATAAATAAAGTAAAAAAACATGAATATACATAAACAGTTACACGTATATGTACATATATATATGTATATATATATATATATATATATATATATATATATATATATATATAAACAAAACTAAAAAAACCTTAACCTTGATTTAAAACAGGTCAAGAAACTAGATATCCAGGCTAAATAGAGCACACAGAGAGGAAGAGGTCAATTGAATTTCGAAGAGTTAATATAGCTCAATTTTATTCAATTACATTTTATACCCAAAATTAAATTTATTTAAATATGAAATCATTTTAATGACGTTATTTCGTTTACATATTTTTCACAACTTCATTTCATGTACGATGCGTTATTTTCTGAAATGTCATATGTGTCTTATTTATTTTAACTAACGATCATATTAATAGATTAATCTATGACTTTGTTATTTTTTTTCGATTCATGAAAGGTATCATCTTCGTTGATGTTTTTCCTCGTTGATGTACAGCATTATTGTGGTACCTTCAACTCTCTATAAAGATATTATTTCTTTGCTATGATCTGCAACAATTAAGTTTGAAAAGTGGTTTTATTTTTAACATATACAGACTTAGATTATATCCATAGTCGTTTGTAAGTAAGTCATAAAATATATATGGTGATAAAGCTACACTGAATATTTCACGTTGCATTCTAGGACTCCTCATGCTTATGCGTGAATTTTGTGATTGTTTGTCGGTTTCATATACGCACCTTCTATTGAGAGTCAGCTTGTCTGATACGCTTAATTTTTTTAAAATTAACTGAGACAGTCACGCTAAAATATTACCACCTCTGTCAGCATGTAACCTTGATCGTTCGAAAGTCACATTTGATTTACGCGTATTTCACGGGCGTTCAGTAATTCTGCCGGTCTGTCACGTTGTGTAACCTAACCTTATAACAGGCGCATCTTAACAATGAATGTTCTTGTATTTAATGTGTATTTCTCTTAACTAATAAATTTAATGTTCTCCCATTTTTCATTTGATTCTTCATAGTATCCGCTTTCATTCGGTTCACTCCATTCTTCTCTCTTATCGCATTGTTTTCTTTTCAGTTTTTACGATTTAGATCTTAACAATTTAGAATTCTTCTGCTCCACTTCACGTCCATTCTTTAGTCTGCCGTTCGTTTATTACATTGTGTTCTTCCATACTCTTTTTAATCTTGATAGTTTTAGTTTTTCTCTTTACTTGTTTTCCTTTTGTCTGATTTCTTAGGAATTTTTGTTTTCATTAACATTCTCTCGACAAAAGTCTTTTGTGTATTTGGTCTTTTTTTTCTACACAGTATGGAATTCTTTTTCCTTCTTCTTCTTCTTCCTACTATTAGATTGACTTCTCCTCGATCCTCTACTTCCAATAGTCGTTACCTCGATGTTTTAATTCAGTAAATAATCTCCTACACAAATATCAACGCATCAATATGGCTTTAGTGCCTAGTTAGTTTAATAATGCCGCATTATTAATATTACTTTTTTATGCGAGTTATGCACTAAAGTCATCGATCGTTGTAGTTCTCTAATTTGTTTATTGAGATACTTTGCTTCAATGTGTTGCAAATGTGAAGATGATTTATAAGCGTTCTTTAATAAAGGTGCTGACACAATTATGAAATCAAATAACATTACAAGATTATGCACTCAAACATATATTACTTTTTTAAAATTTATTATGTAAGAGTAACAGATTATCAAGGCCATGATGGCACAGAAATATACGGGTTAATAGGTAGATAGTAAGAAAAATGATCAATTATGCTAAAACTTGGGTATGGCTTAATTAATAAAAAGGCGACTCACCAAGAACTTATTTATATTGAATCTGAAGCGTACATGTTATAGTCATCAATTACTCACGCAGCCACATATATATACATATATATGGGGAACTTTTGAAAATTAGTCTAATATATGATATATATATATACACACACATATATATATATAGATATATATAGAGACATCTCTCTCTATATATATATATACATATATATATATATATATATATATAGATATATATATATATATATAGATATATATATATATATATATATATATATATAGATATATATAGGTAGATATATATATTTTGATATATATAGATAAATATATATATCTATATATATATATATATACGGATATATATATATATAGATATATACATATATAGATATATACATATATATATATATATATATAGATATATATATATATATATATTGATATATATAGATATATATATATAGATATATATATATATATATAGATAGATATATATATATATCTACATATATATATATATATATATATATATATATATGAGTATCTATACTCCTATAAATTCGTTCTTGTGTGTGTGTGTGTGTGTGTGTGTGTGTGTGTGTGTGTGTGTGTGTGTATTGATATTCATATCAATGTATGTATGTGCTTTCCCACCAAAGCAAAATGTGCACAAGGTGGTTTTTAATGTTGGATTAAACCAAGAAAAAAAGAGAAACCGAGATTAAACCGAGAAAAAAGGGCAAAAGTGGCAGTCTGGTTGGGACCAAAAAATAATAATTGTCCCAGTATAGAGAGCTTTCTCTCGATTGACCGGGACAAATTACCTTAAGTGCAGCATCTGCAAAAAGATAATATACTTTGATCCCAGCCCCAAAGCTAATAACAACAGAAAATAGACAACCATAGTTTCTATTTATTTAAAAAAAATGCAACTTTCATATCTATGATTTGTGAAATTGCATTAAATAGCAAAAGATCTTGCTAATTTGCATATTCTTTTAAATATTCATTTTAATTAAGTCCTTATTATTATTATTATTAGGGTTATTTGGTTTCTGATTGGATGATCATCTTTAGTGTACTATCAGGTGTAATTGTATTCATGCAGATATTCTACATAATTTATACTTGCATAATATTTGCGTAAAAAGTGTATACTAAACACAAAATTTTGTCCATATATATTCATGTATACGTACATCCTACCAAACACCTCCTACAGTTTTTAGTCTACAGACAGAAAAATTCATATGTAAGTATTTGAATCCATGCGAAACTTTATATTTGGGTTTTACCCTGGAAAATCGGTGGAAAAGTGTGAAAATTAAAAAAAAAAGAAATTTGCCAGGTGAAAATCGAACGCTGGCATTACGTATGCATAATATAGTAGCTGTTGGTTCATGTTTTAATTTTTAGCCTTGCATTATAAATGTCTTCCTAGCCCTGACATTGACAAAAGAGGTAAAGTTATTCATGAGCTGAACGTTTTGGTTTCGATTCTGGGTGGTTGCTCACGAGGCTTTTTCTTTAAAAATAACTTTTTTTCAATCATTAGTACGTATTTCGTCCAATCTGTTTATATATATATATATATATATATATATATATATATATATATATATATATATATATATATATGTGTGTGTAAAAGTGAACGTGCCTGTGTATCTGTGTGCCTGTAAGTGTACGCGATAACTCCTCCTACCACTTTTTTTTTGGCTCAACACACACATCGAAACACCCGGGAAACGCCGGACTGAAATGCTAGTATATCTATAAAAGTGTCTGTCCCTGTGCGTGTGTGTCTGTCTGTGTACGTTTCCCTACACAATGAATCTTTCAATTTTCAGTCTACAGACTCGAAATTTTATACAGAGGGTATGGAGATTTGGGAAAGTCTTTATACTATGTTTTCGGCCAGAAATGTTATTATTAAAGGGTCAAAGGCCAACGATTTGACCATTGAGATCTCCACCAAACTCCTCCGCCAATTTTGGATATAAACACTTGTAATTTTAGATGCAGGTTCCTTGTACATGGATCTAACTAAATAACTTGATTTGAGCCCGAAAATAGATGTCAAGGAGTCACAATAGTGGCCAAAGTATTTAAAAAATGTTTACCCCTGCGATCGCCACGAAATTACTCAGACAATTTCGGCCTAACATTTGAAATTTTACATAAATTGTATTCAGAGATAGGGCAAGCTTTTTAATCGGTTTGGGTCGAACATTTGTGACTACCAATATCTAAATCTATCTGTATGTTTTCATGTCTGTGTAAATCTTTCGACAAAGGCGACGGCTTTTCTAAAGCTCATTATCCCTTTGTAGCTCAACCATTCAGACGACAAATTCCGAAAAAATTGACTAAACACATTCATTTCTTCACCCTCAACTGGACACTTTTCTACAGGGAGGGGTCGCATTTTTGGCCGATATTTTCGAAAGTCATCACTTCTTTTCGATTGTCGATCCTTAATAAAAACCTACGTCACTTCCGGTTTGGCGGTGGTCGTAACAGCAAATACGTCAGTTTTGTTCCGGTTATTTTCGTACTTTGCGGTACAGGTTCGAGCCTGCCTTCCTACTACCACTTTTATTTTGTTCAACATTCACCTGCAAACACACGAACGACGTTGGGCTGAAATGCTATAAAATCTTTGGGAAATTGGCCCCTTATATGAAAATGTCTATCTGCCTGTGTGTCCGTCTGTGTGCATTTCCCTACACAATAACTCTGTCAATTTTCAATCTACAGACTCAATATTTTAGATACGGAATATAGAGATTAGGGAAAATCTTTTTAATCGTTTTTTTGGGCCAGAAATCTTGCTTTTTAATGGGCAAAGTTCAACAATTTGACCTTGAAAAACTCTACCAATATTATCTGTCAATTGTCGATATAACAGTTGGAATTTTAGATATACGTTGCTTGGACATGGATCTAACTTTATAATTCAGCCCAGAACAATAAATGTTAACGTGTCATCATTTGGATCATTTTTTTTTAAATTAAGATCTACGACCTCTACCAAATTACTCAGGCAATTTTTGACCTAAAACATTTGGAATTTTACATGAAAGGTATGCAGGCATATGGCAAGGTTTTTAATCGTTTTTTTTTTTTTTGTTGACAAGGGCCCACATTCCAAAAGATTTTACCTTTGCGGTCTCTAGCAAACTATTAAACCAATTTTGGGTCTAAATATTTAAAATTTAACATAAAAGCTATTCAGACATACAGCAAGCTTTTTAATCAGTGTATTGGCAAAAATTTGGCTGGCAAAAGCTCAAAGTTTACAGTGCTGACCTTTACAAACTCTACATAACTCCTCCGCTAATTTTCGGTCTCAACACTTGAAATTTTAGATGTGGGTTACTTGGACAGGGGCCCAACATTTTGATATAATTTGAGCCCAAAACAATGAATGTTAGGGGTTAAAATTAGGGAGAAAGTTTTGAAAAAGTCGAGCTCTGCGGTCTCTACCAATAATTCTCTATGGTAGTAAAGGAGGCCTATTATTTAGAAAGGCATTACCATACACATTCACAATTTTTAATATATACATATGCACATGAATTTATGAATAGTACATAAGGCCCAAGCAAAGCCGGGCGGAATTGATAGAGTATATATATATATATATATATATATATATATATATATATATATATATATATATATATATACAATACGTAAAATTTTAGGTCATAATCAGTTAAATTATTTTTATAGGTTTAATTTCTTATTACGTTTTGTTAATATATTTGAGCGCTTAAAATTATGGTGAACGCATGGAATTTTAAATTGCTCTAGGTGTTTTCAAAAAATAAATTATATTTTCGAACACTGTTCGAAGCATTATCTCTGACTCTTTAGGAAATATGTTTCCTTTTTTGAGCCATATCTTTAACATCATACACGTACTTATCCTAGTTCCAGAATCGATGAAAAATATTTCCAAATACTAATTTTTTATCGCATGCCACGTTAGAAGACAGGGAGGAGCGCCGTCAATATATTCTGAAATAATGCAGCGTCCCGAGGATCCCGACGTGTGAAAGGACGATTGTCATCCGAGGTACGATATATTGATTAATTGCAATATGGATTGCTTACTTTTACTCAAATGTCTCTTTACTTCATCTAATCAAAATTGTTCTTGAAAAAAAAAATTCAATACATTAGGATAAACATTTCTGATACTAATTAAGATAACATTTAGAGCTTTGTTTGTTTATAACTCACCCCTTTTTATAGCAAATACGTATGCATGAGTAGTATTCAATAATTTTCAGTTGAAAGATGTAAAACATCTAAAGTAAAATAGCTATGTAAGTGATGTAAGCGGAAGTGAGCTTGAATTATTTCATTTGAAAACTATAATACGTCTTCAGTTAACTAATGTTAATGTAAGCATTAGTGTAAAAGAATCATTTACAATTAAAAAAAATGTAAAATTTTAAAGTTTAAAAGTAAAACGTCTGCCACAATTAGTGAAATTGAATGAGTTGAACAATGTAAACATTTTTTAGCTACACGTTTTAAAGAGTAAGTGAAGATGGATGATTATAAGTTGAAAGAGGTAACACTGCATAATAGTGTACTATTAAAGAAACCTAACAAAGTACGAGATGTATCCATAAGTATCGGGACATTTTACAGGCATTAAACATTATTGTAGACCTCTGAAAATAATGTAGGTTATTGCTTTATATATTATGAAATGATTGACGAATCTTATGAATAGGATTTCAAGTTAATACAAGCAACAACAGGAATGAAAATACTCCCTACTGATTCCTGTCTCAGTTGGTGAATTTCAAAATAGCAATCTGAGCGTGAGGAGACTTAAAAGACAGATATACATTAAAAATATATCTTAAAGTTAGGAAAAATTCAATAGATACGAACGGAAGGTTTCAGACTGCTTTTTTATTATCTTGACTGAATCGAGCATCTGTGGTAACATGGCATAAGATTCAAGAAAGGTAAGGATTTTTTGGTAGATAATAAGTGTGACAGGAGTAAGAAAATCAGAATATGAGAGTTTATTGGCCAAATAAAGAATGCCATCGATAAAGGCCATGGTATGTCTATGGAGACCATAAGCGCAGAGTTGTGTGTTAGTGTGACAACTGTAATCACAATTATTCGCGAAAAACTGAAGACACAGAATATTTGCAAGAATGCATGTCCTTAGCACGGATTATTTAACCAAGAAAGGCATCCAGACAGTTTCCCAAATTTTTATGGTTTTTACCTCGTTACCTCTTACTTTTGGTTATTTCTTCAGCTCCCGGATACCATTATAAATTTTCGTTAAGCAAATGAAATAGGTTGTGACGAGAGTCATTTACTTGTTAACACAAGAGGACTTTCTGACGTTGTTGGAACGGTACACGTGCATTGCCACCGGAGGAGATTACTATGAAGGGGACTATAGTTTGATGTGCGCAATATTAATAAAAGTGGCCATACGAAACAAGTCTGAAATGTATTGAAGGCACCTCGTATTATTAATTATGATCGCGTCTTATGATATTGTGCATTTGGTTTCAGACCAGCAAATAAGCATATACATAGAAGCTACCCCCTGCTTATTAGTTGTACAGACGTAAAACTCTGCCAAAAAATGTGTGTTTCTCTGTATTATGCTTGACAGTGCCTACACGATATAATTGAGTATTTTTCGTAGCAAATGGAACACTTGCTGTCCATTTATTCAATATTGAAATTAAAAATAGGATCTAAGTTAAACACGTTTTCTTAAAATTAACTAGTGGTATAGACGAACATGACACCACTTTTCATAATAAAAATGTAATGTGATTTGAAAAATACATAATATTTTTCAAATACCGTGTTATAAGGAAAGTGCCCGAAGCGGCTAATTCCCGATTTGGTAGCAATGCCTAAACTTAGCATGCTCATTAACGATTGGATAAGACATTCGAAACATTTCCGACCTACTAAAAATGTAGTACATTTTACAAGCGATCTTGACAATACATTCGGTGATACTAATTTATTTTTGATATGAAATGAGTCAGCACTAAGCGTTGATGAACTCAATCTAACCTTTCATGTACAATTGTTTAGCTTGAACGATCGGCGGGAACTTATTTAACATATATGAGGAGAGTTAAATGGCTTGCGTTAGTATGTTATCTATGATATATTTTACGATTGATATTTATTATAATTCCTCCAAATATTATGTGTGATGCCTTTCGAAGATGTAATAAAGAATATTTCAGTAATCAAATTGAATATCAGTGTATTTCAATAGATAATTCTTAGTTCCATGTTAGCGTCATTACTACCATTTTCCGAATTGATCATTTACAATAAAATGGTCGAAAGAACATCTTCACACAGGTTCTTGAGACCAGCAACAGAATATCCCCCCGCACTTAGAAAAATAATAAATCAAAAATAGAATTTCTTAAAACGCAGAGTAGCATGAACCCCGTTCAGTATAGATAGAGTAATATATTAAACAACAATATAAACATATTACATTTATTGAGCAGTTCTCGCTGGAATGCAAAATAGTGTATTTTAATTAACCATTACATAATAACTTGTCTTGTCGTAAGCTTCGGTTTATGCTAAGATCGTTCTAAAATTAAACTGATCGCACAAGCTGCAATTTTAAACATCGATATATGTGATCTTATCTCATTGTTAACTTCCTATTCTCAGACATTAATTATTGGATTTCTGTGTAGGACGATATAGTGTTAAATTGCACGAAATTCTAAAAAATATCAGATTAAATATCAGCATGCAATTTTCTTTGTTCATATCTTTTGCAACATAAAAATAGTTCTGCAGACGAGGCTCGTACACTTGGTCATGACGGTACGTAATACACAAAATAGATTTTGCTGCCAATAAAAATAATATAAATCATGGAGTAAGTTTGGCATTTGCGTGAATGTTAGATTGAAAAAAACTGAACTCAGACTGACAGTCAGAGACGAATTACTTATCGCGATTTCGTGAGGAAAAGAATCCGTCACATTAGTTGGCCACTTACTGTCAAGTAAAGCCACATAGAGTTAGCGGGTTCTTTATCAATATTTTCTATCCTATTTATCGTTATTTTATAATTTTTCTTTTTCACTACTACAATTCTTTTCCCTCTTTCTCCCTCTTCATCTGTTTTTGTTTGTATTTCTCTCTCTGTCTCTCTCTGTATCTGTCTCTCTTTCTGTGTGTCTCTCTCGCTATATATATATATATATATATATATATATATATATATATATATATATATATGTATATATATTTTTAATAAGGGGATTGATAATTTATAATTCAAATTCAAATTAAAAATTAAAAATCTGTTTCATAACGAGGAACACAACAAAGCCAATAAATTGTACGATCGTTTCGGAAATTATGTTTTTATTGCAATATACATTAATTCATGAACAATAATTTTAACATATAGTTTTTTTTTTAAAGAAAGTCTCCTCATAAGCAAATTATTGTTTTTTTTTAATAAAAGACACCATAAATAAGCCTAGCATATTTTAACTAAGGCAAATATATCTTCTAATGTTTCGCCTTGTGAAAATCGTAATTACCGTCAAAGCATTCATTTGGATGTTAGATGTAGCTTATAAATGATCGAAATATATATATACATATATATATATATATATATATATATATATATATATATATATACATATATGTGTGTGTGTGTGTGTGTTTGTGAGGGTTTGTATTTGTGTGTGTGCATCTGTGTTTGGACTAGAAAATATGTTAATAAATTCGTATAAGTCTTTATAATTATTCTTATATTGTCTACATACATGTATAAACGTTTTTTTTTTCAATAATGTAAGGAACATACACAAGGTTTCATAGTAGTTTCATTAAACAGTCCTGTCAAAGAAAATTAAATAGAACTTTCTCTGTTTCAGGCTATCACACAAAATCGTAAGTCTAATTACAGTCTTAGAAATTATAAATCCATTGTTTATCTTGGCGAATGTTCAATGAACTTCGATCAACTACTCCTAAATTACGAAATGACAAATTTGGAAATGTTTTATAAAACTGCAGAATTAATAAAACTTCATTTAAATGATCTCTTTTGTAGTTCTTAATATTTTATCTGTTTAAACAAGTAATGTATTTTATTTCTTCCTGCCATTATAGATTTACTATGGAAAAAATTGAATAGATTGTTTTTTTATGATATTAGTTTTTTTTACTTCCACCCTGTGTGAAATACAAAAATACCTATGTATGCTCGCACGTGTAATTATGTATATCACATTGTGTGTTGTCTGTGTGCGAATCACTCATAGTAACATATTTTCCGAACATGTATTTCTTTTATTTACATCAATGCCTCGAGTGATTATTATATATCGTTAAGCAAACGCAATCTTTAATTTTGTTGAGGCAAGTTTGAAAATGTATAAGTATTTACATTTAACAAGTTTTCTTTTTTAGAAATGTTATTCTATTTTTTATCATGATTGTAAGGCGTAATAATGGTTTAGCATAACCTCCTTTTTGGATATTACGCATATTTCTATTACTGTGCTTATCTGTAAATATGCATGTTTCTTATATATGTATATATATATATATATATATATATATATATATATAAATATATATTTATATATATACATGATTCTTATATATAAATATATATATGTATATATACATATGTATATATATAAATATGAAAGCGTACAATATATACGTATACATATTTATCTATATTATCTATATATATACGTATATGTGTATATATATATAAATGTATATATATATATATATATATATATATATATATATATATATATATATATATATATATATATAAATGGCGCTTTTATAGCAATTACATTTCCTAAGAAATCATTTCGTTTTACGTGGGTTTCATTGCAATCATCATATGAAAAGATATCGCTGACCGAATTCGAATATGTCAGAGATTATATCTCGGAGATGCGTATAGAAATGTGATCATATATATATATATATATATATATATATATATATATATATATATATATATATATATATATATATATAATCGAATAAATTAAATATACTAACGCAATATGTATAGTTTAATTCACGATTTTATATAAAGACTTTGGGAATTAAATATATACAAATGTTGGGAAATGAATATATAAGGATACAAATGCAAATTATTGTTTTAATAGTAGTCTAATTGATACGAATACACTCCTAATTTTAACTGTCATAAAATGTTTAATGATAACTGGCAATTGCTGTAATAAACGGCCTACAATACGAACTTTCATTAAATGTCATATTTTAGGAGACACAATGCGTATATAGACAATTAAACATACACATATCAATGCAAACAAATTCACGTATCCTGCATAAAACCAATTTAGCAAATATACTTAACATGATCCATATTTGAAACACACATGAATGACAATTATGCATAGAAGTAATTTGCGGTAATAGAAAAAACATTGCATTCTAACATTTTATTATAGTAAAATTAGATAATATTATATATGGATGAGTACAAAAAGCCAGCCTATGATATTATTTATATCTCATATGAAAAAATATATACGAAGCTGGTATTCTCGGTGTACGACTTTTGAAAACAAAGTAATGATTCCTGCCAGTTATTTAATCCTAATTGTTTTGTAGAAGTATTATTCAAATCATGCATATTATCTATGTAAATCACAATTCCCTTGGTGTATCCTGCGTGATAGGGTAGATCGGCGACTCTATCGTTTTCCTATTAAGTCAGATAATTGGCATGAAAAGAGGAAATTAATATTCAAAATGGAAAGGGAGTCTAGTCTTAGAGATTAAACTTAATGCACAGGAATCATTTCAGACAATGGAAAGGGTTAAGGAATATTATTTGCTTTCCATAAATTAAATTCCGGTTCAGACACAAAAGTACAATCAGGCATCTGTATATTAAAATAATTGTGCGACACATAGTAAGTCTTTAGAAAGCAGACTTTTAGGAAAAATTGACTTCTGCCTGTCAAAGAACAAAAATTGTGATCTACTGAAATGTATTTCCTTACTCAGTTACAATTGACTAATTATGTTTTCTGGCAAGACAATCTACTGTAAAAGCGTCCAATATCTTTGGTTAGCTATCTGAGATATATCAATATATCGTAAAATAAATAAATTGGTTAATTAGTGTTATTAAAGAAACAATAAATGTTAATATTACTAGAAATAAATTGCGTCCACAGTAAATATATATACTTTTGTATATAAATGTATGGTTCTTATTAAGTTAATCACAAATATTATATTCACCTGTTCTCGAACGTTGGTGAATATTAATTTTCAATTGAATTGCTTTCATATATGCAGTGCATTTATATACGTTATAATTTTATATGATATGTACGTGAGCAGTCAGTCGATGCTATTAAATGTCCAACAAGTAGTGCACTGTAAATATTATAAGGCAACAAGTAGTTGTCCTTAGATTACAGTGTAGTGTATGTTCAGATTCTTCATTAAAATTAATCTATTCTTTGTCAATGGAGTCACATTTAAGGGGTGTACTTGTTTCTTATATTAAAACCCTCTCTATGTCACGTTTTGGTTTTGAGGGGAAGCAAATAAATACCGATGGATAGACGTATCTCACTTTCGGGATAAGATCACAGTGTAGTATTTGTTCGGATGTTGCACTCGTGTTGGTCTGTCTTTGGTCTATGTAAGAGAGAACCTCTATATAGAAGCATTTTTTAATTTTTTTTCCTACTTCCAGAGTAACGCTTTATGGGGGAGCTGGTTCACCCCCACATAAAGAACGACCTTATGTCATATTTTGTTTTGTGGGAAACCAATGAAATACCAACAGGATTATTAATATCCGGCATATTGTTAGAAATACTCACGTTGTCTGTGAACCGCATTAACCGATTTCACTTTGAAATTATTGATGGTTAAATGCGTTGTCATATTATCAATATCAGTGAAACTTCGGCACAAATAGAGAACATTTTTTCTCAAATAAAACATTTTAATTTCACTACACCACTATCTAATTTAATATTTGCCAGTTAATATTTTTCGCTTAATTTCGCTAAAACCAATGCGTTAGACTATGTACGGTTATGTCAAATTTGTGCATATTACAACGCTCAATATTGTATGAATTTTATATTTTTGTTGTACTAATTAAAAATCAATATCTATGTCTTGTTTAATAAAACACTATGGACTGACGTAAAGTTGTTATAATCAACTTTTTAGTAGATACCAGTAAGTAGAGCTGGTTGTATGTAATGAGTGTTATCACTTAAGACGGTATGTTATAATAAAGAGAGATATATAAGAACTCCGATTGTATACCAGAAATAACCATTCGGTAAAATTGAAGATCACAGAATTTTCTTTGTCCATAAGTATTTATTAAAAACTTAACAATTTCTTTTCATATTTACATACACTAGCGTCTCTCGCTTGTACATAAAGCAGTGTAGAAAGATTTGAACCGAGTCCCCAATTCCCCTTGTGACTTCGTAGGCATCGTAGCAAAACATTACCGGAAATAAACATACAATTTGAAAGAAAATTAAATGCTTATAATGATTAATTAACGGTCATGTATAGCAAACAGTTAGAAAGTATTCAACGACTAGAGTCGTCATGTTACATTAGAAATAGCTTAATATATATTATAATGTGTATATGATAAATAGAAACAGATATGCAGTTTTAATGTGTGTATTCAATAAATAATATATACGTGTGTGTCCCTATATATATATATATATATATATATATATATATATATATATATATATATATATATGTGTGTGTGTGTGTATGTGTGTGTGTTCGCATGCAGAAGGTGTGCGTTTTCGTCACAAAAATGAAGGAAGCACGATACGCCAGACAATATTTAAGTCGAGTCCGAACTCTCATTAATTATACGCATTAATTCCAATACAAGATATTTAATCATGTGTATATTTCATCATGAATACATAAGGCGGAAAACAACATTTGAAGTCAATGTATCCCTTTCATGTTTAAACGTGCCTACCGAGACAAAGTAGAACAATAAATATGCATTTCTCTTTATAGTACCTAATAAAATTTCTAGGGAATATGTGTGAGGTTAAATTTTCAGACTGGCTTCATTGTTAATAATTTTTTGACCAGAATCTGGATATCATGAAAATACAACATATGATGGAAGACACATTTAGGCATTTAATTGATAACTTTGTGAGAAGAAAAGGATAGAGTGGTTTTTTCGTGTAAACTATAGATACAGTTAGATTCATGTTTATTACATTCATTTATCCATATTATTTCTTAGCTTATATCCAGGTTATATTTAGCGAATGAAAAAATGAATTAGAAAAATAGTAAAGATACAAACAATTAGGATCTACATATCCGTTTTCTGAGTGAGAGCTATAAAGAAAGTCACGAATTAGGGGATACGAATTATAAAACAAGGGGTAAAATAAGTAAGACACATACACTATATATTACTTGTATTGATCGGACTATTGTTCTGATCTCCATAGTTTTTATTACTCATTTCGGTTGGATCAATTTGGGCTTGTTATTTCAATTGTAAAATGATTATAAAAGAGTCACAACATATTCCTAATATTCCAGTTAATGCGTTCGCCATAAAAGAGATACTATCTCTAAGAATACGAAAATATTTACGGATTAGTACTTTTGTTTTATAGACAGCAATCTAACATGCTGGAGGACGGTCAAAAGTCAAACCGACCAACACCTTGAGAAAAACTCAAGATTAGACCAATAGTCAGATGTGTAGATGTAAGATAAACAATGATCTCTCATCTAAAAAGAAATCATAACTTTAATACGTACACATTATTTGAAATAGCAGTCAGTATTCCATTAAATGTGTTTCTATTTAATTCTAACATACAATAACATCGTTATTTAATCCACAATTAACATTATAAAATTGCACTTGTATTTTGGATCACTACAAGATTTAAACAATATTTAGAAAGATAATTCGATTCTTTAATATTTAAGAAGTGTCAATTCGATTGTAAAACGAAGATCAGTGGGGGTTTAAAACAAATATCAAATCACTTATTGTGGCATGATAGCTATTAATTCCTACATTTATTTGCCGTTGATTCGACAGGATTACATTTTATAACCGCTTTGCACAAAATTAATTGTGAGCAGGTCGATGGTAGCCATAAACAAATGATTCCACAAATATTTATGAAGAAGCACCAGAATTAAAACATAAAGATTGGCGGTTCAAACGTTAGACCAAAAAATCTCTCTCTTTTTTTGTTATTTTACTGCAATTAATCATTTTAAGCACTTAGAAATCATAGAATACGTGATGCTGAAGAAGAAAAAGAAACACGTAACTATACGTAGATTAATTAATCGTTTCAGTAATCGTCCAAATGAAATCTCTCTATTGCTTCTTTGATTATTGTTTGAAGTTTTATCAACATAAATATATTTATACGATTTATTTAACTTGAAGTTTTAAATGTGCATTCATGTCGTATAGTTAAGTTTTATTTTGAACGTTTTCCTGTCTGTAAATTTCAATTGTACTATATGTCACGTGTCCATTTGAGTAATGCTTGTGATAAATGAAAAAAAAATAAATACACTTAATTGTTGTAGTGTGCATCTACTTATATGAATAAATGTCCGCCAATATCAAAATTGAAACACCGTAGCAATTGTTATATGAAGTATATGTTTGTCATAACATAATCCTAAATAATAAATTCTAATGGTGTGCCGCATAGCCTGTGGTGCACATTGGTATATTTGAAATATTATTCTAGTTGGTGTATGAGAAATTACTTCGAAACTATGTAGCTTTGATCTGAATGCACAAATACAGAAGACAATCTTTTTTACAATGTTTAAAATGTTGCTTTTCTAATATTACTATATTTTGAGTACCATGCAGATAGTTGGTAAAGACCATATTTTAAAAATAATAATATAAAATAACCGAACAAGCTAACATTTTAATATCTTTTTTATTGAGAAATATTAATTACGAACGCATCTTAAATTTATTTGTTACACATGTTCTGTTACTGAAATAGAATGCTTTCTGCCAGTCACAATGATTCATATTTAAATACTGCATGGTATCACACACAGCCAATGTAACCTTACGCGATACATTTCTATAAAGCATTTAAGTGGAAAAGTAATTGCTTGTTCCGGCATTATGTACGATCTAGATCAGTTCTACTAAATAATGGTGTATACAATGTATAAGTAAATGACAGAAAAAATAAGCTTAGCATTTTTTGCATGGTAATCAACGTTTCGTCTCTAATATGAAAAATATCACATCGAATAATAAATAATAAAATATCAATGAATATTACACAATGATAACCATTCTCCATCTCTCCTATCATTTACCAATACACACACACACACATATATATACATATATATATATATATATATATATGTACAGGGTGACCCCTCCAAAAAACTCTAATTAGGCCCAATTTCTTAGTGTTTTGTCCGAATGTAATGAAACTTTGCTTATTGACTAGTTTATTATATTCAAAACATCAAACCACTAGGGTCTTAAGCCCTTTTTCTCCGTTCTACAGCATATGTTCTAGATAACCTCCATTTAGCTTTTGTTTTTTTTGGGGGGGGGCTCACCTGTATATATACATACTATTATGAAAAGGTGATTTTGTGGGTGTGTCTGTGTGTATGTGTAAGTTAATTCCTTATGAATTCCTAAACGGCTAGGCTTTTCTGAAATTTCCCACAAAAATACTTAACGCATTTAGAAGTGTTTCCAGATTGATTATTCATCGCAATATCTTCGATAAGTATCAATAATTGATAATTAAAATAATTCAATGAAAGAAAACACATGCAATTAATAATAAACTAAACGCCTTATACAGCTTCACATAACAAGTGCATTTGAGAAGACCCTGCATATAAAATCAGCAATGCGTTTTTATACAACAGATGTGCGTTAAAACTGAATGAGCGTTTACAGCACAACTATACCATGATAAATGGCTTTTGTATTTTAAACTAATTCAAGCCAATATATAAACGTATGATTCGCTACAGTGCAATATAACCTATAATATATTGTTGAATAAATCACTGTGGTACGCGTGTGCAGCATCTTACCAGTGCAGAACGAGAGATCCCTTACTAGAGAATACTATTAATTGATTTAATTGAAAATATGTGATTTTATCTATTTTAAACGCAATGAAATATATCAGGATTACACACTAGTGAATTCTCATTTAATATCGTAAAAGGCCGAGTGTTACTCCTCATATATAAATGTATATTACGACTGAGTAAGCTATATTATATCCGACATAATTGAACTACGGTGCGAGAGAATTACAAAATCATGTTTGCTGAAATATTGCTGAAAAGAGATGAATAGAAAATAAAATGGTGAAGATAAATAACCAAGATTTAACAAATTCGAAGAATATAGATGTAAAAATTCAAACTATTTAGTTTTAAGTAAATGATGAAAAACAATAAAGAGTAAACTGCCAATTAGAAAAAAAAACATCATTAAAAAATGGTGTGTAGGAGAAATAAAAAATCAAATCACAAAATCGTAATAAAAAGTTAAAGAAAGAAAAAGAATAATAATCCAATTAACACTAGAAGAAATACATGCATTGTTTCACGTATTAGGTACAAAAACAAACGAGGAGACAAATCAACCGAAAGAATTTTAGCAAATATATAGGCGTTCAAATAGATACACACAGTTAATATAACACACATGGAATCTGAGAGGTAAATGACATTTAAATATCTAAAAGAAAAAAAAATTGACAGAAGCTGTTAAATAAGACTCCATTTATCTAGATAAGAAAAGAGTAAATCCAGAAGGCAGAGAGGGGATTAAGATAAGGATATATTTAAAAGTAAAATATAAAATATACAAAATGAAAGCAACAGAAAATTCCGTAAAATGTGTTAGTAATTGAAGGGAAGAAATATAAAAATCGATTATCATAATGTTGAAAATGAAATAGAAAATTCTATTTTTCTTTTGTGCCCGTTACTGAAAGGAAATTATCTTCCGATGGAGTGTGCTTTAACAAAAAGTTACAATAAGATACAATCAGTCGACATCAATCGAAGAATTATTTTATCATTATGACGACTAAAATATATAGATGGTGTTGCTACTACATAATATAATAATATACCTGCTAAAAACTGTACATTAGCTAAAAGCAACGCGGCAAAATTACAAACTTTAACTTGGCTATATAAACAGATAACGTTGCTCATTTAATACTATTCTTTAATTGACCCATGGAATGAGAACCTTGTTTAAGCAATCGTTTGTGTTATAAATATGTAAAAACTTTCGTGTTCCGAGAATACTAGGCCTCGTACAATGCTTACATGATTTTCCATACAAAAATTCAGATGCACGTCATAATATCTTGAAATATTGAACACATTTTGCTTATGAATTTAGTATCTATTAGTTAGCGTTGAGAATTAATATTATAACATTGCAAATCAGAAGGCTATTTCTTTATCCTGAGGCAACGATCCTAGTAGATGGAAGGTCAGCTGATGGTCTAATTGTGTCACATGTCTGGTATTTTGCATAACCACTTGCTTAGCACTCTTACCTAAACTGGATGGTCCTGGATATGACCTTAAACTATATCGAGTCATGAGGCCCCAGCCTGCGGGCTTGGGGGAGTATGCAGCCACCCTTTAATTACCATTGCTCCCAGGTCCACTCTGACCCGGAGTGCTAGTACCTGTTAGGGTCCCAACTATGGGTTAAATAGAAACCGACTTGAAAACATTTGGATTCGGCATTAAATAACACGAAAAGGGTTTATATGCCGTAAAACAAAAACAACCAACCAACCTAAACTGGAACTCCTAAAACAATTACAGTATAATAAAAACATTACGCTGTAACCATGCTTAAACTACAACAAAACCAACTTGCCTCCTCCCTTGAGAATTGGATTTACAGGACACGCGTGCGCTTAGAACAAATTTAGATGATGTTGAGGCATCTCTTCTAGAAAACTCCCCGGATATCTAAGCACGTAGTAAAATTAACCTACATTCCTATACCCCCTCTAACTACTTTAACATGCCTGGATATCGCCCACTCTGCCGTAAGGACTGACAGACATATGCACGAAATTCAAAACCCCCTCTCCTTGACTAGAGACACAAAACTAGAATCGGAAGATTAAGCCTTTATGTGCTTTAGACTTAACAAGCAACAAACCATTATCAACTTTTATTTTCTATTTCTATTTTTATTTCCGTATCACAGATGCTTACGTTTCCAACCCGTTTCCCAGACCAGCAAGAATAACACGCATCATTTCTTGATCTGTTTCTGTCCACAGTTCCCGATGAATGCATAACGAATGCTTACAGCCTTCTTGGGAACGCTGATCATGCAGTGATAATGGTTGGAGTCGCCCTAAACTCTCGAACCAAAATTGAAGAACCATTGCTCAAAACAACGAGATATTATAAAAAAAAAAGTCTGACAGGGAAGCAATCAAGGATCTCATCAGAGATGCTCCATGGAGATAAATATTTTCTCTTCCTGCTGAACCGTGAGCAAATGAGGCAAATGAATGGTTCAAAACGGCAATTGAAGCACAGGTACCCACGCGGAAATTTTATAACAAGTCCCACTCTTCCGCATAGTTTACTTCTACTTGGCCAGCTGCCATTGCGCAAAAGCAACATGCGTACCGCAGATTTATTTGACATAAGTCCAGTTCAACAAGACAGAATTTATAGAAGCTAGGATTAAATATAAGAAAGAGATAACTACAGTTTTGAGAGAATTCGCTGAAACCACGAAAAAACGCATTGAAGCAAAGAGATTAGACAAAAGTGTTTTCTGGAAAATCTACAACAGTGTAGTACATAATAGGCAATCAACAATTCCGCCACTATCAAACAATCATGGGGTTGTTTCACAGGAATCGAAAAGGTTAACATGCTTGCCAGTCGGTTTTCCTCAAACTCAACCCTGGACCCTGCTAACCACCCCGTCGCTTACTTTCTTTGCAGGCAGACGTCACACAAGACGGTCTATAAATCCCCTCTGCTCAGGTGCATGCAATCATAAAAAAAAACTTTTCTTTTTTTTACACGGTGGTCACCACTTATCAAGGCCCGGAAGCCACTCAGACTAAAGGTTATTGCAAGTACAGTGCGTTAGTGTGTGAGATTTAATGAAGTATTTACTTAAGAGGGCGGTCATTAGGAATTTGTTAACGTTGGACTTAGAACTGCACGCCTGTGGAACTCTGTTCCGTCTGCCTGCTTCCAACCTGACTACAACTTGGATGTCTTTAAGGAAGAAGCTCTGTTCATGGAATCTACATTTTGATTTAGGCACAGATAAAGAGTGGGGGAAATTTGTCACAGTGGATTCAGCTAGACAGGTGTTTTTCGTGAAGTATTGGCGAGGAGGGCCAGCGATTGGAGTTCAGACGAGCACCTGCCATGGAAATCAGGAAAAAAAAGGATAGGCTCGCAATGTTTCTTCTGTGGGAGAGAGGTTGCAGGGTAGAGAGAAAGGCACCCCGCACTAAGCCACGAAGTCTATTTTGTACTCTGTCAAGGAAGGATAGGCTGTTTTTAGCAGCTCCTGCCCAAATATGGCAGCAGTATTCCATCCTTAGACGTACTTGGCTTTTATATAGACAGACAATTGTATCAGTAGTAGGATATCTTCTGGAGCGGTAGAAGGATTTCACTATCTTTCCAGCGACCTTGGCAACAGCCTTGATGTAGGTGTTCCATTTTCAGGTCAGGAGTAAAGGACACACCCCGAAGCTTGTCAACACATGGGGCTTCTCCTAGACGAGAGCCATCCATTACAATTGATGCCAGATGGGGATCACAGCGTTGATGATGTAAAGATAGGAGTTTGGTTTTAAATGCATTAAAGGTAACCAGCCACATCTTCCCCCACTGAACCACGCGCTCGAGATCAGAGGAGAGAGAATCAGAGTACACCTTGTCATTTACAGCCTATGATGTGTTGCCGTAGATTGTCGTGTCATCAGCATAGAGGTAAACGAATAATTTCAGTATGTGTTTAGGGAGATCATTGATATAGATCAGGAGTTGGGCCCAGGATTGACCCTCGAGGGACTCCAGCATTAATACTGCAGGGGTTTGATTTTTGTCCATCGACTACTACTCTTATGAGCCGATCGGAAAGAAATTATTTAATGATTGAGAAAACATTTCCAGTAATACCGTTGCTGGAAACCTTGTGGAGTAGGCCCTTATGCCATATCTTGTCGAAGGCGTTTGATATGAGAGCACTTGCCTTAGAAAGGAAGCCTTTGTCAAGAGATTCAATAATCCTGTGAGATATTATCGTAAGCATATCTGCGGTAGATCTTGCAGAACGGAAAATATATTGTGTGTCACTAAGAAGGTTATTTCTGCTGAGGTGGTTGACTTTTTTCTATTTAATATGAATTCCAGCAACGTACTCATGACACACAGCATACTTATTGGTCTGTACTGAGAGGGAGATGACTTATCACCTGAATTCTTAAATACAGGACATACTGATGAGGTTTTCCAGGGAGTCGGAAAGCACTTCTCCTTTAGGCAGCGCTTAACCAGTTTCGTTATTATGGGAGCAAGTTTTGGTTGAAGTTTTTTAACACTATAATTGGGATGCCAACAGGGCCAGTCGTTGTACTGGAATCAATGTTCTTGATTAGCTTGGCGACCTCATGCACAGATATTTGTATGCTACCTAGCGTGTTCTGTGTTATAGGAAGAAATATGGGGAGTTGATGGCCTTCGTCGTATAGGGTAGAATTAGCTGCAAATTCTTGCAAATAATCTGGCCTTGTCTGATGCTGACGAGATGACCTCTTGTCCATTGATAATGGTTGGGATAGAATGCACACCTCTGTTCAGGATCCTATTTGTTATTTGCCAAAACTGGTGGGAACCAAGCCGCGTATCAGGTACATTGGGTTTGACAGATTGGTCATATAGCTCTTTTGCATGTTTTATAACTATTTTACGGTGGTTGCTGGCGTTCCTGAAAGCAGCTTTTTTCTCAGTACATCTATTACGTTGGTATTTATGGAAAAAGTGATTTCTGTGCGCGATAGCAGCAGCACATTCTCGGAATAACCATGGATGGCTGTAAGGTTTTTGTTGGAATTTTTTCGATGGTATGAATCGGTCTATGCCTACAATTAACCATTCGGTCAGATCTGATACTATAGAGGACAGATCCTTTTTGAACATGGAATGCAGAGGTAAATCAGATATGAATGGACGGAAGCTATCCCAGTCAGCAATATAGTATCGGTATACAGTACGGTGGAGGGGTACGTCTGGGGACTTATTACATTTAATGTTTGTCTTAACTGATATGACTGAGTGATCGGAGGATCCTAGAGGAGAATGAACAGAACATAAACATAGCTCAGAGGAAGTTGAGGCTTGCATATTGAACAGTAGTATCGGGCTCACGGGTGGGTTCGCGAACAATCTGAGTGAGGTCATAAGCAATGGCAAAATCATGACAGAACCTAACTTCATCTTTTGTCTTATTTGAATGGTTCGGCCATTCCACGTTATGGACGTTGAAGTCACCACAGATGTGGATGTTAGCCGAGGGATGTGCAGACAGGATGTGGTCTATTTTCTCTTAAAGTTAGTAGCTGTTATGGGGCCGATAGAGGGCAAATATAAATGCAGTGGTGTAAGCAAGTGCAACATGGAAGAACATATAGGGTAAATTAGGATATTCTCTAGAGTTATCCCTGCCACACTGGAAGCCATCTTTAATGTAGGCACATATTTCATGCCCATAGCGATCTTGGGGATCAGATTTAGATGTTAAGTATCCGTTAATTATGAACTCCTCTAGGGAAGTGGTCGGTCCTATTCCAGTTTCGCTTAGAAAGAAATTTCCGGTTTTGTCTCCTATAATAGGGTTTCAACCTCTAGAAGGTTGGAACGTAGACCCGTGATGTTGGAGAAGTAGACATGGTAGTAGCGGTCTACGTTGGAAGAGGGGGTTCTTGGTTTATTCGAGTTTTTTTTTTTCTGGAGATATTTCATGTTGAGGTTTGTGGATTTGTGGAACAGGTCGACATAATTAATTAGAGCAAGATAGAGAGGGAAAGTAAGAGAGAAAAAGACAGGATTTTTTGTAGCACATGACAAGGTAAAGCTGTAACAATTACCCACTGGTATGGCGTCGACAGGCCCCACCAGAGACTACTGCATGGTCCAGAATCCATTCACCAAATGGCAATACAGCAGTCCAAGTACTTTGCGCCTGCTGATAGGACAGCCTCCTTAGTTGTTAATCCAAGGTTCGGGTCCCTGACTATAAGACGGATAACGTCAGCCCAGACAAAACGTTTATCTTCAGCACCCTTACAAGTGACATGGCCACAAGGATAGACATAGAGACAGAAAAAATTCCAACATCTCAGACTACTGTTCACCAAGTACTACCGACCTTTAAAGCAGCTTTTTCTTCACCCTTTGTCAGAAAAATCACTCATTTGAATGAGGAAAGAGGGACGGAAAAAGAGAAGCGAGAGTTATTGAAGCTGTCGATAACACCTCCACTGTATTATCTACTCTCTATTAAAAAAACGGGGAGTAGGGGAATGGGTACAAGGGACTTATTAATATCTAAGTAGTAATATCCGGTGCTAAATTAACACCTTCACACTTCAAAACAATGTGGACCTGATCTCATCCCGGCTGGGCTATTAAAAACATGCTCCGTCGAAGTAGCTCCAAAATTAGAAGAAATGCTTAAATAAATCTTGCTGTCGTGACTGTTTGAAAACTATTTCTGTGATACCATTTTTCACGAATTCTGGCGAAAGGACAGACCCATAAAATTATTGCCCCATTAGCCTTCTCCCACTTTTCGCCAAAATATTTGAGTCCATAATTAACCAATCTCTAGTCAATCACATTAAAGATGCTAAATTTATCTTGGACAAACAATATGGATTTAGGCAAACCCGTTCCTCAGCAGATATCTTAACTGTAGTCTCTAAACGTATATACTATTCAGTGAGCAAAGCAGGGGAGAGTAGAGATGTAGCTCTATATACAGGTTTTTACATGGCATGAAAGTCTTTTCAGGAAAATCAGATCATACCGTATCACTAGACGAATACTTAACATAATCAATCCTTCTTAGAAAAGAGGAAAATCCAGGTTGTCCTCGACGGTCGTACTTCTAAACAATATGATATAAATGCGGGAGTGACTCAGGGGTCTAGCTTTTGCCATTTATTATTCCTCATATTCATAAGAGGCTTCCCTGACGAAATTGTCTCTGAATTGGGTATTTATGCTGATGACACCGCGTTCTATAACAGGCACAAGGAAAAAAACAAATGAACATATATCTAAGGAAATGGCAGAAATACTAGAAAAAGACTTAATATGTGTAGTGGAATGCGGACAAAAAATGGCTGGTCACATTGAATGCTGCCACGACTAAACTTGTTCCCCTCAATAATTGCAAGAACTCTTATCTACCACCAATAGCAATTGACAAATACTCATTACCTGAAAGTACTTCTTTTAAACAGGGAACATGACAGCATTGTCAGGACACCTGCGAAGACAGCTACTAAAGACGAAAAGTATCATGTACCTCTATAAGGCCACCATTCCCCATGTAATGAGTATTGTAGTCACATTTCGGTTAGCGTATCTGCCCCTAGTCTCTCACTCCTGGATAGGATTCAAGAGAGAGTCGCCAAGCTTATAGGTCCTAGAATGCCATCTAAGTTTGAACCTCTGTCCCATCGACGAAGTGTTGCATCTGTTTGCCTGTTTTACAAGTATTGTAACGGTGAATGCTCCGGCAATCTGCAACCACGTGTACCTCCTTCGACGTAAATACCCCCGACAAACACAAGTATCTAAATCCCCCCCCTACTCAGTAGAGAGCATTAGATGTAAGAGAGCTTTTTACTCTAGCAGTTTCTGCCCAAAAACTTTGGAATACACTTCAGGGTCTCTGCTTCCCCAGCTTTAATGCCATGCAGAAGTTGAAGTGTAGCATTAATAGTCAACTCACTACATAGTACCCCTGTGGCTAAGATACCTGATAGTATCTTCCTACATCAAACTGGCAATGTGCCTTGTTTGGGCTGAAAATGTTATACTTTTTTATTTTCAAGTTTGCCAGAAGAGATTTTTAGCAATAAATGTGACCAATAAAATCCTAATAGAAACTTTCAAATAAAGCTACATAAATCACATTATAAATGAAGATAAATTATTCCTATCAAATATAATAATTGATGAACACTTTATTAGTATTGTTTGCACATAAGTGCATGTATAAACAAATCTATGTCTATCTATATAATAATCTCTCTTTATATATATATATATATATCCTGTCTCTCTCTTTCTCTCTCTCTCTCTCTCTATATATATATATATATATATATAGAGAGAGAGAGAGAGAGATATAGATTGGTTTATACATGTACTTATGTGCAAAACAATACTAATAATGTATAACATTTGCGAGTGTATTTGTGTATAATTAAAACGGCTCTCCATTTCATGTGATTGACAATGCTAATTGAATGCAGTATAGAAGAGCAAGCTTATCATTTCAATTCTTTGGCCAGTAATTTCTAATTGTGTTTCCATGTTCAGACTAGGCTTATCCTCTTATGAGTCAATGTATCTATTACATACTCTCTCTTCCTCTCTCTCTCTTTATTTCTATGCATATTACTGGTAATATATACATTTCTCTATATAATTTTCAGGTATCTATACGTACATACACCACATTAATTAGGATATAGGTACATTCATTATATGTTAACTTCGAACAAATTATTTCATGCCATCCTTTAATTATTTCAAGATATGCATTTTACATGCACTATGTTATATTTATACTATATGCATGCATATAGATGAAATTTGTTTCCTATATGTATTTATCAATAATTAATATAATAAAGAAAGGATAAATATGTACTAATTCTTCGCGTATTTGTGATTGATCAACACGTACATGCAAGGATTTTATGTATAATTAAGTGACATAATTTTAGTATTCATTTTGTTATCGGACTTTTTTTATAATATGAAGTACGTATGACCATATGTATAATTCAAATAATATATGTTTATTGGGTTATATTTCATCTTTTTTTTATACTAACTCTTTATATTATGAGGTTCGATGTAACACCATGGCATACATAAATAAATGACTAACAGTATATTCCAAGTTTCCATATATGGAAAAATAAACCTTTTATCGCTTTAACTTCGTTGAATCTCCACACTTTCCAGCATCTGTTTCGTTGCACAGAAATATTTATGAAATTATTGTGTCACATTTTGAATTTATTCTGCTCGTCACCAAATCAGAAGAAGAAAAAAACTTATCCACTTTAAAGGAAATGACTGAATAGGGTAATGACTACAATGTGTAGAAATTGAAAGGGCCGTGTCACGGGGAGTTCAAATTGTTACGCTATATATATATATATATATATATATATATATATATATATATATATATATATATATAAATATATATATATATGGGTGTGTGTGTGTGTATGTATATGTGTATGCATATATGTATGTATATATATATATATATGTGTATATATGTATGCAAATATATATGTATGCAAATATATATGTATGCATATATATATGTATGCATATATATGTATGCATATATATATATAAGTATATATATATGTATGCATATATATGTATGTTTATATATATGTATTCATATGTATATGTATCTATATATATGTATGCATATATATATATGTATGCATATATATGTATGCATATATATGTATATTTATGGATATATATGTATGTATATATATTTATGTATATATATGTATGCATATATATATTTATGTATATATATGTATATATGTATGTATATATGTATGCATAAATGTATGCATATATGTATATGTATGCATATATATGTATGCATATATATATATGTGTATGCATATACATGTATGCATATATATTATACATATATATATATGTATGCATATATATGTATGCATATATACATAGGTATGCATAGATATATGTATGCATATATATGTATGCATATATATGTATGCATATATATATGTATGCATATATATTTATGCATATCTATATGTATGTATATATGTATGTATATATGTATGTATATATGTATGCATATGTATGCATATATATGTATGCATATATATATATATATATATATTCGTATATATGTATGTATATGTGTATATATGTGTGTATATATGTATATATGTGTGTATATATGTGTGTACATGTATGTATATGTATATATGTATGTATATATATGTATAGATGTATATATATATATATATATATATGTAATATATGTATATATGTATATGTATATATATGTATGTATATATATATGCATTTATATATGCATTTATATGTATGTATATGTATATATATATATATGTATATATATATGTATATATATGTCTACATATATGTATGTATATATATGTATATATATGTATGTATATAATATATTTATATGTATATATGTATATATATGTATGTATATTTATATGTATATATGTGTATGTATGTATATATATGTATATATAGATGTGTATGTATATGTCTGTATATATGTATGTATATATATGTATATATGTATGTATATGTATGTATATATGTATGTATATATCTGTATATATATGTTTGTATATATGTATATATGTATGTATATATATGTATGTTTGTATATATGTATATATGTATGTATATATATGTATGCATGTATATGTATTTATGTATGTATGTGTATGTATCTGTATGTATGTATATGTATTTATATGTATGTATGTATATATATATTTATATATGTATATATGTATGTATATGTATGTATGTATGTATGTATGTATATGTATGTATATGCATGTATGTATTTATATATATATATATACATATATGTACGTATATATGTGTATGTATATATGTGTAAATATGTAGGCATATATATATATATGTATATATATATATATATATATATATATATATATATATGTATATATATATATATATATATATATATTGAGGAGATTAGACCTGGAGGCAGAAGACGTTTTTTTTAATGTACTTGTAAATATATTAATACTATTAAAATAGTGCTCGTCGTTCTCTAGATATATAATAAACTCAGTAGGTATAGATATTCTATTGCTATTTTACATTGAGTATAGAGATTCATTTGTTTTATTCAAAATCAGTTTCAAAAGGAAAACAGAAAAACCAATAGATTGTACGATCGTCTCGGAAACGATGTTTTTTTTTTATTGAAATACACAATATGTCTTGAAAAATAATTTGATAAAATATTTTCTTTTAAACAACGTCCACCCCTCGGCAAAAAAATATGGCTGGGGATCTTTAGAGGCACAAAAATTATTTTTTTTTTTTTTTTCTGTATGGCAGATATTCCTGAAAATATTTTTAAAAATAAAGAAAAAAACTTATATTTTTAATGTTGATAAATAAATAAAAATAATATACGGTGGAAAAATAAGGTTAAGAGAAAGTAGTTTAAATATATCTAATTAAAAATATATATACATTTTTCCGCTCGGTTTTAAAGCGTGTCATTATTTCCGTCCATCTGTTCTTTGGCATGTTGTTAAATGTTGTCTCTGAATGGTTGAAATAATCATTTACCTTACTTTGAAATAAACGCTGATAAGTGTGATGTTTCCAGTTTATTATCGTTTGAGCGCTATATTTACATTTATAATACCCTTTATAAAATTATTGTTCTAGACATATTGTCCCGGTTCAATAAAAAAAAACACACATCAGTTCCGAAACAATCGTGCAATCTATTGATTTTGTTTGTTTTCTTTTTGAAACTGATTGTTAATTAAAAATTATTAATCACTGTACTATATATATATATATATATATATATATATATATATATATATATATATATATATATATATACATATATTAAAACATTTACTTTTTTAGATTTAGTATTGTATGAAATTCAACATCGGATCCCACAGTATTCCCTAATAAAACCAATGTATAGAATAATTAATCCCCCTGTACTAATTTAAGGTATATTTTATAAAACATGGATGGGATTCTTTTTTATTAAAAATTAACAACTAGGGAAAGATCAGCACAGTCTTAAATATCTAATAATGAAAGAATATCTCATGCCCTGATACTATCAAATGACTCATCACATGCACTTGTGTAATAATTGCTTTTCTATACTGTTACGATTTTCTTTTGGTTGCTGTTCTTAGTTCAGGACATATGTGTAAAATGATATTACTGTTATATATACTGTTACTTCAGCTAAACGATATTGCGATAAATCAAATGCTACGTTATTAAGTCAATCTTGAAAATTCGATTTCAATTGTACAAAATACATAACACATTTTTTTTTCTGATAGAACATAGAATATCCTTTCAACAACTATGAATTTCGTTACCTACATTATTTGTAAAATTTTAAATCAATCAATTGAATATGAAAGAAATTGCAATAAAAACAACTGCAATTATCATTAATAGACCATCATTCAAACATTTATATTTGTTTAATTGTGAATTCCATTTCTCACACCACAACTTGCTACATTAAGCGACCTGCTTTTTTCATAGTGCGATCAAATGGAAACCGGAAAGTAAAGGAATACGTGAGTCTTAAAACAGCAGGACCTGTCACTGTAATTTCGATCGACACCGATAATGACAACTCACCGAATGTTAGATTACAAGGGATTTTCCAATTTTATTTGAATTTTTGAAATACCGTTATAGTGATGTTAATTATTTCACTGATGAATTCCATGGAAAAATTATTACAATTCTAATTATTGATTAACTTGAAGGATAAATGCTGAAAATGCTTTAGAATAGAACTCACCCTCGCACTGTTAACCACCTCTTCGTTTTCCTTTTTATTAGATGCTCCTTTGCTATGCGACTTTCAGCAATGAGTCATACAAGAAAGAGACAGACTTTAATTTCAGCACTGCTAATTATCTGATTATTTTAGGCAGCTATGAGTAACGATTTTTTTATGTTGATAATTGTTTGCAATATTACAAATAAGAATCGTCGTACTGTTTGTTTTCTATATGTAGTAAGATTTAAAAGTATTAGCTGTATTAACAGTGACACATTAGAAATGTCAAATGAACGCATATTACAAATGCTTAACACTTTACGACACATTATTAAAACTCCAATGAAATATAGCTGTTCGCTTTCATAATAAAAAGAGTATAAATATAACGGTTTTTTGCACGAATCCTCTGGTGGAAGAAACATTAATTTCTGATTTACAGTCAATATGTAAAAATATCCGTATATTTTAAATTTTATTTCATGCCATAAACATTTGAAGTCTTTATCAATGTGAAACGAATTTTTTGTATATAACTTTATATAAGTACGCAAGAAATCGATTCATGTTTAAAATAGATATGTTATACAATGAATCATTCCATAAACAAAGCTTCTTTCTGAGAACTGCACGCCTATGGAACTCTCTTCAGAATGTCTGCGGTCCAGCTGACTACAATTGTATTGTCTTCAAGTCCAACATAACCAAGTTCCTGATAAACCTTCCGCCTTACTAATCCAATTTACAAAATTCCCAGGACGTATGTTTACTACGCTAGAATCACATTGACTTATGTATTTCCAATGATCATTTTCCTTGTGTGACCCCCAGGTTTTGATAAGCTCTGATTCCTGTGTAAAAAAAATAGTCAATAACATAAATAAAGATACTGGTTGTTAATGATTCTATAGCTTGGAATTTTGAATAACAATCTTTTATCATATATAAACAATTATCGAAACTTATATCTATTTAACGAGCTATATTACTAGCAAGCCGCCTTTGGTTGTCCGGTCGTAAAATACGCATATAATATTATATATATGTATATTATCATTGTATTTTATTTAATGGAAATTAATGTTTTTAAGACAGAAGTACCGGAGGTGTTAAATATAACGTTTAATTTCTTTTAAAATAAAGTTTTAAAAAACGGAATGAAACTAACACATATGCATGCGAGTATTATGTTGTTTTATTTTTCTAAGCAGTTCACCACTAGTAAGAAAGAAAATACTCGAAATGAGATCGAAATTCAAATCCAATGACAGTGAGTCAAGTAAGATGACTATCAGCCAGGTTTACACGACTTTTAGAAAAGCTTTTTTTTTTCAAACCAAACACATTCCTAATATAAATACTCTATCATGTAAGCGATTCATGAAACAGATGAAGAATAGATAAAATCCGATGAACTCCATGTAATAATCTATCAATTTTAATTCCTAAGCAGCACCTTTTCCGGATGATAACCGAGTAAAACTTTGTCCACATGACTGAATTGCCTATATATTTAATGCCAAGTACGTATAGGTCAAACATTCATTGAGTATATAAAGTGAATATTGTCCTCACACAAGTACGGTCACTTATATATATATATTAGATAGATTTGGATTGTTTCGACTACTGCTCTCATCTAAACCGTTACTGAAGCAATATTTAGGACTATGTAACATGTGGCCTTTCCCGTGTATCCTATGTATCATTGTTATTTGTAAAGAGTGAAAAAATATAATTTTCTTTTAATTTCCAACGAATCCTTGCCGTTAGAATTCAAAATGTGTGATTCCTTAATGAATCGAAAAAAGCGTCGTGGAATTTTCATTTTTATATAAATAACCACTTTTGTAAATATACACTTGAAGGTAGAGGAGAGTGCGTTATACGAAACGTTGTGACAATATCAGCAACAATGGGAACCATACACATAATACAAATTATCATCGCTCATCTCCTTAATTCAGAAACATTATATATATATATATATATATATATATATATATATATATACATATATATTTATATTTATATAAATATAAATATGTATATATATATATATAAACATATAAATATGTATATATATACATATAAATATGTATGTATATATACATATAAATATGTATATATATACATATAAATATGTATATATACATATAAATATATATATACATATAAATATGTATATATACATATAAATATGTATATATACATATAAATATGTATATATACATATAAATATATATATACATATAAATATGTATATATACATATAAATATGTATATATACATATAAATATATATATATATATACATATATATACATATAAATATATATATACATATATATACACATATAAATATATATACATATAAATATATATACATATAAATATATATACATATAAATATATATATATATATACATATAAATATATATATATGCACATATACATATATATACATATAAATATATATACATATAAATATGTATGCATATGAATATGTATATACATATAAATATGTATACATACATATAAATATATATACATATAAATTTATATACACACATATACATATATATATACATATAAATATATATATACATATGCATATGTATATATAAATATATATATATAAACATCTACCTATATATGTGTGTGTGTGTGGCTGTGGCCTGACTCCCGTGATGAGGTCAAACAACTGACCTCTGACCTTCTTCGGAAACTGTGGCTCGTGATGTCCAGTTTTCCGGGAGTATTCCACACGAATTCTAAACGCCTCGGTGTCCAATTCTTCTGAAAGCAAACAGCGAATCCTGTATACGATAGAAAGAAGGAAGACAGACAAATCATGATTCTATCAACTGAAAATTAATGTCACAACAGTTACAATCTTTTTACATTTCTGGATGTACGTGGGTCAAGGTCTTCTTTTGTTTGCGCGTCTGCGTCGTGGGATCAATAGCCATTCATCACTCACCAGTTCATGATTGCTCCTCAGATAATGACCAGCAATTCGTAGGCGACTTTCTCTGATGGTATTAGATATGGCAGGTAGGTTGCCATTAAATTGCTGCTTCGTGCGATGATTTTGCCAAGCCGTTCGTAGCATACGGGTGAATAACTGCCCTTCCAGTTTGTTAGTTAGAATAACTGCCTTTCCAGTTTATTAGTTAGTCCCGCAGTTCCTACTGCAGCAGCCAATCCAATGCGGTCCATGCTTTTGAGATGCGAATTTCGATATTTCTCTCCGTGGAATCTATGTTTCTGCCCAGATACGTAAATTCAGCGACTTCTTATAGTGTTGACCAAACCAGAGCCCTGATCTCTCCTATCACATAGAAAGTCATAAATTTTGTCTGATCCGCATTAATGTGGATACTTTTCAAGCTTACGTAACAGTGTTTGCGCATCCGCAGTGTTGTTCTTTGACAAGGCAATATCGTCTCCGTCATCTGCATCAGTTTTATGTGCTGATTGATGAATTCTGTTTCTGGGTTCATTTAGGGTGAAGCCTAGCGTGTTATGTATATCAACAGAGGTGCGAAGTACAAAGTCAAGACAGAGAATAAAAAGAAAAGGGGCAAGAGTATCTTCTTGTAGAACTTCGGTTTGGATGTAAAAAATTCAGTGCCCCCATCTGACCATATTCGTATATGTTTATGTATATAATGCATAAAAAATAGTCGCGTTAATTTAAAGAAATGGTGATTAAAAGTAGACATTTATAAATTTAATAATTTCTACTCGTTCCAAAAAATATCTCTTCATATATATAACTGACACTTTGTGTGCCTCAATATAGGTATGTGCATTTGTGTGCGATTACTTGTCCTATTAATTCTGAAACGGCTTGTTATATTTTTGTTAATTTTACACAAATTTACGTCCTGTGTCCAAGAATGTTAGGAGATAGGTTGTGCATCGGTATGTCTCTGATAATTTCTTATAATCGACCATAAAAAACTACGGTTAAAGAAAGAACAGGCTGAGGGTGGTAAGAGTTAACACTCTTCCAAACCATAAAGTTCAAGTGCATGTCAGAGGTTTTATTACCACGCGTGCGTAACAATTTAGCGTATAAAAATAGACGTTTTGACAAGATTGGGGCGAGTTCGAATATTTTTCCGTTTAGAATATAACTAACTATGGTAATTGCCTTTTGCATTTTCAACATTTATCAGACTATTCAAGTCATGACAGAAAATTAATTTTCTAAAATCAAAATTAGATCTACTACAATTATATGTAGTCAACTATGTATTGTGGATTACATCAGAGCAGGAAGGCATTTAAACTTTCATTATGGCCCACTTTCGTTGGTCTAGAAATAAAGCCGCCAATCAATCGCTATGATTTTGTCCAGGTGGTTTAACAAATCTCTATTACAATAAAGGCGTATTTTGTAATAAAAATATTCTGATATCTTCTTTCTGTACCAGTTATATTCAATACTGTTCGCTATTTTTCAAGTCATTTGTTTTTCTAGTCTAACATAGCCCAAACCAAAAAACTAAAAAGTTTTCGGATTTCCATAAATTCAGTAAGAATATGATAACTATTTATAATGAAGCAAATTTAAAGTAAAAGCTATACAACATAGTCGAGCTATTTGAAGAAAAAACAAAAAAAAACACCCACAGAAGAATTGAAATTTGATTTATATTTCTTTTCCTATATTAACTCAAGATTCTAACTTTTACTTATTTGTACTTTAGAATTATTGCGCATATAATACAAGTAAAACATTGAGGTTTACTTTTCCTGCTTCAAAGTAAATTTTGCTCTTCAGTGTTCGAGTTATTCCCCCTATGCTAGTTACTGATCAGAAGAAATTGGGCCATTCGGGACGTGAGGTTGTTATCAGAGTTGCAACATTTTGCGGCTTGCTACTAATGTTACAGGAAAAAGGGCTGCCCCCTTTTCAAGTAAGAAGAACTTTAGATAAGTGGAAAATGAGATTAGGATAGACCGAGATTCGCACTTTGTAAGCGAGGGTCACAATTAGATTAAGAAAATGGAGTGTTAGAATTTCGCATTGCTTAATGTCATACAAAATAGTTTAGATATGTGTGTTTTTAAAGAAAATATAACAATGTTTCATTTTTTATGGAAATTGAATAAAAAAGGTCAGCTCGAAATAATGAACAATACAATTTAAATATATTGAAAAATAGGTTAGTGAGAATTCTTTGTTTCAGAAGTGTGTGTTTGGAAATGTATGTTTTAGCCACGTGAGTTCGGCATGTTTGAAACCACACGTCTGAAGTCATCGCAGAAAGGAATTCTTGATAATATGAGTAGGATTAGCAGAGGGGTCGAAGATCAGAAAGACACGGACGCAGACGAGTCCGGATCAAACAGTCAGACGAGTCGGTCGGACAGAGCTTGCATGATCAGAGGAGGACCCCTTTAGAAGCGAAGGGAGAATGTTTAATAATGTAGAACGATGTTGAATTCCTGACATCATCGTAATCATCATCCTACTGGTCGATCTAATAATAAAAAAAAGTTATCATCAATTTTTTTGTAAAACTGTGCCGTGTCACCATTCAACAGCAAACGGTAATGCGTGAACATCCTTAATATGAACTTTGTCTCCCTCATCATCGTCAATCATGTATTACATGTATCCGGTAGATGTCCCCGCCATCTCTCGATTTAGGATCCCTAATATGAACCATCCTAGCCATACAACTCTAACTGATTACGTGGGGCCCAGCAGCGGCAAAAATCGGGGCGAACTAGGGAGAAGTACATTTCACATTCGAATCTTATTTAAATAGACAAACATTATATCGAAACTAGATAATCACTTCATATATAACGCCATGCTACTGCTTTATAATTAAAGGTTAACATTATGTATGTTAAACTATTTATGATTAAAAAACTTAAATAGACTTGTAATATATTTAATGTGATGTTTAGCATTAGAAACAGTGAAGATGAAAAAGATTACTATTGTGTTTACATATTCTACGATTTAAAACCATGTTTCCATCTAATGGCTTAACATGTTCTGTAATAAATCAACGTTCATATTGGTATGTTGTTTGTATGCGTATGCATTTCAGAAAATATAATCTTAAGAGAATAATTGAACTATACAGGATTTTCATAGAAATATAACTGCAATTTCTGAAGATATGAAAACACAATAAATGAAGTAGTTAACTGGAATTGTTTTGGAAATTACTCCAAATGAAAACCTGAGTAATTATGTAAACACAAATGGAACGAATGTAGTACGCTGATGTTCATAAAAAGACATTTTAAAATAGAAAAACATACTAAATAAATGAACATATGAATAAAATGTGTTTGTAGAATTAAATGTAATTGACCTGCAGTAGTTTGCGGTACATGTCCGCCACGATAACATTTTTCATAATTTCGGTTTGAAAAAACGCACTACAATATTTATTTTTTTCATTGTAATATGAATAAAACAATTATTATATTCAAAAGAGAAAACAGAAAACAAAAGCCCTAAGTATGTATTTCCACAAAAAAAAACGTAAATGGCTATATGAATATTTGTTTCCAATGGAATTAAATCTATTCGAACCTTATACATAAAGACTAACAGTCCGTTTGTGGAACAACCTAAGCTTCCTCGACAGGATGATGTTTACCTGAAGTATAGCTACAATCTGTTAATTATATCATATTGATACTCAGTTAAACTCGTAAAAGTTGCATGCTTTATATTTTACGGGCAAACTTTACAGAATGAGGCATTCGGATTAATAACACATTTTATCAGCTACTTTCAAAGGAACATCGATGAGATACAGTCAATCTTTTCAGAAGTATTTGTACGTCACTAGCCATATCTAATAAGCAGAAGGAGAGTTAAACGTGCGCAAATTAAAAAAAAAAAACAAACTTATGTTTTCTCATTATCCTGACATTGGTTTCAATAACATGTGCATTTAGAGAACTAAATGAAATTAATATTGTTATACATCTGGAAACTTACGAAACAGTAATACGTCACAATTTGTAGGACATAAACTGTACAAATCACTTGAGAAACAATATGTATTAATCTCTATCCCTTTATTTCTCTCAATGTATGTGTTTATAAATATGTATATATATATATATATATATATATATATATATTCCTTTAAATTTTTTTATATTGATATTTGTATTAACACCTTTTTATCTATTTATTTAGAAATAAAATACAATTTCCTTATATATGGCCCCTTGAATTGCATTCATTATCAAAAGATAAAACTTATTTTCATATTATTTTAAATATTGATTTCAATTAATTCCCTATTATTTTTCTGTCGGTTTTCCTGTGGGAAGTTAATCTTTAGTTAACTATTGCATGTAATTATATTAATGCAGATAGTCTTCATGATTGGTATAAAATATGAAAATTAAAAAAAAATAAATTTGCCAGGTGAAGGTCAACCACCGGAATTACGAATCAGCATTCCTAACGTAGTAGCTATTGATTCATGATTTTATCTTTAGCCTTACAACAAACATGTCTTCATAGCTCAGTCATTAACGGAAGATGCAAAAATAGATTTTAAGCTAAACGTTTTGGCTTCAGTTATTAGTGGTTTTCTTTTTAACTTTTTAAAAAATTGCAATATCTTGCGTGCAATATGATATAATAAATACGCGTATTTTACGACCGGGCAATGCTTGGTGACTTGCTGTGTGTGTGCGTGTGAGTTTATGGGTGTGAGTGTGGGTGTGTTTTTTATGTGTGTATATTTCTGATTTTTTTCACACCTTGAATGTACATAATTACTTTGATTTTCTTGCACACACATTGAATGGATATTCGTGTGGATATTGTTTTCCGTTTTATTATCTTTTTTCAGCTGAACGGATATTTGTCTGGAGAATCCGCGATAAGGATATTTGTCCAAATTTATTTAAAACATTTTCTTTGTGTAATTTTCGTAATATATGTGCCTTCAAGGCGCTTCCAGAAGCAATTAATTTCCGTTTTCATCCTCCTCTAGAAAAAATCTGCCGAACGAGCCGAACAGAGAGGAAGTGACGTCATAGGACGAGCGAAATAATGATAACTCAGCGAGATTGCCAGGCACGGAATTAAAAAAAAAAACAATTAAGCTTCTTAAACTATTCTAATGAAGAACGAGAGCGATCGTAGATATGTCTATATAAATAACACACGTGAAAAAATGCAATACTTGAATGATAAAACGCTTAAAGTATGTGTTTATATGTGAGCATGGTAAGTGTATTTCTAAAAGTATAAATTATATTTCTAAAGTATGGGTATCAGGAATTATTGTAAAGTAGACAAAATTTAGCAAATCAATACCAATAAAATTGACCTTAACTTTGAAATAAGCTTCTGTTATTTAATTTTAGGTAACATACATTTATTTTTTAAAAAAGTAATAATAAACGTGCTGTAAACTATATTTAGAAAAGATCCGATAATATATTTAAGAAACATACACATAATTTGACATAAAATTATTCATTTGAGAATTAAGAAAACCTAATAATATTAAAAACGAGTGTTGTCAAATTATTTTTGTCTCGCGCAGTTTTGTTGTAAAGCCAAAGTATTCTGACATAAACACTTAATGTGTTTCGCCATTTATGTGCTATCAACCCAGGAAACATGTCCTTGACAGAAATTACGACGTCCGATATCGTTGAATGTTAGTTTGAATTCTGAATTGACGTGTTAAATTGTAGTAGCGCCAATTGTTTATTAAAACATTAGGTAACATTTTTGTAAAATAGTGATTATAATTTGTTATTAAAAACTTTAGAAAAACAAATAATATAAATATTTTTTTAATTATATTTTTATTGAATTCTTAGATTGTTGTTATAAACAGCTGATTCATAGAAAAAGGCGTATCTTATTTTTTATGTTAATCATAATTTAAACATTATACTAGCAGAATCACACACGATTGACCGGTTAGAGGGATGCAATATTGTACATAGTAAAAAGACAAAAAATACAATAACAAATGTTTTTATTTTTAAAGGACGCCATTCTATTCATCAACATAATTTTTTTTATTTTTATTTTATTTTTATTTTATTTTTTTATTTTTCATATCTACATATATCTTCTAATTAATTTGCTCCAGATAAAAGAAACGAAATAAAAGTTAGATTATCTAAGGTCATATCTATATACCATTTTTCAATGATCTAATATTATATTTAACTTTTCTTTTACAACCTAAAAGTACAAAATGAGTATCTGTTCTTTTTAATCAAATATCTGTAAACTTACTAATGCTCATATTACCATCTGCATTGCTATCAAAATATGTAATATAAGGAACACACCGTATTAATCTTTCAGACATTTTCTATGTTTAAAGAAATAGTTAATAACGTTTAACCCATCCTCAAATAATTGTTAAGCCAATCAATATAGCAAATATATTCATTATTTTTCAACTAGTTCGTGTGTTTTCTTTTGTTGTTATTAAAGAAATACACGTTTGAACATTTCTCGCCCTTAAAAACAATACAGCTTTATTATGAAACTTTTCTTGAAAACATCAATTCAGCATTATGTGGGAGAGCTGACATATAGTCAATGCCTGGGGCTTAAGCCTCAATCACCGCCCGTTTAAAATAATAGACAATAATGTTAAAAACATCCGGAAATAATTGACAGGCCAATCGAGAAAGCAAATGAATGAATTGTTTTCTTAACAAGTTCGTGTTTTGTTGTTTGTTTTTGTATTTTATTTCTGAGCTTTACCGTGAAATTCGTATTTCAAAAAATGGTATTGTCGTACTTTCCTGCCATGTTTTCCCCTTATATATGTTATATTACGTTGCATAAAGGTATATTCACAATGATTTCTTCAGAAAATTTTCTCTAAATTCTTATATCAAATAACTTTCAATTTATTTTTCGCACAAAGGCACTGTCGTATTTTCATTAAGAGCACGTGTCTTTTGTTCCTGAAATGTGTATTCCATTACGTTTTTATGTTAATATTCTTATATTTTGTTTTTGTTAAAATGTTTTAATTATAATCGTTTCTATAGCATGTAAACACATTTAAATTTAAATTAAATATTATAGGTGGTATGCAAGTTTTTTACATTCATCATCAAATCCTATGAAGTTCCTTCCCTCATAATTATTACGGCGCAGCATTTCCCTGTTTCTTTCTCATTTTTCAGCTCTGTCATGTTTTTGTTTAAAATGTATTTCTTGTTTATTATAATTTATCATCCCACTTCTTCTGTCATTATATCATTCTTTAAACCTTGTCATTTTTTATCATTTGCTTAGCAACTTTCTATTTTAATTTAACCATCATCTCGCTCATTCCATTTAAACACACTGAACAACTTCCGCTTGCAAATACCCCCTGCAAGACTTAATATAACTCAGAGTCCTTACTATCATGTTATTCAAAAGTATCACTGTCATTATCCATAAAAAGATATTTCAAGACAAATTGCATTCATCTCGATGAAGGTCGTTTGTCATTTGCGAATTAAAATGAATATGCATGAACTTAACGAGCATCAAGATAGGAGGATAATAAAAAAAATACTTTCTTTGGATTAAAGTCAAACCAGGAATGTTGCTATATTCTTAAGTTGCTACACTTTCTTAATTTATAATAATTGCCATTATCATTTACATGTGTAGCTGAAGATAATTGTGCACAATGCGTATCATCACTAAAAAATCATGACATGCTATGAAACTGGCAGTTGTGCGATAGCCGTTCACAGAGGATGACATCAGAATATTTTAAATAATAAAACATCTAAGAAGACTTATGTAAAGCGACTAACATGACGAAACTTATTGGAACCTCAAGAAAACTCAACTCCGGCGAAGGTACATATATTTTATTTGATATGATGGATTTTTTCCGATATATATTATCACTTATTACTTAGTTAAATGTCAGTGTTTATACTTAAAGTTATTTTAACTGGTTAATATCTGCGTTCAAAAGACATTAGATAACGGCATATTTTTCATAAAACGGCATTACTTTTGATAGATTGGTACCTGTTTAAAGATAAGCCATTATCAATTATGCACTTATTCAGCATTCGCTATCTCATCGAATACATTTTAACTATTCTAATTTTAAAATTGCAATCACATTTATTTTAAATTTAGCTGGTTCAGATCAGTAAAACTTTTAACTAAATGTGGAAATTACAACCTCAATAATCTACATCGGGTCTGAAGTGTATATATAAAGGTATGACGTCACATTTTTACGGTTAATCTCATTACATTAATATAATATATTTAATTATAATTATATTTAGTTATATATAACTAAAACAATTGTGAACATTATGGATTTTATCCATACAGTTCCTGAAACAAGTTAAAATGCTTGTAAGGTACACAAACATGCATAAATGCTAGTCCCTTATTCCGTCATAATAGATGAACAACACAAAAAGGGATGTATTAAATCGTCCCTTAAATTACAATAGTTCATAAAATAATTATAGTTATGTACTGGCTATAAAGAAATGTCGATAAGCAAAATGGGGTACAAAACAGTCCTGTTCCACCAACTGCATTAAATGATTCTGCAGTTCTCGAAAAATAAATATTGCTAAATAGATGCGTGAATCAAACAGTTTATAATGTACGGTGGCAAGGATAGCTATCCCTTTCTTGTAATATACATATTCACAATTATTTAGGCGTTATTTTTGCTACTGCTACTCTGCTGCTCAATGTCAGAATGACATGATATTTTCACTAAACTGCACAATATTGGATAATTTCCAAGCTCCTTGCATTATATGATAGCCCTCTCCTGGATGGATCAATATCAGGTAGATCATTAGTGCTACATGTGTTGATACTCCCTTTTATTGCCATATGTCTTTAAAAAGTCAGAGGATGAAAGTACCAGCCTTTAAACCTTGTCCGTGTAACGTGCACGGCTTAATTGTACATATGACGCTTTTTTGCTGATGACACAGACACTGACTTAACACTTTGAAACACCTTTGCAATGACTCAACTATGACGCGCAAAGGTGAGGATTATGTTGTGTAACCATATGCCTACAATAGCCTGGCTTTTCTTAGATTAAAGCAGTGCCCTAAACATCACTGGTGAGACTGTCAAAGATTTCACGGCGATTTGTTCTACGATCCCCAAACACTCGACGAACGTATTGGCAACAGCGATGTGTCCCGTAATATTCTTGAACATTAAAAGCTGACCAACACTGAAATATGACGGGTCAATAAGCTTGTGTTATTAGTATATTACTCTACAGAAGTAAATCAATGGAACTCTTCTTCCTCTCCTCCCCAAAGATTGAATTGCAACATCTACTTGATCCGCACTCTCAATATAATCATATTTATGGTTAGTTGCCCACTGCATCAAGACTAGCAAAATGAATGCTATACGCTATGAGGATAGCGGCTCCGACATCATCGTACATGTGGCAGCTACAATGGAGCATAACGATACAATACATTCTTCTACTGTCACATTATATGCTGCAGTTCATCAATAGACTAATTTGTTATTAATACTTCAAATTTTGACTTGAGACTCTCGAATGTCAATAAAAAACTGTATAATATAACACTATCCTTTTCTCCTCTTTCACTCATAGCAAAAATTGACATCAAAACTCATAAACTTATTACTGGCCGGTGGAAATTCTAATATCAAAAGAAAATAATGGCAGGTATATAATTTCTAGTAGTATATTAAAATGGAAATACGTAGAGTTAATATTAAACAGGAGATAATGTGTTAATGGAATGTGTCGCAAAGTAGTGTAAACTCGAACGATCGATCAAAATACAGTGGATAGAAAAAATTGTTGTTAACTGACTGCAAGCAGACAATTATTCAAGAGGTGATTGTCATGGAGTGCCTTGATTCCAAACATTGTTATGTTATTCGGAATATTATATAGATGAAAAAGAACTATTAGATACAGATTTAAAAATAACAAATGCATACAAAAAGCTTGAAATTATTTTAAATAGAAAAATCTTTTGAATAAATTAAACGAAACAAATACTGAACAAAGTTAAATTACCAATCTTTATTCTCTCTCTCTTTATATATATATATATATATATATGTATATATATATATATATATATATATATATATATATATATATATATATATATATATATAAAGCTGAACGGCTCTATGTGTGTGGCTGGTCATAGGCTCCTATAAGGTTGACTGATTTAAAAATCTGATTACATATAATGATAGATGTATCAAAGATCAGAAATGAATATGTTTGATCTGGAAGAACGATGGTTTATAAAAATTGTCCGCGCCTGGCCCTCAAAGTATGGAAAGAAAAAATGGAAAAAAAATCGTTTACAGGTGTGATTTATATAGATGTAGATAAGAATACCTTGATAAGTATGTTTCAACTTAAATAGGGATGGTATAATTAAATTGTGCGGTCTGCCTTCTCGCCTTTACTCCATGGAAATATGACACAAACTTTAACAAAGACATTTCATATATGTTTTCGTAAGTATAGTTCGATAATTATGTTTCAATTCGAAGAAATATGGCATAATAAAATTATTGGGAGTTCGTTCGCGCTTGACCTCCATAGAATATAAATATGCCACAAAGTTTAACAAGGTTTTTTTAAAAGGGGGGGAGGGTCCACAATAACACCTTAACTTTAATCTTAATTCACGTTAGCTTTTATTTTATTTTAGTTGAATCATATTGTGTCGAATAAATTCACCTCATAAGTTCACGTTTTTACTAAAGTTAAAGCAAAAAAAAAGTCGGAACTTTAGAAAATTCTTGACACACATTTAGCATAACTCTCATTTTCTTCCCCACTTGCACATGGAACTCATTCGAATATATATATATATATATATATATATATATATATATATATATATATATATATATATATATATATACATATATATATATATATATATTTACATAACTTTTTTTATTTTTATCTATACATCTGTTAAGCTTTTTTGTCAGTGCACTAGAAGGCATTCGGCTGATTACAACGCTTTCTGTGTGTTATTTATATTACAATAGTACAACTCTGAATCTGACGGCGCAATACTACACCGTTCCATACTGTAAACTGAAACGAAGCTGTTCTGCTTGCAACGGGTGGCATTTTCTTCTTATTCATATTCATATCGATTATTAGCTTAAAAAATAAAGTAATTCCGTGTTTACTTTTTTAATATCCCATTTTTTATCTCGGATTATTTTACTAATTAAGTCAACCTTCGTTATTTTTCAAAAATGTTTATCTTTCTTTGTTTTTCGATATTTCGTCGCTATTATTTAGTAAGAGTGTTTAGTAGAAAAACCAACAGACGACTACCCGAAAAATAAATATACAAGAAATAAATGTTACCATAGTCAATAAAAGTTCAGTTCATGTTTTTGCTTTGAAATAGTTTTAATGCTCGTTACTTTAAATAATTTGAACGAACCGAAATTAAAACGAGATTTGAGGCGATAACTACTTACATGAATTAGTATATAAACTACACATGCCATAATCGAATATTCCTCAAGCACAAAATAATGGAAAACATTAAAATATGTTTCTAAATATACCTTACGTTGATGGAGCTCTCTTAAATTGTTAACACAGAATGCTCAGGTGCCCATCCTTCAAATTGTAAACGGGGCCCTCCATTTTAATGTCGCTGGCATTTCGATTTTTTAAACCGGTTCCTTAATTAAATATATATATATATATATATATATATATATATATATATATATATATATATATATATATATATATATATATATATATATATATATTAAAAAATACAAAGCAAGGAACCTTTCTACTATAAAAAAACAACTTTTATTGACTATGGTAACATTTATTTCTTTTATATTTATATTAGTA
Source organism: Euprymna scolopes (assembly GCF_053919585.1). NCBI lineage: Eukaryota > Metazoa > Mollusca > Cephalopoda > Sepiida > Sepiolidae > Euprymna > Euprymna scolopes. The sequence continues at coordinate 37,267,973 of NC_136498.1, read as the reverse complement.
TGTATATAACATTTTCTCTTTGTGAGAAAACATAATGATGTTGGGTACTCTTGGCTACGAATTGAAACAAAGCTGATATAAAAATATATTTTCGCGAAAAGTATCTTTACTTTCATCATATTTTGCTTAAGGTACAATTTTTGAGAATCAAAACCTATCTCTTTACAACCCCCTCCTTTTCATAACCTATCATACTTTCATCAATCAGAGCCCATTTTCTGTACGCTGTTTTTGAACCAAGTCAACGACGGGCACTTTATATATATATATATATATATATATATATATATATATATATATATATATATATATATTTATATATATATATATATATATATATATATATATATATAATGAGCATACAGTTAAAAACATGTTTAAAAGCACGTTGAAATAGTTAAAAACATATTTAACCTTTAAAGGAAATACTTTATAAGTGGGTAGTCGTTAATCCGCGCAGATTCGAAGAAATACTATCCTTTTCATTAGAGGGTAGGAATTAGCAAAATGCGGGATCGGATTTTGCATACAAAAGTATTTGATGAAACTGCAATTTAGTTTAAGATCTTACGTGATAACAAAAAGTGAAGCAGAGGAAATATGGTAAAGAAAAAGGTAATTACACGTGAATGGATAGTCTGGTGACGGTAAATAATCAAATGACGGTAGAATCCAAAAATATAACTTCAAGAAAGTTAATTGAATTTCCATTTGCACAGGTAAAATCCAAGGAAATCACGTAATTGGAAGATGGTCCAAAATAATTCCAAAAGGAGGAAATCCATGGAATAATTTAAAAAAATACAAGGAAAAAGTGAAAAATGACAATAATATTAATAGAAAAAATAAGTTATGCTTTTCACACGGTTGCCGATACATAATGTAAATAAGAGAGATCAGAAAAGAAGGAAAAGACAAAAGAAAAGAGAAGAAGAAGAAGAAGAAGAAGAAGAAGAAGAATCAGAGAAGAAGGAAAAATTAAATGGCGATAGAATTAAATATAAAGTAGAAAAGCAAATGCCAAAATGACCCAGACAAAAAGATGTTAAAATAACAATCTGATAGAGGGGCTGTCAGAAAAATTAGGTTTATGATCCTTGAGGGTGAATCTAGGGGTACCCGGAGAAATTATTTCAGTGAAGGTATGAATATTCATAGAAGTCAGTAAAAGTTTAGCTTGAGAAGTAATTAAATCTAAAGCCTTAGGAGGGACTGTTTCATAAGATTTATTAAGTTTTTTAGACGAAAGTATTGTATATGTAGGATAGTCAAGTTTATAAAAATGTTTTCAGCAGGGACGAATATATGTGTATTCTTGTAAACTTTTTCACCATAATTATTAATTTTTCGAGTAATCTGATTATAATGATGTCTTTGTTTCTTAAATTTATTTTTTTGACTAAATTTAACATGTACCTCTCAAACTACTCAAGGTAAGACTTGTATTTGGGTTGGGCAGTGGTTTTTAATCCGTAGGTAAAATATGTTGTTAACACTTTTTCAAAGTGTTTTTTAAAATTGTTTTATTAACTGTTTGCGATTTATATGAGCTTCATCTCCTATTTGGTTTTATCGAGCATTTACATCTGGCTGGGATTAAGTTACAAATATTAATTATTTTTTCATAATATACTTTAGTTTTACCATCTTGGATCATTTTGGTAAATTTAATTGTATTTTTTTTATTTCATATATATATATATATATATATATATATATATATATATATATATATATATACATATATGTGCATGCAGATTAGTGTTAGGACGAGTAATCGGAATCGGAAAAAGCGAAACTTTTGGGGGTAACGGAATGGGTACCTAATCGGAAAAAAGCATAGTCTAATTTCTAGGTCGGGCAAAATGAATGCCGATGCCCAAAATATATTAGCATTTTGGCTCACCTCTTTACTTTAAAATTCATTTAAAATTTGGCAATTGACTAATTTTAATGAGAGTTTCACTATTTATCAAGTAAGTATCGCGGTATATAATGAACTAAGTATATTTTTTTTCAAATCTTTGTGACAATGTATTATTTTGTGTAACAAAAAATACCTTTACTAAAGTGATTGTTTTCAGTAGTAAATAAAAAACGCAAGAATTTGTTTTTGCTTTTTTTATATAAATAAATCGTCGTAATTTGTAACAATAAAAAAATAATAAAAAAGCTTACAGGAACATTACAAAAAAGTTCTAAAGTCCATATTAATTAATTCGATATAACTCGAAGAAAAATGATCTTCTCAAACTACCGATATTACCATTGAATTAACCATGTTTATTTAACATTTATACATTAAACAATTTTATTGGCAATTTTATTGGTAAATAATAATTTTCGTTCTATCAAGAATGTGACACTTTCGGCGTAACAAAAAATATATAATCTCCAACAGTAATTAAATGAAAATAATTTTTAAAATAGGAACATGAAAATAATTTAATTATAATATATGATAAAAAATCATACAAACGTTCAGAATAGAAATGGATGGATGCACCTTTGGGGGTAAAAAAGAAATCTGACACCACTACCTACGTTTACTATCATTACTCCATTTTGAAACAGCCTTTGTTTGGCTGAAATTTTGGGCTTCCGTATATTCGTGTTTGCAAAATTTTATTGGTTGCGTTTTGCCGAACATCATAATTACTTGCTGTTTGAGGGCTAATTAAGCTGTATCTTGTATAAACAAAGTGTGTTTTATTTAATTCAGTATCTTAGGATTTTACTTTACTAATTATCTTTGAAATAAACCCAGAAAAATAATATTTATCTTTGAAATCATTTTTACGATGAATTTATTTAACTTCAAAATTAAGATGAATTGGTTAAGTCGTCGTGAAAACATATTCATAACTTTTTTCCCGTGTACACATTTTTTTCCTTTATGAATTTACTTTCGTCTCTATTCTTTCAAATGAAATCAAAAAGTCGTCGGAAACCGACAAAAAATTATGATCAATCGACTTGCAAATCTAGGTCCTTCTATTTTTGACCTCCCCATTTTTGTCCGTGCCTACTAATTTCCGGTTGCAAACCGATCATTTAAATGTTTAAATTAAAAATGAAACAAGCACAAATTGTTTTTTTTTTTTTTATTAGAACTTATTCCTTTAAAACATAAGACTGAGAAGAGGCACAGAATTGTTTATAAATCTAATTTACAGATTAAACATTGATTAGCAGAGTTTAATATATGTCATTTATTAGTCATTTCTAACTTGCTTATTGCCTTTGTAATCGTTTCACATCTATTCTCTCAAATTTCTAGGTGCCTTAACCTAAGGGAGTTCATATAATTATTAAAAAGTTTTCAATGCTCTGAGCGGGGGGGGGTGTTGGTGTCAGCTGTACATTAGGATGTTTTTCGTGGGCTTTTTCTGAAATAATTACAGTTTTATGGCGTCTTTTTGTATTTTTTGGAAACCCGGAGACTCTCAAAACCTCATTTAATTTGTTTTTAGTAGTTTTGTTTTTACTGTAAGCAAAGGAAATATTCTATAGTTCACAAGCCTATTAAATATCTCAGATTTTAAAAAGGTTTTCACACCTATTTGATACATGGTTTATATGGCGTTTGTTAGAGACTCCGGACTTTAACATCAACGATTTAACGTGCTTGGAATATTTTCTGGTGCTGGTTGTGTATGATCAATACATCCTGTGAAATATTGCATGTTTCCTCATATTTTATTTGTTTTGGCACAAGTGAAAATATAGATGAAAATCTCAAAAGGTTACCAAAACTTTGGAAGTACAAACATTGAGAAGTATGTTAATTTAAAAAAAAATGTACATTTAAAATACCCAATACATACGAGATTCTACTTTTTAAGGCGATTAAGTGTGTACACACTCAAACGTTATTTTAGAATTTAGATTGCTGGTCTAGTTTTGCATAGGAATATAATATAACCTGATTCTATTTCGGCACATTATAACTTTTTAAGCAGTTAAGTAATTTTTACACGTAATTCAAAGCAGATCAGCAAAAGCATAAACTCTCAAGTAACTGCTATATTTTTCGTATTGCCCCCCGTACTTAGGGTTGGTAATAGGAAATGAGCGTAATTTTTTTCTGATTTTAACAGCATTGTATAATATTTCCATATCGTGTTTCTTACTTATTTGTGTATCACGATTACATCCGAACTACTATTGTATCGTTATGGATTCCCCTTTCTGACAATAAATAATTTTACCAAGAATTCTTCATAAATTTTGGTTTTGATTTCGATTAAAGCTGATGGCACTCAAGTCATTTATTTTCTAAAAAATATTTTTACCAAGTAATCTTCATATATTTCGATTTCGATTTTGATTATAGCTGATTAAACCCTAAATCCATTTTTTTATATAAATAATTTTATTAAGAATTCCTCATAATTTTTGTTTCGGTTTCTATTATAGCTGAAGGAACTGAAGCTGATGCACCAAACTAATATGTATATATTTTTTTTATTTTTGAAATTGCAACTGTATAATATATAAAAAACGATAGAACATGAACTCTATAATGATATATACGAAATCTGCAAGAATTAAAATGGCATATTCAAGCGTACTTAACGACTTGGCTACGCTGGATGTCCTTTCTTGCTTAGAAAAATACTTTTGCAGTTTTAGCAAGAGTTACAATAATATAAGACCATATCTATTTACGCCGTGAATACCAACATCAATATTTTACATATAAATTGATTTTAACAGGCGTCGCTAGTTGTTATTATATGCATCTTATTTTTTTTTTTACGGCAAAGCAAATCAATTTAATAACACACGAAATTTATATAATTGAAATAAAATTTTAACATTCAAAGAAGGGTGGTACCTAATAATTAACGAAGCCCAACACCCTCTCAATATAAAAACTTCTTTTCTAAATAGTAATATTATTATTTATAAATTCATTCTTTACAATGGGGGGGGTCGTTCTTAATATTTTGTACTTACATCAGTTTTTCATTTTAACTACCAACCGTCGACTATTTTAAACTATTTATGAACACTTTCAAGTAGTATGTTGTACTAACGACAAATAAACACAGTTTGGGTTTGTTTAAAATCAAAACAAACCTTTTCTTGTCTCTCAGTTTGCAATACATTACAAGAAAATATTTGAGAAAAAGACATAACCGGAAATTACTCGGGGGGTTATGTAATAATTTGAAAATTTATGAAGAAAACATCTTAAATTAAATATTTATAAACATCTAAGGAAACGAAATCGGAATCAGGAATCGAATCTTAATCGGAAATTTAGAACGAAATCGGTAATTTTACTGGAATTGGGGGACAATTTTGAAATCATCTCACCAGTGATATATATATATATATATATATATATATATATATATATATATATATATATATATATATATATATATCTGTATCTGTGTATATATATATATATATATCTGTATCTGTATATATATAGAGATATATCTGTATCTGTATATATATATATATATATATATCTGTATCTATATATATATATATATCTGTATCTATCTATATATATATATATATTTGTATCTATCTATATGTATATGTATATATATATATATATGTATCTATCTATATATATATATATATCTGTATCTATATATATATATATATATATAGATAGATAAATAAATAAATATATATATATGTATCTATATATATATATATATATATATTTATTTATCTATCTATCTATCTATCTATTTCAGCTATATTCTTTGACATAATACCTGGTAAATGCAAAATATATCCTTATTCCCAAACTTTCATCGAGTTTATAATGAATTAGATCGTAAGATTTTTTTTTAATTCTTCAATATAAAATTCAATTTTGTAAAGAAGAAAATCTATTTCCGTTTGGTCTGTGTGTTAAAATTCTACAAAGAGTGTTATTTAAAACGAGGCCAGAGAAATCATAAATTCCATTAGACATTGATGTATTCAAGTTATAGTTACTCACTTGATATTTCCTCATGAAAAATGTAGGTTGCAGTGAAGCTGTAGCAAGCCTAAATATTTTTAATTTAACACGTTAAAGACTGTAAACGCCGTTTTTCAAGATACTCAACTGACTGTGTATTCGATGATATTCTGCCGTCTTTAAATGCATATCGTGTCATCGTTGTAAATTCATGGAAGAAACTAATCTAAGACATATGATAAATAACACCCTTCTATTTCTTTTTTTTATGTTTCGCATGTTATCAAACACTTTTAGATACGTATAATCTAACTATCCACGGAACGTTCCTGTAGATCATGGATTGGAAAATATACGACCTCGCGCGCTTGATCGTGTTTTAATTACAGATCACGGGCTCGATAAATAGCAATAATTCCAAATACTGAAACAAAAACACAAGTATGCATGTATTAATGATGAATACCATAACGAAAATTAATACTTAGAAATCAGAAAATCAAAATAAAATGTGAATTTTACATAATATCGCCTCACAAAAATTAGATTTTGGTCGAGGAATGGCAATATAATTCAACATTACAAAACACAACCGGAATCAAATGCATGATATTATGACGCGGATGCTTGAAATTATTATTGGAAATAGTCGTACAAGCAAACAACACTCACTAAAAGAATGAGACACATGTATGCATATGTGAAAACAGAAATCGCTGTGAGCGTACACATTTAGTTACGTACTCGAAGCATGAATCAGAAAGCTAGCTTAGGAAACGTTGTGATGCTGATACTGATCCCAGAAAATGTCATTTTCCGGTCGGTCACTCTGATTGCAGTTGACATTTTGTATTTATTTTAATATTTACGCAGAAATTGTAAATGATAGGTTTTAATCGAGTTTTATAGGGAATTATTATTCAAATTCTGCTTGCTGGATCAGAGAAGACTAACAGCAGATCCCTTGATTAATATAAACGGCTCGTCCTCCAATTGTTATAGGTACGTTTAGAAGACGTTTAAAAGATACTTGCGGGCCGAGAGTTTCCCACGGTGTCTTAGGACATCCAAATGTTTTATCATTACTCTTTAATGATCTACGTTTTTACTTACATTATTTTAAAAATCCGAACACAATATAATTTTTTTAAGTGAATAACTGTGGTAATATTCACTCTCGAATTATAGCAAGGAATAATAATACTTTCAAAATACATATGGAAGGGTCTATTTTCATATAACGATATGTTAATAAAAAAATCAATGCATTTTAATTGAAAAATTAAACGATACTCTGTTGTTGTTTTTGTGTGTGTGTGTGTGCGTGTGTGCTATTATTTTGTGCAAAATGTTTTGCCTGGGGTGGTTTCTATTAAGTTGTTTGATATGTGTCGGTAATGTCTTTTAAGGGCTCGTTGATGAAAAGGTTCATTGATGCGAAATGAATAGCGGCTTCAGATATGAAATGGCGCTGATGAATCCCGTATAAGGAGGAGAAGCGGATTGCTAAACAACTCGCTCAGTTGAAAGATTAAATGTAGTTTAATATTGGAAAGGGATCTCTATTGCAAGAAATGTAATTTAAATTTAACATTTTTCACAAATATTTGCTGTATATAATTTTATATTAAAATTATATTCGTTAAATATGTCGTTCTTCGAATTATTCCGCTTTATATTATAAAAAAACAAATATAATTAAATAAAGAATTCAAGAATATTACGAAATAAAAAAACATATATAAAAGAATTAAAAAAATTAAAGAAGCCGAAAAAATCAAAAGATTCCATTATGCACTTAATATTTCATAAATATTCCTAGTTGAAATCAAAAGATAATATCTATCTATCTATCGATCTATCTATCAATATATATACATATATATATATATATATATATATCCCTATAAATCTGTTTTCCTTTTATGTGTATTTATATTCATATTACATACCATCTTTCCTATTTATTTAAAAAACAATTTTATTGTGGAATTGCATCCACTAGCAAAAGATGTAGCTTATTTTCCTATTCTTTTAACCATTCATTTTAATGACTCCTCTAAGTTGATTCGGTTTTCTCATGGGATATCATATTTAGTTACCTATTACGTATAATTATATTCATGCAGATAGTCTACATGATTTATACTTGCATAATATTTGCGTAAATAGTTTATAGTAAACACAAAATTGTTTCCATATATATTTATTTATACATATATATTTTTGTTTAAAAATGTTGCCTACCAAACTCCTCCTAGAATTGTTGGTCTAAAGACATGAAACATCATATATAAGACATTTAAATCCATACAACACTTTATATTTCCGTTTTAGCCCGGGGAAAACGGTGCAAAATGTGACAATTTAAAAAAAGTGAAATTTACCAGGTGAAGGTCGAATGCAGGCATTCCGAATGCATAACGTAGTAGCTATTGGTGTATATTTTAATTATTAGGCCTGCAGGTATTGACGGCAGAGGCAAAACAGATACTCAGCTGAACATTAAGGTTTCGATTCCCGGTTGTGGCGCATTACTTTTTTTTTAAATACTTTTTAAATCATTATTATATATTCCATCAATATATCTATCTATCTATCTATCTATCTATCTATAAAAGTTAAAATGCATGTCTCTCTTTTCTCTATGGTAGTTATGGAAGGCTATTATACAGAAAGGCATTACTTTACATATTCACACTTTTTAATATATATATATATATATATATATATATGTGTGTGTGTGTGTGTGTGTGTGTGTGTGTGTGTGTGTGCGCATAAGCAAAGCCGGGCGAAACTGCTAGTATATCTATAAAAGTGAACATGTCTGTGTGTATGTGTGTGTCTGTGTCTACATATCCCTACGCAATAACTCTGTCAATTTTAAGTCTAAAGACTCGAAATTTGATGTATATGATACTGAGATTTTAGAAAATCTTTGCGTAGGGATTTCGGCCAGAAATTTGGCTGTTAAGGGGTCAAATATCAAAGATATGACTTTTGAGAACTCTACAAAACTCTTCCTATAATTTTGCGTCTAAACACTTGAAATTTTAGATATAAGTTGCTTGGACATGGATCTAACTTAATAACTTGACGTGAGCCCCAAAATTATTAATATGAAACCATTATGGAAACACAAACTTTAATACTTCCCGGCGGCTATACAACACGACTCAGTTTATACGTGAATATCATCCTCCTCTGCTCTGTAACAGTATCATGGCTTTTCAGTGTTTCTATAACCTTTCTAAGAGGCGGTATTTTACAGTTTTGTGCATGGACATGGAATCTCATACACACAACTATCTGTCATGTATTTTTTAATCGGAATCCTAAACCGCACGTAATGTTAATGAAAAGTCGAATCGCTCTTTAATACTCCTCTGATAATATATAGAGTGCATATCCTTGCATCTGTTTCAGACAGGACCTTACCTCCGATGAGTCTCTTTAGTGTGATCTAGGAGACTACGCCTTGCGCTCTGGATAGTCCTGGTGTTGGAGAGTTTCTTCATATATTTTGCTTTGCGCGGTGTATTACTCAATAGTTTAGTTATCTCTATAGATCATATGGATGGTGCAATTTGCAGTTTAGATAATGTCAAATGAAAGTGTGTTATATATAGATTAGATAAACCATTGATCATTAGAAAATATCAAGTCATATAGTTTCCAAATAATGTTGTATATTGTGAAATATATAGATTGATGAATATAGTACAGATTTTTATAAATATTTTAACATCTTGATTATATGACTCGAGTATGAATGTATTTACTCCATATAGAACCACATTATTTGCTTCAATAGTGTTGATCCTTATGAGACTTTTCAAACATTATATATATATATATATACACGTTTTATTTTTTATTACCGTATCTTTCTGTTAAGTTACATTATTGTTTATAGCGTCCTCAGACTTTTACAGGTTTTCTGTAAAAGTCCGAGGACGCTACAGACGGCCCCAAAAAACGGCCGAGTAGCCGAAACAATAATGTAACTTAACAGAAAGATAAAACGCATATTTGCTCTACAACAGTATTCAGTTTTTATTTATTACCATCCCCATTAAATATATATATATATATATATATATATATATATATTTATATATATATATATATATATATATATTAACCATTATTGAAGACGATTGTTATGCAATTGACAACTTTTTTCCTGTCACAAATTATGCAGTTTCTATAAAGAAGCTCATCATTTCAATCATATTGCCAATTAAAATGCATGCGTATGCTTTTAATAAAGAAATCTGATTCGCGCTACTCTCAGAACCACGCTAATAGTTACGTAAGTTACTAGTTTGTAGACAGAACCACTATATATAAAAATCGGACGAGAGATTTTATCCAGTCGTGTCAGATAGACAAAGATTGTGCTGCTATCGTTAGCTAAGTGAAAAATATTGTTAAAAATTCTGCGCAAATTCCTGATTTAAATAGATAGACTCCCGAGGTCCAAAAAGTACGCCTCTAGGAGGCTAGTTAACACTAAACAATCGTTGTGCAAATAAAAAGAAAAATGAGAGCAATAGTCCGATAATCCAAATAAAATGAACAATAATCCCCACAAAAAAATCAGAAATGTAAAACGATGTAAGTTACTGGATTTTTTTTTCTTCAGTATATTTATATAAGTTCGCGTACAGTGCTCAGAGATATACACCCTTTTTTTTTTAGGAAATATAATATATGTTCATTTCTCACCGTATCATCGTTCCAGGATTCATTTCCGAATTCTGAAGTACCGAACGAAATAATGAAGCAAAGGTTCTAATTTCCTTCACAATAGATTCTAAAGCCGCTCTACAAATAGACGCATAATGACTAATTACAAAAAAAAAACGTATTCACTCTAGTATGAAATTGATGGTTTCCTTTTCCCTGGACAGTCAATTTGTTTTGTCAACGTTTGGAATTTGATATATTGGAGAAATGTCAGCAAAAGGTACGACCGTGAACACAGGGTTATCACATTGTCATTCCGAAGTTGCAAATGTCACTCTTTATTATTTGAGACCACATCACTAGTAAGTGATGGGGTTTCAAATGATGGAGAGAGAAATTGATTTTTACGAAGTTACGTTTAAACTCTAATTAAAATATTGATTACGATGACAACGTGTCAATGAAACGTTAGTGCCTCCGGTGTAGCTTAATAAATCTGCACAGAGGGATGGAGAAATACGCGTGGGTGTTGTTTTTTCGCAGGTGAAGCAATCAGGACAAAATCTAAAATCAAGGCCCTTTAATAAATAGTCAAGGGACTAATAACGTGAGATTGCACCAGGTGCTGTTAATGGTTTCGAAACATAATCAGATAAAAATATAGTAAGGCCAAAATAATGATGTAGAATATAATAGGTAGAAAAACGAGAAAAAATCAAACAGTTAGTAACAAAGATATATTTAACACGTGAAAAGTTAGATACGAAAAATGAATGTGAATCTTGAGTAAAAAACGAGGAAATAAAACCTCATGAATGTATAATGAAAATAATACAAAAAGCCATTCATATCAGCGAAGACTGTAAGTTTAATCCGATATATAAACGATTATAGGTCTCTGTGTGAGTCTGTCTGTCTCTCTCCATATGTTTAAACTCTATCTCCTCGAAAACTTAAAGTGGCACAGCGGCATTAGGAGTTTCACACGAATGGATTTTTTTACAGACATTTCTTTGATGAGTCTGTAATCGGTTTAAATTGGTTTTAAGATGTCAAAAATAGGTCAAAATTGAATTAAAAAAGTAATATATTTTGTATATTCATCTTAGTTTGAGTTTGTATAATTTTTCATTTTTATGCGTTTGTGTGCGTTTCACGTTAATACAGTCGCAGCGTTACCAATTTTAATGCTACAATTTCGGTTATGATTCTAGCTAATGCTCACAAATACTTTCTTTCTACCTTCTCAATCAAGACCTGTAATAATATATACGATGCTGAACAAATTAAATAGCATATTTAAGCATATTTATGCCCAAAAAATGACAGACACGTCTCCCGCTTTTCTAATATATAAGAAAGATATATATCTGTTTTTCTTCATATTTTAAAACTCTTTCTCCTCCGAAAGTAAATATCCAAGATTTTTTTTATAGACCGCAATTTTATACGTCTTTATTCGGTTAAAATAGTTTTCATTTGGGTTAACAACACAACTGTTTATCCCAAGTTATTTTTAAAACAGAACCACAAGTTATTTTTAAAATACGTTTTGTTAAGTTCAACATTATCTGTTACAATACCCCAGTGGTGTTAGAGTTGTACAAGTTAGAGAAAGAATAGAAGAATTATTTTAGTAATAACCTGGGTTAAAGAGGCATTTTTATTATAGTGAGGAATTTTGTTGAAGATCGAAATGTTGGCTTAGATCTCCACTTCGATATAGATAGACAGATAGATGTAATAAAAGAGATAAAATATTGCTTTTGTTTCTAGAGAAGTAAAGACTCGATCTTATTTACTCATACCACTTTTGTTTTTTGTTTATTCATTTTTTTCTTTTCTAGTTTCCTATTTTCTTTCCCATTTTTCTTAACTTTGACCCCTCTTATCATACTCATCTTTTTTTCTACTTATAGAATCGTTTCCGAAACTGTTTTTATTACTTATATTTTTAAAATCGGTGTTGTTTTTTTTTGTTTTGTTTTTTGTATGTTTTTTTTTTGCTTTTGCTATTGCATAATATCGGCGTTTTCCTCACTTCTGGTGGAAATGATCTAGCATCGCAATGCCAAAAACAAGACAGGTTTACCCTATTTTCATGAGATTTAAGTTTTAATTAGTTGATAATGTAATAATATACACACCTCCTTATATTTTACTTTTATTTATCTCTTGTATGTCTCTCTCTCTCTCTCTCTCTCTATATATATATATATATATATATATATATATATATATATATATATATATATATTCAAAAATACTTTTAATAATATTATAATGCATACATTTCTTATGATATTTTCCCTAGGAAAATCTATATTCTGAATTTTTTGTCTCCTGTTTTGTCGTAAGCAATCACGATTTATCACAGTATTTTCATGGAATATATAAACTACTATTATCCGTAATAATCGCTTATACAAATCTAACATTGAATAAAATATATTTGGAGTTTATTAGGATAAATAATGACACCTACAACATCATAAAGGAAGTTTGCAAGTAATGGCATCTAAAATACGACAGGAATTTTAATTATCTTCGTAAAATAAAGGATGGAAAAACACTTCATATTTTAAAAAAAGTGAATAGAAAAAAGAATTCTCATATCTCAAGGCAATATAATTGTCCCCCAATGTGTACCACAATTATCGATATTAATTTAAAATAGGCTTTACAAATTTCCGCACGACATTTCTCTACGTTTAGTTAGAAATTCTGTTATTCCCGAGAGATGAAAATGCCTTCATCACAATTCCATTCGGTTGCATTCAATGCCTTATTTTTTTTTTCAAATAATGTAAAATAAAAGAATTAATTAAATTCATAAAACCTAATCAGATTTGATTTTTTTGCTTTTAGATAGAAATTTTATTTGTTAGATATTGCTGTTTTAAGCATTTTCGCAAAAAAGTGGTGTTATTCGGATAGATATTCTCGCCAGCAACAAAATAGTAGTTTTAATAATGTTACAAAATATGCATTAGCGTTACTTCTTATATTGAAAATGATATAACAATACGTATAGTAGTAGAATTCGATTGTAATTTTTACCAGCTTATATATGTTCAAATCCATGCCATTCATTTTTAATCAAATAATATTGATAACTATTTGACCATTCATTGGGTGATATACATAACTTTAGTTGTCTGAACTGTAGTTTACAACATCGAGTAGCATCTTACAAATAATCTAAAATAAATGCTCAGTAAATACAAATTGAATTGAAAATACATGAGTATAACTACAGTGTAATATACCAGTGTAATGTTTCTATTGTTATTAATATATATTAATATGGATAAGATATATATATATATATATATATGTTTGTGTGTGTATAAGAATATAAGTGTGTATATAAGAATATATGTGTGTATATAAGAATATATGTGTGTATATATATATATATATATATATATATATATATATATATATATATATATAGTGATTTAAAGGTTATGAGAGTATTTTGAAGCATGGTAACGATGTTACTTTTTGGATTTAATATTTTTATTGTTATTTTTTTATATTTCAAGCGGAGCTCCGCTCTTGGTCACAAAAAAGTATCGAAATGAAAAAGAAAACCGTTGAAAGAACTGGAGATTTATAGCGTGGACAGCATTCATTCCTAGCAATCATGTTCGAAAAAGTTCACGTGAAACATTTTAGCCGTTTGTGGAAGAAGATTGTATTTTTTTAAAATGTTTATAATGTGTAATCCTTCTATTGTAATTAATATGTGTCGGCTTTTTTAATGGTGAGTAAATTCCGTCTCTCCCTCAATAAAGATGGGGCGAGCATAGATAAATAAATAAATAAATAAATAATAATAATACTAATAATAATAATAATAATAATAACAACAACAGTAATAACAATAATAATAATCATCGTAATAAAATCAATAAAATTAATATTAGTTAATAATTAACTGAGAATACAATACCGATGCTATTTGTGTTCTCGTTTAATTACTAACCAATATTAATTCTCTTGATTTTATTTTTATTATTATTATTATTATTATTAGTAGTAGTATTATTATTATTATTATTCCTTACTAATAATTACATTATTTTTACCGTTTAACAATTTCATTTCTATGCCATTATACATATTGAAATCAATTGCGTCTCATTTTACACTTTGAATTAAACGCTTTTACGTTGCAACAAAAAAAAAAATTAAAAAAACACAATCGTCTTCACAAACGGCTGAAATGATTCACTTGAACTTTGTCGAACATGATTGCTAGGGATGAACGCTGTCTACGCTACAAATTTCCAGTTCTTTTAACAGTTTTCTTTTCCTTTTTTTATTTCGATACGTTTTTGTTTCGCAGAGCGGAGTTCAGTTTGTAACATAAAAAAATAACAATAAAATATTAAATCCAAAAAGTAACATCGTTGGCATGCTTCACAAAACCCGCATAACCTTTAAATTGCTATCCTAGAAGCATACGTGGACTTTTAACATTTTAATATATATATATATATATATATATATATATATATATATATATATATATATATATATATATATATATGTATGTATATATATTAATTTGTGTTTCCATTTTGAAAATTATAACAGTTTTAACTCTTGTTAAAGTGTTTTTTCCATGTTTATTAATTTTTCGTTCTTATTAGGAGCTCTATTTCCTATATTTCTAATATATTTTAAATGTACTATCTTAAATGTACTATCTTATTAGAATTATAATTTCAAATTTTATTAGAATTATAATTTCAAATCTTATTAGAATTATAATTTCAAATTTTAAATGTACTATCTTATTAGAATTATAATTTCATATATATATATATATATATATATATATATATATATATATATATATATATATATATATATATATATATATATATATATATATATATATACATTGATAACAATATTATCTCCTGTCCGTACAACGAGTCACATAGAAGCACACAAAACAAGGTAAACATATTAATAAACGAATGCACAAATAAGCACAAACTACGAGGTTTTAAACAAAATAATATTAACTGTATATTTAGTAATCAGTATTTTTCTATGAAGATTAAGATATATGTACTCCTACGATCTTTATTGAAAATCAAATGTGAAGCGTGTATGGAAAAGTCAATATTAATCTATAGTATTTCTATGTTTTATTATGAGTTTAATAAATTCAGGTGTAATATAATGGTTTTTTTTTCTGAAACAAGGACTATTTGAAAGAACTAATTCCATCCCATTTCATCGATCCACATTTTGAAAATAGTATCATTTGTTCTGGTATGAATAGAAATATGTAACACGTAATTTTGTTAAGCATACTATATATTAAATGTTGAAGTTAGTGAGCATTGCGTAGTTGTTTTTTTGAGGATAATTATTTACTTTCAATTTACTTCAACCTAGTAACTTCCTTATTTTTCTTTTTCGTTCTATTACCCACTTCGCTGAACAGCACTTGATTTACTTGGACTCTATTCCATGTATATTCCTTAACATTGCAATTTCTAATTGTACATTGTCTTTCTATCTTATCTGCTATATTATCTGCCCTGAGAGTAAATTCTCATTTCGGTTTTTTCATATATCGGTTTAACTTTTTACTATGACCTCATAAGCACCTGTGCCACTTTCAGGTCCAGTATTATAATGGTACGTAAAGTATGTAAAAAAACGTTTTGTTCTGCATGTAGCATAACCTTCTTTACTTACATAATTTTAGGCGAAATATCGATCACTCTATTTATTATTTTAGTCTTTTTTGCGTATGTATTCGTTTTGCCTAAATTATATATTCATTTGTTCTGTATATATTATCAAATGTAAAAATCCAAAAACGAAAAGTTTTATGAAAGATAACAAAGTAAAATATATGTGACTCCATTGACTTATATCGACTCACATGCAAAAAACAAATGGAAAATATTATGTAGAACATTGCTGTAAGAAAAAGTATAAGATGCGAAAACACTTACATGTCTGTGTTGTCAGGAATTATAATCATCAATCTCCTGATGCTAAATGTGGTTGGCAACTGGTTACCTTTATAGATCGTGACGTTTCAGCAGCAGCTATTCCAATAAATACCAATGTTTTTATGTAAATAGCTATCAGAGATAAAGAAAAAAAATAGTCTGTTGAGAATATTACATTCCTAATTCAGTAGACGGCCTGATACAGTTTATGACTAATTGTCATATATTTCATACGTCATTATATATATATATATGTGTGTGTGTGCGTGTGTGTGTGTGAGTGTGTGTGTGTCATAATAAGCCGTATTCCCGTATGTTTGCTCACATGACACATAACAGTATATATGATCACGTAATATTTATTTCCCCAGGAGGGTTACTTGCTTAAGGAACGTCTTGGGGATTCAACTAGCTCCCCGGGGAATAAACGATATCCAACAATATCTAACTATAAGCACATATTGGAAACATCAGCGAAAACGGGTCGATATGTCGTCGACTATAACTGCCTGGCATGGGTCGCTGCTTCTGTGTTCTTTGTGTCGTTACTGGCATTTTTCCGTCGTCGCATTATTTGGAAGAACCGCAGACTGAAATCGAACACTTGTACAAAAATATAATTTATTGAACACTTAACAAGTAAGAAGCATATATATTCCCAAACCCACAAAACACCTGCATGCAACGTTTTTAACTTCATAACAATATAAGGCACAAGGTTAGAAGCTACATATAGGGGTTATTCATGTAGAAGCCCCCATCTCCCTTAAAAGGGGCTACGCCATTTTGCCATAATATGACGTTGCAGGTAAGTGAAAAGGGCATGGTTTACAACGTTTTGAATATGTTCTGAATCCTTTCAATATGCAGGATAGGGACATCGAGCAGCTGCTGACCAGATGTAGCAACCCTATTCCATTCAAGGACATGCTAGGCGTACTGGTCTATTAACTAGGAAATATTGGAGTAAACTCCATAAATATTGCATCGATATGTTCCAGACCGGAATCCACAAATTTGCAAAACAGCAGCATTATTTCTTTGCGCCTGCTGATTGGACAGCCTACTTATGTATTCTACTGAGTTCAGCTGATAAGTTTAGGCCAATGAAAAAATGCCTCTAGAACTCTTATTAGTAACATGGCCACAGTTGGAGGAAAAATAAAAAGATAGAAAGAATTACTCAGAAAAAAAGACCCTCTACTTAATCCTTATACAAAGTCGCCGAGTTGGGATGGCATTATTTTCTCCTCTTCCTTTGTTGGAAACACGTTTCATGTCTGGTAACGTCAACTATATCATTTTTTACTTGAACTAGAGAAGGTTTAAATCAATATTTTTAGAAATTAAATATTATGAGACGATTACAGCGTGTGTGTATTACATAGTATATTATCTTATGATGGTGTGCTGTTAGGAGGGTAATATAAGACATCCACAAAATCATTCAAAGTAATAACGATTCTAATAATGTGTCTACTCGGATTTTTTAAATTTAATTTCGCAAAAATTTGTCACTGTATTCATATACTGCGCTATAAAAAAACAATGGGGATTATATTTTAATATATTCATGAAAGGCCCGCATTCATGTAAGACTCTTGTGTTGCTTTCAGATTAAAAACAGTATAGAAGAAATAGAAAACATACGTTCATTATCAAAGATTAAATATAATAAACGAATTTTGGATAATTCAAATAACTTTAAAAAGGGGCGAAAACCCTGGTAAATTATGGGGGCTTTCAAACTTTTTAGAACACCGCTTATTATTATTAATGGGGCATCAGTGGTGTCAAACACGTATTGAGAATATTAACAGTAAAGATATTGATATAAAGAATATTTATATTAATAATAATATTAATAATATTGATAATAATATTTATAATATTCAAGAATTCTGGCGAAAGAACTGGCGAAAGAACTAACCCCTCAAATTATCGCCCCATCAGCCTCCTCCCACTTTTCGCAAAACTATTTGAGACCATAATTAACCATGCTCTAGTCCGGCTACTTACAGATGCTAAACTTCTTACTGACAAACAATATGGATTTAGACAAGCCCGTTCCACAGCTGATATCCTCACTGTAATCTCTGAACGTATATACCATTCACTGGACAAAGCGGAGGAGGGCAGAGCTGTAGCTCTAGATATATGTAAGGCTTTTGACAGGCTATCGCACAAGGGTCTCCTCAGAAGAATTAAATCATATGGTATCACTGGTAGAATACTTAGCATAATTAACTCCTTCTTAGATAAGAGAAAAATCCAGGTTGTCCTCGACGGTCGAACATCTAAACAGTGTGATATAAATGCGGTAGTGCCTCAGGGGTCTATCCTTGGACCTCTATTGTTCCTAATATTTATTAATAACCTCCCCGACAAAACTGCCTCTGAGATGGGTATATATGCTGATGACACTACACTCTATAACGGGCATGACAGGAAAACAAATGAACACATCTCTAAAGAAATGGCAAAAACACTAGAGGATGCCCTCCAATCTGTAGTGGAATGGGGACATAAATGGATGGTCACATTCAATGCTGCCAAGACCAAACTGGTTTCCTTCAATAACTACAAGAAACCTTCTCTGCAACCAATAGCAATGGCCAGTTACTCCCTGTCTGAGAATATATCTTTCAAACTGCTTGGCCTAAAGTTCACAGGAAACATTAGCTGGAACCATTTTATTTAAAACATTGCCCGGGCCGCTGCAAAAAAGGTAGGCTCTCTCTACCGTGCTAGAAAACTACTGACACCTGAAAGTATCCTGTATCTCTATAAGGCCAACATTCGCCCATATATGGAGTGTTGTTGGCACATCTGGGCTGGTGCGTCTACTACTAGTCTCTCGCTCCTAGACAAGATTCAAAAAAGAGTCGCCAACCTGATAGGGCCTTAATTGGCATCTAAGCTTCAGCCTCTGTCCCATCGACGAAACGTTGCATCCCTCTGCTTGTTCTACAAGTAGTTAACGGTGAATGTTCTGACGAACTGCAGACACTTGTACCCCCATGACGCAGATACCCTCGACAAACCCAACAGGCAGCAAAATCCCACCCCCACACAGTAGAGATCCCTAGATTTAAAAGATCTTTCTACTCCAGTAATTTCATCACCAGACCCGCTAGACTCTGGAATTCCATTCCAGGATCCTGCTTCCCTAACTGTACTGACATGCAGAAGTTCAAGTGCAACGTGAACCGACATCTTGCTGCCCAAATCCCTACATAGTGTCCAAGTAGTTGCTGACCCTACACCTGAGTGGCAATGTGCCTTGTTTGGGGTGACAATGTAATAACAAAAATTATTAATGTTGATTATAATAAAATATTGATAATGATAATTTAATGCATGTAAATATTTATAATATTTTTGATTGTAATGAAAATGCCCATTATAATATTGATATGATTAATAATAATAATAATAATAATAATAATAATAATAATAATAATATTGATAACTAATGATAGCGAAACTGGAATAGGGCCGACCACTTCCTTAGAAATGACACGACCATCTACGGCAACACATCAAAGGTTGTAAATGACAAAGTTCTCTCTGATTCTCTCTCCTCTGATCTGGTTACCTTTAATGCATCTAAAACCAAACACCTATCTTTATATCATCAACGCTCTTCTCCGCATCTAGCATCAATTGAAATGGATGCCCCTCGTCGAGAAGAAACCCCATGTTTTGACACACTTCTGGGTTTGTCCTTCACTCTTGATCTGAAATGGAACACGTACATCAAGTCAGTTGCCAAGGTCGTTGGAATGATGGTGAGATCCTTCTACTGCTCCAAAAGATATATCACTACTGATACAATTCTCTATCTATATAAAAGCCAAGTACGTCCAAGGATGGAATACTGCTGCCATATCTAGGCAGGAGCTGCTAAAAACAGCCTATGCTGCCTTGACAGAGTACAAAATAGACTTCGTGGCTTAGTGGGGATGCCCTTTTCTCTACCCTGCAACCTCTCTCCCACAGAAGAGATGTTGCGAGCCTATCCTTGTTTTATCGTTATTTCCATGGCAGGTGCTCGTCTGAACGCCAGTCCTTCACGAAAAACACCCGTCTTGCTGAACAAAGCTTCATTCTTAGAACTGCACGCCTGTGGAACACTGTTTCCTCTGCCTACTTCCCATCTGACTACACCTTCGATGTCTTCAAGTCCAACGTTAACTAATTCCTAATTAACCGCCCTCTTAAGTAAAAACTTCATCAAATCTCCACACTAATGTACTGTACTTGCAATACCCCTTATCCCTGAGTGGTTTCCTGTCCTTGATAAGTAGTAAACACCGTAAAAAATAATAATAATAATAATATGCATATTAATATTTATGTAAATATAATAAATAAATAATAAATAATTAAATAATAAATAAATAATAAATAATAGAAAAATAAAATGAAATAAAGGAATAAAAATTAAAAAGTCATAAATTAAAGATTGTTATGAAACAATAATAAGATGTCAACATCTTTAACTGTATTAGAGTCAAAGTGAATACCATTGTAATTGAAAACCTTGGAAACATGACAAAAATCCACCAAAAACGGCTTAATCAGATTGACAATACAATTTCTGTTACAATTTTGCATCCAAAAGTTGAGACAATAATAATAATAATCATAATAATAATAATAATAATAATAATAATAATAATAATAATAATAATAATAATAATAATAATAATAATAATAATAATAATAATAATGTATTAAATACCAAACAGGATCATCAAGGTGATTGGCAATGCAATTAGAACATGGAGACTGGAATTGACAGCTGATTGACAACACATAACACACATCAACATACAAATGGGTATCTTCCAAGGAGATTCATTATAATCATTACTATTCATCATAGCCATGATGCTTCTGAACAATATATTGAGAACATGCCAAGCCGAATACAAGTTCTCTAACAGGGAGGGAAATATGAACCACCTGATGTACATGGACGATCTGAAACTCTTTGCAAGGACAAAAAATTAAGTAGAGACAATAATAAATACCGCCGGAATATTCAATCAGGATATTCAAATGGAGTTTGGTATGGGAAGGTGCACACTACTAGTTATAAGAAAGGGAAAACTAGATAGAAACGGAGACGATGGTCTTATGAGAACAAGACGCATATAAATACTTAAGAGTACTGGAAGCAGACACAATCAAAGCAACAACAATGAAAGAGAGAATTGGAAAGGAATACCTCTGAAGAACAAGAAAAGTTCTCGAAACAAAATTATATAGCAGTAACCTAATAAAAGTCATATATATATATATGGCCAGCATCACTAGAAAGATACACTGGGCCGTTGCTAGGGTAGATTAAAGAAGAACTGAGGCAACTCGATCCAGGAACCGCATGAAAATTCAAAACGCACTATATCCGAAGGACGATATGAACCAACTCTACGTAAAAAGAAAGACGGCGGGGGGGGGGCTGATTAATATAGACGACTGTGTGAATGACAGCAAAAAAGAACTAGAAAAATACTTAATGCAAAAAACTGAAAGAATAATCATAGCAGCGATAGACACGGAAAAATCAACAAAACAGAAAACAGAGTGACAAAGTATAAGACAAGAAAAGAAAAGTTAGAAGAGAAACAACTACAAGGAAGATTTAGAAGGATACCAAAAGTGAAAACAATGAAAACACTTGGACATGGATCCGAAAAGGACCCATAAGTCGAGAAAATTAATCCCACAAGACAACTCGATGAGAATAAACCATATCAAAGCAAAACACAACAAAACAGCAAATGCATACTCTGTGGATAATGGGATGAGACGACAAATAATATAATAATTGAATGCAGCAAACTGGCCCAAAAGGGATACACGAACAGACACGACCAATGAGAACGGTAGTACACTGAGAATTATGCAAACAACTTCATCTCGAACGCACAGAATAGTGATAAAAACAAGCGCTAGAAACAGTACTTGAAAACGAGTCTCATGGAACATGGACATAACGACTGATAAAGCCATCCAAGCAAGAAGACCTCATGTCGTAATAATTCACAAGAAAGTAAAATGCTGTAAAATCGTAGACTTTGCTGTTCCAGCTTACCACAGAGTGATTATCAAAGAAAGGGAGAAACGGAGCAAGTACACAGAGCTAGTCAGAGAGCTGAAAGGGATATGGAAGAGGAAGGAAATCAAAATAATACCTATAATAGTAGGAGCACGAGAAACAATCTCCAAATACTTTGAAAAAAAGAATGGGAGAAATTAGAATCAAAGGAATGACTGGAAAATACAACGAACACCAATCATGAACACAACTGAAATATTAAGAAAAACCCTTGAATGTGGAAACTAACAAACAGGAGCTACAAGTGCAGGCCAAACAAATTGCTGCAAAGGCAAAACATGAAACACGACATGGAACCAAGAACACTGAAACCGCATATCTATAAGTTCTCTAACCCAACCCTACCCCCATGGCCACATCACTTCCCCCCCCACTAAAATGAGCGAGATCAAATAACGAAGTAGAGACAAGGAGGAAGGAAAGACCGATGAACTGATTATACCTAAGCCGAATAACTGCGAATATAACCCGGACCTTGGGGAGGCTTATTGTAACTCAAATAACAGCAGATACCAATACCTGTTGCCAACAAAAAATCAATGGCAAGCAGTTGTTGCAATAACGCAAATGTATTTGCAAATATTATCGAAAGAAGTTGACGGTACTAGAACCTTGATATGTGTTGTAATTCAGCTTTAATGGAACACGACAGGCAGTTTCAGGGAAATCACTCTTAAAAGCCGTGTGAAAGCTCCTTGTGAGCCAATAATAATAATTCTGATTTCGTTTATAAACGTCTCTCTGGAAAGGGATGAGATTAATTTCCAGAGGATTTCTCTCAATCCCGACTCCAAACAAGGAGCTTCAAAGATCAAGGACTTTTCTAAGGATTTTGGTGGTGCCCACAATAGTATAGCTCTTAAGGCCACCCCGAAACATAGGAGATTTGTAGTTTTTTCAATTGTTTTCCAGACGCTTTGATACTACTCCTAGTATACCAACTACGACCGGTATTATTTGAGTTTAACCCTGTGTACACGCCTCATCTCTAAGGCCAATAAAGTATAATTTTTCCACTTCTCGTTCTCTTTTTCTCTCACATTCCTGTCCCGGGGAATGTAAAAGTCTACAATCGGCCAGTTTTTAAGCCCTTGTAAACGACGACAAAATACGGGCGATTATGTTCAATTTCTTGGTCGTGATGACACTTTTGCCTCACCATACCTCTAAAGTTCCATTCCCACATGTTTCCACTTCATCAGGTACCTCCTCAAACACACTTCACCCAAATTTTCTTACACACCTTCAAATATATAGAGTCCCGTGCTATCGTGTCTTTTGCGGTACTCATTCTGCTGCAAGGTGGGCAATTGATTCTAAGGTCTTACCACAAATCCGACATTCTGCAGAAACCTTCTCTCCTAGGACCACTTTTTTTAACAATCGTGTTCCTAATGCCTGCTCTTGTGCTGCAAAAACAAAAGCTTCAATACTCTTAGCCAGATATCCAGCTCTAAGCCAATACCATGATATTTCATCAACCATTTCTGCTATATCCTAGAAGAACCTTCCATGCATTTTATTCCTAGCCAGTTCCTCTGCCCTTTTTGTGTCCATACGTTTCCCATAATCAGCCTTGATCTTACATACCTGCACTTCACTGACCACAACCTTAAGCATCCACTCCTCACTTCTAACCACATGCTCCTTCATCGACATCTCCTCGGATCTAACACAATCTTTTACAACTTCAATCCTCTTCTACCGTCTCTCCTCTTTTGATACATCCTTGCTACGTTACTTCGAATATGAAATATACAAAACATTGCTAACAATTTTCTTATTTTAATAGCAATGGCTTGCAACTCCTTGTCGGGCCATTCTAATATTCTCGCACTGTATCTCAAAACAGTGACTGGCCATGCATTCAATACTTTAATTAGGTTTCCTCCATATAGTTTCTACTTTGCAATTAGTTTCACTCTTCTAAGATATTCCTTCTCCCTGTCTTCTTCATTCTCTGTTCACGATGCTTTCATCCTTCAACTCTCCCAAATACTTATACCCTGTATCTTCTTTTTCATTCATGATTTCTCCATTTCGCAGCACCATTCCATTCGAATGAAAATAAAAATAATAATGATAATAATAATAATAATAAAAATAATAATAATAATAATAAAACGCATCACACTAAAGTGAGCAACTGTATGTGAAAAGAGAAAAAAACGGAAGAAAAGAACGTTTTTTTATAGAACACAATGTAGATGACACAAAGGAAAAAATTAAAAATAATAAATAACATTAAACCCACGAGGTAAAATTACGACAGAAGACACCAGAAAAAAAAACTGTAAACAGAGGGGCAGGGGATGAAAAGAGAAAAGAAATATGGAAAGAGCTTGAACTGCAAGATACAATTCCTAACGATGAAAAAAATTAGATTCACACACACACATTTGGACGTGGGTACAGAACAAGACACCTTAAAAAAGAAATTGAATCCCTAATAACAGCCGCCAACGATAACGCGATTAAAACCAGCTATATCGATGAAAGGATAGATAAAACTCAAGAACAAATACAATGCTGATTTTTCGACAAATAAACGAAACAATGTAATATATAATATGCGAATGGAGCAAAATAGCTCAAAAGAATACAATAATAGAGACGATATAGTCGTAAAAGAATTACATTAGGAATGAAGAAAACTAATATATTTTTCAACTACATGCAAATGGTATAAACGGAAACTGGCATCAGTACTTCATAAAATCTCATGGCTCATGGATATATAGATAGATCGTTAAACTCATCCAAGCAAGAAGATAAGCTGTAATAATATTAAGCATGACTGCAAGATCGTAGATGTTCCCGTTCCAGCACACCACAGAAAAAGTGTGAAGAGGCTCTGGCAAGAGAGCTAAAAGTGATATGAACAAAGGAAAAGTCAAGACAATACAAATAATAGTAGGGCCACTCGGAATAAGCCAAAAATCACTTGATAAAGATTGAGAGAGATTATAAGCATACATATGGTTGAGAAGTTACAGTGGATGTCAATTATGAAAACGGTTGAAATATAAAGGCAAACCCTTGAATGCAAAGACAAATAAACATGAGACACCAGCAATACAAATTGCAAAAGAAGTAAAACAGAAAATGTTAAAAAAAAACAAGCTATATTTAATCAAGAAATCTAGAACTGTACAATTCTAAGTTTCCATCTTGGAAAAAAGTGTCAGTATCAACTGGAATCACACCATATAGTCCCGAATAATCTACGAAGGTGGAATGTCCGAAGAGAAAAGGCACTGACCAGACGTCCACTGAGTGAGAACAGAGAGGACTTGGACCTTGGGGAGACTCATTTCCAAACACATTCCAGTGAAGACGAATGACCATTCTTAGTGAGAATGAAAAAAGAAATGATAAACGAGTGTCTCGAGTACGAATATCCAATTACAAATGGCATCGAAAACGGTAGAGATTATTGAAACTGTGGATACGTGTTGTCAACCAATCTCCATTGAACACTACAGGTGGTTGACAAAGATGTCTGATGATAGCCTCAGTGCAAACTACTTGAAGTTACTACTACTACTACTACTACTAACGACTACTACTACTGCTACTAGTAATGATAATAATAATACTAATAATAACAATAATAATAAAAATAATAATACGAGAATGATAATATGAGGCGTAGTATAAATTTAAGATATACACCATACAAAAAAGAGAACAATTTAAATTATTCAAAATACTGGCGAAAGTTCCGGAAAAAAACCCGCTTAGTTACTTATAATTGATAAAGCCGATGCAAGATAGGGTAACATTCCTTATTGAAAACACACACACACACACACACACACACACACACACACACATATATATATATATATACATATATATATATATATATATATATATATATATATATATATCGTTTTGTCGATATTTATATGAATAAGATAGTAATTTTCCTTGATAACGACCAAAGCAATTGAAATGATTGATATCATATAATAATATGTTTCCCATATTGCCCTACATGTATGCTTACACACACACACCTTCACACGCAAATACACACAAACACGCACACACACAAACGTATATATATATATATATATATATATATATATATATATATATATATATATATATATATATATATATATCACAATCGAGTCATTCTTTGAAAATACATGGAAAATGCAATCTTAAGGATCCTCGCACATACATCGTTTATATACCTGATATATCAGTGGTAAAATTTGTCTTATTGATTTGAAATAGTAAGAAGTGCGTGTACACGAATTGCCTATCAATTTTCAGGAAAGTATGGTGGCATTTATGTGATTGTTTCGGTAATGACTATTGTGTACGAACCTTATTAGCCAAAATAATTAATATCATTAACAACATAAATTACAATAATAATAATTACACTATGCATAATGATATGAATGGATGCGATAATATTAACATCTATATATTAATATAGTAGCGTGTGTCTTATTTATTTATTTTATATGCCGCGCTTATATCCGAGTAATTTAAGTGTTTTGCACTACTATATATTGTAATAAATAATTTTACCAGGAATTCTTCGTAACTATTGGTTTCGGTTTCGATTATTGTTCATGGCACTCTAGTAATCTATTCTTTTTATAAATAGTTTTATCAAGAATTATTCATAAGTTTTTGTTTTGGTTTCGATTATAACTGCGGAATTTCATAAGTTTTGTTCTTTGTTTCGGTTCAAGATAATGCACCCAAGTCATATGGATATATAAATTGTTATTTTTGAAATTGTAACTTTATTATATATAAACATCGATTGAAAATTTAGACTATTATAATGCATACGAAATCTGCAATAACTAAAGTGTCATATTTAAGCGTACTTCATTCCTGGACTACGCCGAGCGCTAATGCTAATTTAGATAAAAACTTTTGCAGTTTTAACAAAAGAGATACAATTATATCAGAGCGTCTCCATTTAGGCTGAACACCTACAGAATGTCAACATCAATATATTACATATGGATGAGTCCGCTGTGGGGTTTCCATGAATGTCGCTAGTTAAGTATAATAATAATAAAAATAAATAATTTGAGGAAGATGATAAAATAGGAGAGGACTAAGAAATAGATGAAAAATATAAAATCTAAAAGTATATTAGTTCAACATAGTAAGATGACAGCGTGTGTTTCCGGAAAGTTAGCACGTAATGCCGAGCAGTCTTTGACGCTGGGATCATTTGTCGTAATCGATGTCATATTAATGAATTGTGACGTATAATATAAGTAGTTTAAAAGAAAGATATATGTACTCTTCGTCTAAGAAGATAAGACTGGATAGTTTTGCTGAGTAATAACGAGTTTCGATCAACCATGGACAAATATCACCGCAAGCAATTCTATCGTTTAAAAATGAATCCCGATAGATAAGTTAAATCAGATTTAATTATTTTCGTCTCTATTCTTCCATATAATAGCATTATTTCACTTCCGGCAGACATTGCAGCGTCGATTCCGTAACGTGAACGAGAGACGGCCTGTTAACAATGGACCGCTCCGATGAGACAGTATAAAGCAGTAATTTCTCTATGTTAAACAATGGATTATTCACGAGAGCGAGAAGCAAACCATCCAATGTGTAAGAAGGTGAAATTAGACAATAAGAATTAGCAATGGCGAAAGAAGAAGAAATCAATGCGAATGCAACTAAAATAAGAAACTCTTAATGCGAAAACAACAGTACGAAAGGGGAAAAAAGTTTTCACTTAAAATGAGTGAATAGAAATCTATTCTATAAAAAGAAACTATCGACTTCTGCGCGTAATCACATGGAAATAGAACGAAATTGAGAGTGAAATGAAAACAATGCCATGCAAACAAACAAATATTCCTTAGAATTTTAGTGCAATAAGATATTGATAAAAAGTTACGATTTGGCATGATCAATTATGTTTCGGTCTTCCCATTTTTTTCATTGATTTTTCTTTCCTGTTTCCACTGGGTTTCATTATAATGGAAGATTTTAAAGTTTAACCTCGTAATACCATTGTTTTTATAACTTTTATTTTGCTTCGTTACATTTTTTCTCAAAATTCAATATTTCTTATTTCTAGTTTTCTATCCTGTTGCGCTCCCGACTGCATATCCAAATGCCCATTAATATCATTATAATTTAAATAAGCAACTTATTGGAGAGCTATATGTATTCAATATTTTGTAGACACATTCTGCGTTTCTTTTTCTAGGTTATTTTCTCCCATTTCTTTAGTTGCATGAGTGGGTTTTTAATTTTATTTATTCAATCAAGCATTCGGACGTTCTTCTTTTTTATCTCTGCATCTTCATTTATTCTTCTTATTGAATTTTATATTCCATATAACAACTAGTCAGTAGTATTCCTTTATTTCCGTAAATATTACAAAGTAATTTATGTCTTACACACTCTGGATTATGTAGAAAGTATTCGAGAATTATCTGGATGTCACTGCATCCTATCGTTATATTAAAACTTAGTGTTCCGTTCGGAAGCATTCTACCCTCCATGGAGCTTCATGGTAGCTTCTTTCTTACTGGTGCCAATGCAACAATGAATTTTACTTGGGAGGGAGTCAGATTGTGTCACTTTCAGATTTAATCAGGAAGTGCTGAAACTGGTTGTATTGGAGAAACGACTATGTAAGATCATTAAGGAGACCCAGAGGATACGTTGAAAGAAAGACCTAACATGCCAAACGTATAATCTCTATCATTACAGTGATTATAGAATCATATGGACGAATGTAAAACCAATTTCAAATCGGTTGATGTTACCTGTGACCTCATTCAGGTCTAAAAGCCGCAATATTTTCAATGAGAAAAATGATTCGAATGCTAGGTTTATATCTGATTCCAAGGTTTCGTATTATGACATCTAGTTTAAAGTTACTTTACAAAACACAAAGTCAACAAAATTATCAAGCAAAATGCAAGGACTCAAAATAAAAATGTAATAAAACCCATTAATCAACCCTGCATTCTTAGAAACATATAGTAATATTCCATAAGTGTTCTAGCAGAGTATAATGTAATATTAGTGTGAGTCACATGTTGTTCAATTTTTAATTTTTGAAAGACGTGTATTTCTTTTTAATGTTTAATCTATTATTATCTAGTGGTCAATATAAGATAAAAAAGGAAAATAGTGGAATAACTAAAAACGAAAGTAAAAACAGAACAAAAGTAAAAAAGAAGAACGACAGAAAGAACAATAATTAAGCGGTGGCTATTAGTTAAAAAAGATTGTGTGTGGGGGAGAACAAGCACAGCCAAGAGAGTGCTCCCTTGTAAAAGATTATCTGAGATTATCTCCCTAGAGTATTAATAGGTGACAAAATTATGAACATTTGTGTATTGCTGTCGTGTTGTTCTAAAATTAATCAGAATTGCGAATGTATGTGCAATAACAGAAAAAAATATAATAAATGACTGCACATGCTATTTTTTTAGATTAAGACATTTTAATTAGTTTTGTATGATTAGTATGAGGTTGTGATTAACGGTTTTATATATACTATTGAGCGCAATGCTTGGTTTACTTAACAGTTTGTTATTATCCAACATGTGGTTTGCTTGAGTCATCTTTTTTTTTAATCGATTTTCCCTGCCTATTAATTTTCACTTCATTATATTAAGGCAGATGGATTCATTTTATTCTCTATATGTAATCGACCATCCCTAAATGCTCAAATTCTTTCTGTATTACAACCTTTCGCTCTGCATCATGTATTCGTTTACGGGCGACGAGTCTAACATATTAAAGTTTCCAATATTGACACGAAATATCATACACACAGTTTTTTGTCCTGAACCTTTCAGCCGGGAACTTGATTCACACCAGGTGTTGTCGCCATGTTGCTCCTGGATACAGTCATGGTGTCATTTGCAGTCAATTCATATATGGGGTGAAAACTATAGTGAGGTTTCAGGTGTTGTTATTTCATGCTTAATCAAGATTTTCTGGAGCTGGTTTCTGCGTATTGTTCCAAAATTTCCTCTGCAAACATGGCGACTATTACACCTGGATAAGGTTGGTGATTTACTCGAGCGTAATATTGTGCAGACAGTACTCAAGATTAGAACACGTTTCCGTTTAATTCATATTATTTTACTCAAAATGGCATGATAATTGTTGTTCGAGTTGATTTCAATTGGATAAGGTAGATCTTACTTATTTCACTGCCTATCCGCTAAAAAACAAGTATCCGTTAAAAAAAAACAAATGTTTCGTATATATACTTTCTTAATAGAGTTTTCCTGATCGCGTCTGGAGATGTATTTCTGTTTTACTTTTTTCCAAAGATGATGCATTCCAAAGTATATTCGTATTTGTTGAATTTAATCAATATATTATTAAAATATTAGTTGCTGATTTGAGTCATGGTAAATTGACTATTGTAATTCGCACAGATGGTTTTGCTATTCGGACATACCACTACGATATTATCCCGCCGCCTTATCTGCTTTAATACTGAATTTAGTGTCATATTCCAACATTTGAATAAAAACATCATTGCCCCCGAAGAATTTCAGAAAAAAGTTTATCAAAAACACAAAACATATTACACAACAAAACAAATGTTCTGAAGTTTAAAATCATTAAAGTTATATATATATATATATATGAACGCAAACACCTCCCCTTAATCAGCTCGCATTCCGAAATAATACATACATACTAAAATGCTTCACATAACTCCTCCAACACGGCCACCAGGCCTGTTCCTGCTACTGACCAAAGAACTTCCACCTTCGATCGCAACCCAACTACTATTTGAATAAAGGTTTCCGAAAATTCAAAAGAGCATTTTCCATCAATTCCTGAAGATGTGTTCATGATGGCACGAAAAGTTAATAGTTAAAAAAAGCGGATACATCGAGAAAAAAAAATGCTGGGTCCATATATCGATACCTTCGTATAAACAAACAAATAATACGAATTTGTTAAAAAATATGTATTGCAAAACAGGAGCTTTTTTTTGTCTTTAACAATGTCTGCTAAAATAAAATAATGATGTCTAAATATATGGATATATGTTATGTGTGTCTGTGTTTATGACAAATATTTTCATTCCATTATATTTCAACAGTTATTCATATCGAACTATTTTATTTATGAAGCTATATGTAACATTAAAGTATATACATATAAATGAAGTTTTCCAAGATAAATGAACTAAACCAAAAAAAATACTCACTTCCGATTTTCGAATAGTTATGCCTATATTCCTTTATTTTCTGATAAGTAGATGGGTCCCTTTTCTTTTAAAAAGTTAAAGTCGAAATAAAGTAAGAAAAATGTCAATTTCATGATTGAATTTGTACTGAGGAATAAGTGGGGTCGCTCATACTTAAAATAATAAGCGGTAAGATAGACAACATGTAGACAATTTGTAATTTGATTATATATATATATATATATGTGTATATATATATATATATATATATATATATATATATATATATATATATATGTGATTGTTGAACTGGATTAAATCCGACGATATGAAATAAAATGGAGGTGGAAGGACCTGGATACTCAACGTTTCGCCCGATTTATGCGGGCTTCTTCGTCAATGATCATCCCTCTTGAAGAAGCCCGCATAAATCGGGCGAAACGTTGAGTATCCAGGTCCTTCCACCACCATTTTATTTCATATATATATATATATATATATATAAACACAAACACCTCCCATTAATCAGCTCGCATTCCGAAATAATACATACATACTAAAATGCTTCACATTACTCCTCCAGCACGACCACCAGGCCTGTTCCTGCTACTGACCAAAGAACTTCCACCTTCGATCGCACCCAACTACTATTTTAATAAAGATTTCCGAAAATTCAAAAGACCATTTCCCATCAATTCCTGAAGATGTGTGCATGATTGCACGAAGAGTTAACCGTTAAAAAAAGCGGATACATCGAGAAGAAAAAATGCTGGGTCAATATATTGATACCTTCGTATAAACAAACAAATAATACGAATTTGTTTAAAAAAATATGTATTGCAAAACAGGAGCTTTTTATTGTCTTTAACAATGTGTGTTAAAATAAAATAATGATGTCTAAATATACAGATATATGTTATGTGTGTATGTGTTTATGACAAATATTTTCATTCCATTATATTTCAACAGTTATTCATATCGAACTATTTTATTTATGAAGCTAAATGTAACATTAAAGTATATACATATAAATGAAGTTTTCCAAGATAAATGAACTAAACGAAAAAAAATACTCACTTCCGATTTTCGAATAGTTATGCCTATATTCCTTTATTTTCTGATAAGTAGATGAGCCCCTTTTCTTTTAAAAAGTTAAAGTCGAAATAAAGTAAGAAAAATGTCAATTTCATGATTGAATTCGTACTGCGGAATGTGGTGTAACTCATACTTAAAATAATAAACGGTAAGATAGAGAACATGTAGACAATTTGTAATTTGATTATATATATATATATATATATTATATATATATATATATATATATGGATAGAGAGACGGGGAGAGAGAGAAGTTCTTTTGTATATAAATTGCATTAAATAGTCCGACAACTATGCTATCAAACACAGGAAATGATGAGACAAAAATAATATTTGTTATGTGTCGTTATCGAAATATTGCATGATAACAACACAAAATATTGCCTTATAAATAATTTTTGATTATTATTATATAGAAATGTGAGTACACAAAATGTCTTGTTATCTTTAGTTCAGGAAAGTGCATACTGCGACTGATTTTTAATGCTTATTACGAAGCTTTGAGGAAAGAACTCGTTTTTATATTTGCATCTTACATTTAGATTCTTATGTCAGTAACGTTTTTTTTTTTGACAAATGCCACGATTTCCTCACTGGTATCTTTTCCAATCAATCCAGTACACGTGACGTAAAAGACAGTATCAAACATTGTCTTCTCACAGCTGGTGAAATGTGAACAAAGAAAAAATGCAGCTTATCCAACAGAGAACAGAGATATGTGGTGAGAGCATGATGAAAAAGGATTCTTTAATTAAAGTCAGAGGTAATATTTTGCAGCAAGGCTAACAATACAAAACAATACAAACCCAACCTTAGCATCGACTGATAAGAAAATGCCATAGGGAAAAAAGAAAACAAGACTGATATCATCAAACGTAAAAAGCAAAGTTACAATTGAAAGATACGGAAGTTTATATATATATATATATATATATATATATGTGTGTGTGTGTGTGTGTGTGTAATGTATAAGCAAAATAAAGACATCAAGAAAGGTGCTGATAGTAAAAGAAGTGTATTTCATTTTACGTTACAATTGTTTCCATGCCAGATCTACAATTTCAAAGGTTATGGCGCTTGAAACTTTTCATAAAAAACAGTATTTCTTCAGACATTATGAATAAAGACACTCTTGACAATGGAACATTGTTTAAAAGAAAAGAAAAAAGAAAAATTCCCTTAACGGAAAAAGACGCATCTGAAAAACATACACTAGGAAGTAACCTCCGTGAAAAGCGCATTTCAATGTTAATATATCACCTAATTTTCGTACCCCTTATTAAAAAAATGTAATAAGAAGTTTCCAGAAAAAAAACCTTAGCCATTTAATTTTTTTAATATAGCCCATTCGTTGAATTCCTAAATTAGAGTTCACTATTTTTTTTATTTCACCTAATTAATTTTAAAAATATTTTTTTTCTATATTTATAATATGGCCATAACAACATTGCATTAACCTTACGGTTAATGTTAGTTTCCTGTTTGCTTTTTAGTAGCAAGTGATGTTTATAGATTATCGATTGTTTTAATACTTAGATTTAATACCATTTTAGGTTTCATGTTTATTTGGATATGAGAATAAATAAAACGACTTCATTATATATATTAATCCTCATACAAAATTTCGAGTATAGCCTTCTAATCTATTTATCATTATTAAATATTTTGAAATTCATTATCATTCTAATTAAATACGTTTCCATATCGTTACTAAAAGCAATTGCGAAGGGAGATACTCCAATTTCATTGTTAATTGCTAATAGTTTATTATGTTTGAAAAGAAGTCAATATTACTTCCCATAGCAGCTAAAGGGAGATAAGTAAGGTCGCTTCATGTTTTCGGTCTGGTGATTACTAGAAAGTGTCTATGATTTAATAATTAATTTAATCAATCAGATACAGAAATTGCTACGATAGCTTATTTAACAAATTAAAAATATAAATTATATTTTTAATCTTAAGAACTGTTTTTTACCCATGGGTTAAATAAGCTATCGTAGCAATTTCTTGATCTGCTTAATTAAATTAATTATTAAATCATAGACGATTTCTTGTAATCACCAGACCGAACACATCAAACGGCCTTAATTATCTCCCTTTATACAAGTTGGCTTCAAAGGCAACCTAGTAGACCTCATGATTAAAGTCGAAAATGTTGTTTTATATATTATAAAACATTTAGATTTAAAAGAAAAACATTCGACCAATTTCCCGATCACTTGTGCCCGATATTATTCATACCCCTCGGATCTTTGAGATTTCTATAAGAATATTGCTCAAACCAGACGGTAGACAATATTAAAGGGATTTCAAACAATAACTCAAGCATAAGCATTTAATTTAAACTCAACAAATAAATAAATTATGCAAGTTTGAAACATTATACAAAGAAAAACAATAATGGTACTAGATCAAAATTATTCATACCTCTCTTACTAATAGTCAATAGCATGCCCTTTATTCTTAATAACTGCCTGTAACCGTTTTGGATATTTATCAACAAGGTTTTTACAAGCACCAACACTGATTTTTGACCATTCTTCAATGCAGTAGTTCTCCAAATCCCTCAAATTTCTAGGTTTTCGCTTTTTAACCTTGGTTTTCAATATGTGCCAGAGGTTTTCGATAGGGTTCAGGTCGGGACTCTGGCTAGGGCATTCCAAAACATTAATTTGATAATCTTCAAACCATTTCTTGACTATTTTGGCAGTATGTTTTGGAGCATTATCCTGTTGAAGGACCCAGTTTGGTCCTTAATGGAGCTTCTCCGCATCCTGTCTAATGTTTTTCTGGAGTATCTCCAAATATTGCTCCTTCTTCATGGTTCCATCTTCTTGACCAAACTACCTGGACCACTAGCCGAAAAGGAGCCCCAAAACATTAGGCTACCACCACCATGTTTCACCGTGGGTATGGTGTTCTTTGGGTTGTAAGCTTCTCCTTTCTTCCTCCAAACGTAAGAAGCATCCATATGGCCAAACAATTCAATTTTTGTTTCGTCAGTCCACAAAATACTTGAGAAAACGGACTCCGGAGGATTCTCATAGGTCCTAGCAAACTTTGGACGTGCTGCAAGGTGTTTTCCGGTGTGCAATGGAGTCCTTCTTGGTCTTCTTCCTTTCAGACCATTTTCATGCAGAGTCCTTTGCAATGTTTGCCTTGATATTTTTATGCTAGAAGACTCCAGGTTTTCTAAAATGTCCTTAGTAGTGGTGGTTGGATTT
Source organism: Euprymna scolopes (assembly GCF_053919585.1). Classification (NCBI taxonomy): domain Eukaryota; kingdom Metazoa; phylum Mollusca; class Cephalopoda; order Sepiida; family Sepiolidae; genus Euprymna; species Euprymna scolopes. The sequence continues at coordinate 37,231,718 of NC_136498.1, read as the reverse complement.
GCATTAACACTTCTTACAATATTCCTGGTGGCTCTAGCAGACAGTTTCCTTTTCCTTCCTCTACCAATCAAGTTGTTTGTTGTGTGGCTGCTCTGGAATTTTTTGATGATGCTCTGTACTGTTGATGTAGGGACCTCAAATTTCTTGGAAATTGACTTGTAACCTAAACCATCCTTATGTGAATTCACAATTTTAGTCCTAAGATCATTACTAAGCTCTTTTTTCTTCCCCATTCTAATAATTTTTATTCTTTTATTGGTTTTCAGTCGATATCATTTTAATTTCTGAAAAATACAAAAAACGAAATGAAATTAATCAAAGGGTGTATAAAAGCATTCAAAATAGGAATCAAACAGGAAAAAACAGTCAGAAACTCGATTAATACTGAAAAAATAAGGGGGTATGATTATTTTTGAACATTGCAGATTTTATAAATAGCTGTATATTTCTTTTATTACAAGTATCCCGAGATTTTAAAATGACGAAAACGATCAGAAGAGGGGTATTAAGAATATGTATCAATATGGACGTAAACAATAAATTCTTACAAGGTTACACCTAATAAACTCAATTTTCAAGGCGGGGTATGAATAATATCGGGCACAAGTGTGTGTATATATATATATATATATATATATATATATATATATATATATATATATATATATATATATATATTTAGACAAAGTTTATTGAATAGCACGGAATTATTCTGTTTTACAATTTTACTTTTTATTTTCTCCAATCTCCGAATAATCCTTTGTGTGTGTTTTTTTTTCTCCAAATTGTATATGTTGGATACATAATTTAAAAAAAATACAGACAACAAGCCTTGTAATGAAAAACATTTCGCAAATAAATGACCTGTTTGAAAGGACCAATCTAGTTTACAAATTTAGTTACCCATTAGGAGAGTGTATCTCCAATATTAGTAGCTATGTTGGTTTAACAACTAACACATTGTCGCGAATATTTACTTTCCACCTCTCTGACTCTAGTTCCATATCACAACATTTGAAGGGACATGGCTGCCAACATTCGGAATTTCGAAGAATTATGGTAGAAAATACAAGAGTATTGCAGAGTGAGAGAAATGTAAATAGGTAAGAATACTCGAAGCATTGTACATTAAAACAAAGAAGCCTCAAAGAAATAATATTAATTATGAGTGCAGCCGGAACATTTTTAAATGTTTGGGATGACTGTTGAATAATATATATATATGTGTGTTTTTATATATAAATCTGTTTAATATATGCAAAAAAATGCCCACTTGTAACAAATTACCACGTGACTAGGAAATATATATATATATATATATATATATATATATATATATATATATATATATATAAAGTAATAAAAAAAAATAATCCCTACATTTATTTCTACATTATGCCTGAGAATGATAGAAGTACTTCTGTCGAAAGCGCTCGTTATTATGGATCCAACAAATACAATTTCGAGAAAAACACAAAAAGGACTATTCGGAGATTGGAGAAGATAAAAAGGAAAATTGTAAACCAGAATAACTCCGTGCTATTCAATAATATTTGTCTAAATGAGAAAATGCTGCCTAAATATACACAATATATATATATATATATATATATATATATATATATGTGTGTGTGTGTGTGTGTGTATGTATGTGTATTTGCATGTGTTTATGCTTGTGTACGTACGTTGATTTCTTAATACCTTATTAGTAAAAATGGCCACGAATCGTTGCTAATTATTTCAAGACAAAATATTACGTTCAGATATAAGAAAAAGTCAATGACGGAAAACACTGCCTTCAGCATGCCGACTTTTCTCGCTGAATAATATATGCCCTAGACTTTATGATCATTATTTCTATGAATAATTTCGCTTTTTTCATCTCTCATTTTCATTTCTTATAGATTTATTTAGCTGTGATTTTTAAAGACATTATGCGAAATAAGGTGGTTAATCTGAACGGGCGCCCTGGGAGTAGCGAATGAATTAGTCCGGATGTCAAGAAATATAACAGCTGACTCATGTCTGAAAATGTATAGTATATAATTTTACCACGAGACAGTTGTAAATTGTAATACTATTTTTGTAACACCGAAGCTTAGTTTTATTAGCATCTAAGGAAATAGAGGATAAGAAGAATATATATATATATATATATATATATATATATATATATATATATATATATATATATATAATGTCCACATATATAACTCTCTCGTAGAAAAAAAAATGGGTTCTACTGTATACTTTGTTTTTCGCAGCTATATCATAAACGAGGATTAGCAGTAACAGACAAAACTGTAGTATGTTCTACACAAGCACGTCGGCACTATTAACAGATCAACTGTGTGGCAGTTCAATTAGTGCTCCATTGAGCAATCTAAAATGTAATTGTATGTTATTTAGATGTAATTACTGACCCATTTTTTTACATAGGCGTCGCCACTTATCAAGGCCGATAGGCAACTCAAGGATAAGGGTTTAAGAGTGTAGTGTAGTCAAAAGGACAATATAGTAATCGATAGTAATGGAAGTTCGGTAAATTTGTTAACTTAAGTGGAACGGCTCATCAGAAACTTGTTCACGTTGGTTTTGAAGACAACCATATTACAGACGGCTGGAAAGCAGGAAAACGGAAGACAATTCCACAGGCGTGCAGTTCTAACAAAGAAGCTGTGATCATGGAATCTATGTGTAGGTTTAGGCACAGATAAAGAGTGGGGAAAATTATTGATAGTGTTTTCAGCTAGTCGAGTGTTTCTTGTGAAAGTTTGGCGAGGGGAAACCATAGATTGAAGCTCAGTCGAACACTTTCCATGAAAATAACTATAAAGCAGAGACAAACTCGCAACATCTCTTCTGTGAGACAGAGGTTTCAGCGAAGAGAAAAGGACATCTCCCACCAGGCCACGAAGTCTCTTTAGAACCCTATCAAGGCAGGACAAGTCTTTTCTAGCAGCTCCTGCCCATATGTGGCAACAGCATTTCATCCTTGGACGTATCTGGCTCTCATATAGATAGAAAATTGCATCAGCAGTGATATATCTACTGGATCGATAGAAGGATCCGACCATTTTTCCAGCGGCCTTGGTAACATTTGATGTACGTATTCCATTTAAGATCAGGAGTAAAGGTCAAGCCCAGAAGCCTGCCAAAACTTGAGGCCTCCCCAAGACGAGAGCCATTCACTTTAATTGATGTCAGATGGGGATCAGAACGTTGATGATGTAAAGATAAAAGCTTGGTTTTAGATGCATTAAAAGTAACCAGCCACTCCTTTCCCCATTGTACAACGTGATCAAGATCAGAGGAGAGAGAATCGGAGAGAACTTGGTCGTTTCCTGTGTTAGATGTGCTACCATAGCTGGTAGTGTCGTCAGCAAAAATGTCTACGAATGATGTAAGGATGTGATTTGGAAGATCATTAATGTAGATCAGGAAAAGAGTTGGGCCCAAGATGAACTCCTGAGGGACTCCAGCATTTATACTGTGAACTTCTGATGTTTGCCTATCAACTACCACTCTTAAGAACCTATCAGAAAGAAATGATTTAATAATTGAGAAGACATTTCCAGCTATACCATAGCCGGAGATCTTCTGAAGTAAACCTTTTTGCCATACCCTATCAAAGGCCTTTACTATGTCAGGAGCAATTGCCCTAGAAAGGTTGCCTCTGTCGAGAGATTCACTAATCCTATGAGATATAACTGTAAGCACATCTGCTGTAGATCTAGCAGAACGGAAACCATATTGTGTGTCACTAAGGTTATTTTTGCTGAGATGGTTGATTACTTCTGTATTTAACACAGATTCCAGCAACTTTCTCATGACGCACAGGAGACTTATTGGCCTGTACTGAGAGGGGGATGAACGATCACCTAAATTCTTAAATACAGGGCATACTGATGAGATTTTCCAGGGTGATGGGAAGCAATTCTCCTTAAGACAACGTTTAAACAGTTTTGCAAGTATGAGTGCTAGTTCTGGTTGAAGTTTTTTTAGTACTATAATTAGAATAGCGTCAGGGCCGGTTGCTTTACTGGAACAAAGATTTTTGATTAGCTTGGCAACATCATGTACAGATATGTGTATAAGCTAATATATGTATATATATATATACATATATATTTATATATATATATATATATATGTATATATATATATGTATATATATATAAATTCGTAGTAATTTATGAAACTATATGTGGTAATTCAAGTTATACAGAATATTCCGCAGTTTATCCTCGTCAGAATTTGTCAGGCTTATGCGAAAGTTACTGTTTTATATAAACTCATAAAATTCAATTTTCTAGTTAAGCAATCAGTTTCTTAGATGTAACCGACCCCATCCTAATCAACTAATGGTCGGGAATTTAGAGGGAAAATGTACAGCTGACCTTACGTTCACGCGTTCCTTTTGTGTGTTTTAATAGAAATGGTAGATAACCTTTGTGTGCAAAAAACTTAACTACATTACTCCTAGGTGTATTTAGATATGTTATTTTATTTTTGTTTAAATTATATTATGTACCTTTTGTTTTTTAAATTATTCATTATATGGATATATATGTTTATCCTATTTAATTTTTTATTTACTTCATTTATTTATATATTTACCTTATAAAATTGTTGTCAGTTTTAAAATTATGTATGAAACCCTATCCTAGAATAAAGCGTATTCTGTGCACACAGTTGTTCACTATTTCTCTTCCGCATTTTAATAGGTGTTCGGGCTCTAAAAAGATTAAGATGGCGACTTTCTCATTGCAGCATAATCTACATAAACTCTCTACATCCCTACATATACTTGCTTGTATTACTTTTTTTCTAATCGACTACCGACGAACGTTCACATTTTTGGGATACTAGTATTGATTTGCTACTGCTGTGTTCAATAAGTGTGGTTTGCTATTGAACGTGTTATATGTCTTATATACTACATATATGTTTATACATGTGTGCTTATGTATATTTCTATTTATATATTCATGTAAAATATAAGTGTATTTCTTTTTTGAGAAGGCATAATCACAATTAACTTAGATTCGATTTAGTTTTATATCATATCTTCCAAGTACCTACGTGGAACATGTATATTTCAAACGTTAACATTTTTAAATAAGCATATGCCATGCACATCTGTAAATTACATAGGTTTCTTTTAATTTCAACAAACAAATCCTCCTGTGTTTTATCGAGGGGGGCAGCTGAACCTTTTTGTTCTATATTATATAGCATGAATTTTATTTAAGCTAAAGTATTATATTTGTCGATTAACATATCATTTTCTTAAGAATAATATGTTTAAGCAACATTAATTTAGTATTTCGAACTGTATATTTATGATAAATACAGTTTAGCGTTGCTTATTTGAGAATAACGATTGTTTTCATTTTCCTATTTCAGGTAAGTAAGCTTCTATTATTTCCTGATGCCACATTTTCGGATTATCATAAAGGTATGTAATTTATAATTATAATAACTATCATTTATTAGTTCACAACTATGAACCCATAAATATATATTAAAAAATATATATATTTTCAGTGGAATGTGCCTGACGTTTACAAGTAAACAATTATTAACCTCTTTTTAGCGAAATATTTTGCTTAATTGCTCAAATTATATAATCAATTAGGTCATGATGTTTGCTTATTTATGCAACCATGCATTGATAATACCCAAATCGCAATGATAAATATCACATCTAATATGGAATATATAATTTCCCAGGCTTTTCATTGTTTCTTCGTAGGAAACTACAATCATGCCCCACAGTTTGATATACATATAACAATATTGAGGTCAATAAGCGTGTAACTGAGACATCGTGCTTGATGATAATGTTTTCGGAGATCCTAAAAATAAACAGCATTAGACTAACTTTGTATCATTCTTCATTACCATTTGAATGTTGTATGTTCCTAATGAAAACAATTACGTACCCTTCATTGAGAATACAATGAATATGTTTCATCCTCCACAAATAGGGAACATTTCAAGATTTGTACAAAGATAAATTCATAAAAATTTAAATATGCGAATGTTAAAGTAAACAGAGGCACGTGATTTCTGTTACATGTTCTACAATTGCTTTTTCCAATTAAGTGCAAATATGTGTGGTCTTTAGAAGTGGCCTGTACAGAAGAAATGCATATTCTTTATTTTAGTTTTGAATCAATTTGGGAGTGAAAAGAACATGAAGCAAACAAATGTGTTCATTTAAAGTTATCACTAATATATGATTAAAAAGAACAAAAATGTTAGCAATGGGCGTGCGTAAATGAGTATCAAAATTTGCTATGGTGCCAAATATTTATCATCAAACAGATCCATATTGACACTGTAGCTTAAATATATTGATTAGGTCTACTCATCCTAATTTCCAACATAAAGCTAATAGAAAAATATGCATATATATATAGATGAAAGTTCCTGTTCTTACAATTTGTGTTTCATATTATTCCTGTATTAGTTTGATGACCATGAACTCATAAATATATTTTAAAAAGTATATAATCTCATTGGAATAGGCGTGACGTATGCAAATAAACAATTACTAATCTCCTTCTTAGAGATTTTTTTTACATCATCCTCTTTTTTCTCCGTGTTTTTTTTTTTTTTTTGATTTACTGATTTCCGATTCTGTAGTGTATATCAAATAGACTTCCAGCCCACAAAAACACGATTACAAAATCGCCATTGAATACACATGACAAAACAGCCAAATGGCTGATTACGATGATTTTCCCAGATAGGGTAAATAATCTATTAATAAGGTACGTAAGTTGCAAAACCCTTTCCAGTGATATAGAAACTGCATTATAAGTAGTTTATAAAAACGTGGTCGATAGCCGGTAATGCATGTGCATATTAAAAATTTAGATAAAACATTGCAAAATGATGAATGAGACAAAATACATGTCGTTTATTCCTTTGCACGTTTCCTCACATAGATACATGTGCACAGTCAAATGCGCTCGTAAATGAAAAGAACACACTTACACTATAATTACAAAGATAAAGTAAGTAATTAAATGTTATCGATATTTCTTTGTTGAGTTTACCATAAATCTCACGAAAATTCACCGAAAATATAAACTCTTCTTCGTCTATGGTTTGTTGCTGATATGGTTCCAATACATATATTATTATTCCAATGCAATGATTATTCAACATTTACGAATTAGACATCGTTAGCTGTTCTCACAATCACATGCGCTAATTGCTGATATAAATTTTTGGAACAAAATTATAAAGTATTAAGTGACTCGTTTGAAGATCGGCAAAATTCTTTTTATTGTCAAAGTTTATCTAGTTTAGCTTAGTACTATATAGATTTTATAAAACTAAAAATTCATCATAAAAGAATTATGAACACACAATTCATGTACTGTGAGAATTAGTTTCGCATGCAGAAATCGTAATTTAATTGAATATATTTGCTTGAGCAGCGCACACACCTTCAATCCCGTTCATCAGTAAAGTGTTTTCTACTTTTTTTTTTATTTTAGATGTGTTATATCGTCCTGTTATATGATATCTTCATTGCTTTGTTTGCAACGCTTCTATTTGTTATTTTTCACCGGTTCAATTGTAAATGTTATGCGTACGACCGGTAATCACATATTCATGTTATCCCGCTATGTAGCTATTAGTTCTCTTTACATTAGTGTTTGTTTTCAACTATATTCATACTTTCAATCCTTAATTACTGATATTAACTCTGAAAATGGGCCGGTTTAATACCCCACTGGTCGCCATGATCGGTCAATTAGTGTGCCTTGTTTCGCTCCTCATCCATCTTAATATCTCTGGTATGCACACACCATTTCTGTCTTCCAACTTGACCATTTACTTTCGCACATCTGCCAAATGGTCATCAATCAATCTTTAACCAAAGATTTCCCCCCTTCTAATAACATGCGCCTATACTCGACGGTGCACTACAATTATATACATTATTCATAGATATCTCTGTCAGTACCTGTTTCGATACAGGTCTATAATATAAATTGATATGCCTGTTATTTATTGGTCTTCACGGTGTCCTCGCCTATGTTTGGTAATTATATGAAGGCAGAATAATCTCATTATGTCTGAAGTTATTTTTGCATTTGTGTGGTTTTTAGATATCAAACAGCAAACATCAACTTTAAATGCTTTTGCCATGTGCATTGTATCATTTTTTTTTAACTAGAACGATTTCACTATAGAAATATATAAGACAACTTGATATAACAAGGGTCTGTTTTTGTAGGAAAAATTACTAACAGAACAGTAGCAGAAACTCGAAATGAATAAAGAGGATAACAGAAGATGTTGTGTTTGTGAAAGAAGCAACTTACGTTATAGGCTTGTATATAATCATACTTTTAAAGTAAATTGCGGTTGTAAAGAGAGAAAACGTGCTTTTCTTGGGCATTCCTCATCTTAGTTTTTTTTATTTACTTGTATAGATTGGTGTTTATAGTTGTTGGGGTATTTCATTGCGTTTCTAAGTTTGTTTAATCGTAAACTTAATATAGTAATGTTTTTTTTTGGGGGGGGTATTCATCTTACAGATATTATTGGGTCATCAGGAGTCTCTCCTGATGACCAAATAATATCAACAATTTCATAACAATGTTATTTTGCTATAAATATTATTTGATTCCGGGGGCCTAAATTGTGCATTTTGTATATTTGGATTGCTTATGAATTCTAAACCAAATATTCATTGTAGATTTCTTATGACCTGTTAAGTTATTCCTCGAAGTGTGAATTATATCGATTATATTTTTTAGTCAGTGTGTGTGTCCGTTTCTGTTTTTCTCGTAAATTACTTGAGTGGTCTGGCTGAAAATTGGTCTATAGGTTTATTATGATAAAGTAAAGCGAAATACTCCTTTAGAAATCCGTTCGAGGCACACTTAATAAATTATAAGGATGTAAAATGAGTAACAATAGTCACACGAATACTATAGATGATTTATCAAAAAATATTGGCTGATTTGGCCAGAATTTTGTCAAGACGTTTAATATTTATACGAACAAACAAGTATTGGTTTTGCATAAAACAATAACAAGAATGATAATTTAATTATATCAATTAACACATTTACCTCCGAAGATGTCTTATAACGTCTTTTGATCAATATGGCTTAAAGTTGTTAGCAGATTTTTCTCTGAGATCCAATACAATAGGCAGTACGTTATTGTTTACATGCATCAATATGGAGTAAACCGGATTAGTATTTAATGGGACAATGGGCACACATGTTAAGTAATTTACACATAAGTACATAATATTATACAATTTTCCCCAGCTTTTACTGGCAGGAAACATTGTTTATAAATAGTTTATTTTGCCGGTATATTACACTGTTTCTCAGTGAGATAATTGTGAGTACACGTTTATATATATATATATATATATATATATATATATATATATTTATATATATATATATATATGGAATTTATTATATATAGTCCATCACATTCAAAAAACCTTATCATTAATTGCTCGCTAGGTTAGCATTTTCGAGTGGTACCAGGCTTTCGAATTGAAACTCCTACATTGTGACACATCGACTTAGTTGGTTGGATGGCCGCGCCCTTTGTCGAGACGAAGTAGGTACATTTCACAGCCGGATGTCGGTTCGCTTTGCTGGATGCGTTAGTTAATAGAGGTTCTTGTGTGCGGGCCGTTTTCTCAGTTGGAAGAGTGCTTGCAATAGGCATGCAAGAGGCTCGAATTTCGAATCCTGAGTTAGGATGTGTCTAACTGATGTATGAAAATGAGGGCGAAACTAGAGTATTGGCCTTCCGCTTCGTTAACTATCATGGTTCTTGACGATTGCGACGTTGTTTGGATGTGGAATTTATTTTATATGTATATATATATATATATATATATATATATATATATATATATGCATATTGTTTTATATATATATATATATATATATATATGCATATATATATATATATATATATATATATATATATATATATATATATATATGCATAACACAGCATCGTTTTAAATGTTTTGATCATTGAATCGTACAAAGATTGTGTGAACTCCATATGTCTTAATGCTGGAATCAAATCTACTGAAAGAAATTTACTCTATTTACTCAGTTTCGCAGTTATATTTTAAAAAATGTTAAAATTAAAATTTGGGAGTATCTCAACTTATAAAGCTCTGATAAAATTAATACTTGTTATCTCCTATTCGTCAGTCTACACCCTGAAATTTCCGCATAGGGATGATCAAGCAAGTTTTTTGTTTATGTATGATTTTCTTTTATGGAATATGTTGCTCCGTTTTAATTATAACGTATGAAAGTACATTAAGTATGATGAGTGAAATGTTAGTCGCTGTCACTTTTCAACTTCATATAATTATTGTTTAATATGTTCAATAAATATATAACACAGCTAATACTAATGAGTGATTGGCTTCAATTATCCAAAAATATGTACTAGACCATTAGTAACAATTAATGAATCATTTATAATATTAATGTATATAGGGCATTTTTTCTTTGTGTCACTCTGTTAGCTCTCTTTTCCTTGTTCTGTATCTATCTATGTATTTATCTCTGTATGTGTATATCTATAAATGTATATATGTATCTATCTATCTAACTATACATAGATACATGCACTTCTCTCGATGTGTTTCTCTGTACAACTCTCTATTCGTATTTGTATCTGTCTGGCTTGCTCACGTATTTTACCTGTCTTTATGTGTAGACGTAATGTAATAGTACGGGGTACGGCCACCATATTGATTGAACAAGTCAGTAGGCTTTAAAGAACGAACATCTCATGACAGATGTGCCGTCAGCAGGCGTACGCCGTACTCGTTTGAAATATGGCCAACCTTGTAGTTCCAATTGGAATCTGGCCCACTAGTCTCGTGCCAATACCCACGCATGAATGCACAAATATATACACGTATATATATACATTTATCGAACTTTCTCTATAATTGTATATATATATATATATATATATATATATATATATATATATATATATATATATATATATATATATCTTAGTCCTCGCGCGAAAGAGCAGGGCACACAATGTTTTAAATAATAATAATAATAGAATACCAATAAAAAAAGACTTTCGCTGGCGAGGATTAATATTGACCGTATCCAGTTATGCATGGCTTTTGAAATTTTCATCTGTTTTTATGGTTATATACTGATTATTTGTTAATGTAACCTATATGAAATATGTTCCTTATAAAAATTAAAAAAAAATTCTATTATGAAAGAAGTTTAAAAAATGTAATCTACAAAAGTTATGCTAAAGCTTTTGTTAACAAATTAAGATTTTCTCATTAGTCATACCTGTATAACAAAGAGGGGTTACAATAAATAGTTTGGTGTGGGGAGAAAGACCAACCAAAACAGAGAGCATATTCAGACCTGTAATAATACAAAGAGGGTGTTGCAAAAATGGGTTGTGGTGTGAGGAGAAATACAAACTTAAATAGAGAGAATGAGAGTTTTAAAATATACTCTCAAAAAGATAAGATACAAATTACGAAAGCATTTCATCCAAGGCATGAAAATTGTTAAAAAATTTTTTTACTATAGAAAATATTAAAAATAAATAAAGGTACAAGATTCAATGTGAAATTTATTTATCTTCAAAGTGCACTTTTATAATTTTTATAAATTATTATATGCACGTATGTAATATTTTTATTCATATAGACAAATGTTACATAGTCGCTACACTGAACATATTTACGTTTCAGACAACTGGTTGGTCTAGACCACAAGCTTTCTTCAGTCGACGTAATAAAATCTTTGTTTCCGTGAACCCTGGATTTTTTAAGAACCAGACTTTGTCAAAGAACACGGATTTTATTAACCTGAAGAAAACTTGTGGATCCTGCAGACCACTTGCCTGAAACATCAGCATATTTAGTGTAACGACTATGTAATATATGTCTATATAAATAAACATATACTATTTAACTTTTTTTTTTATTTGGCCCTCTTATTAACCTCTTAGTAATTCACGAGTGTTCTGTCATGAATACATGTAAATCAGTATATATATATATATATATATATATATATATATATATGCGTAGGTGTATGTATGGTGTAATCGTGCATATAAAGTGTATATAACTATATATTATTTTAGAATTATTTAAAATCATACAACAGATAAACTCACACACCTATATAAATATATTTATGTGCATATTTATGTAGGAAATATTGTTTTACCCTTGCGAATAATATATCATATACACAACAAAGCTTCTAATAATCAAAATTCGAACACATAAAGTTTCAATATAGAGTCTAGCGGTATAGTATACTACTGCTACAACTAATCTTATTACACCCTACACATATCAATAAAAAGGGGCATGCCAGTTGCCTGTCCATCTACCCTATTTACAGCAGTGTAACTAATTTTGATATCTGTAAAAAATATAATTAATGGATCCTCTTCTACTTGTAATTACTCTTAGATGATATGACATTGCACTATTTTCTTCCACAGAATTATTATATTTATGATCACAGTATAATTAAAGTTAAGCAACATCCTGCTATCACTATAAAATAATTTCAATTACTGACTACAAATGTTTCTACTAGTAACATAAAAAATAACAATGTCAGTATTACGCTTAATAAAACTAATCTTTAAAATGGCAACTCTTCCAGACTATTGGCATTTTTAAAAGTCGGACCATAGTATTTATGAGATAACATTCTAATAACAGAAATGGAAATATTAGTTGAAGGCGATAAAGACATAAGCCATTGTGAGTTATCTCTTAAGACAGATTTGTCAATGCATTTTAAATCACTCAGCTCATTGATCGTATGTTAAACGATTAACAGTTATCGGAAGATATACGCTAACATCTTTTCAAACAAAATTATTTCTGCGAAAGTTTTTGTTCACTCAGAAAAGAAGAAATAGCTGAAAATAAAGAATTCGAAAGCAAACGACAATCATGAAATATTCTAAACGAGCCTGGGTGATCGACGATGCCCGGATATTTTGAGGTGTGTGGTGAGCAAAATAAAAAGTGGCAATATGCAGGCAGCATTAAACGTGTGACGCGAAAGCCGAAAAGACAGTGATAGGCAATTTAACGTCTGACCCCTACTCTATGACACACCTGAATCTAGGAACGTTAAATAGAGTCAAAGTCAATCCAACCGATACGATGACTTGCAAAAATAAATTGCAAAAAAATCGACCCCTCCTTGTAGAAACTGCCTAGTTGAGGGCGAAGAATGTAATGTTTTTAGCCGATTTCTCGATATTTGTTGTTCGAGACGTCCAACACTAAAATGGCACCGGTCTCGTGAAAATGGGTCGCCTTTGTCGAAGTTTTAGGTAGACCTACATACATACATACATACATACATACATACATCCATACACACATACATACATACATATATTTGAACAAAATCCCTATAAAAATTTCAACACTACATGTTTTATTTAATACAGTATAATTTTTATAATGCATTCGGTAAAAAGCAGAATGTAAACCAACTTGTAAATATAGAGAATAATATAACTATGATTCGGCTAACATATATAAAAATGACGAACAGCGTAGACGAATTATTTTTAAATCCATACAATTATTTAGCAGGAAATATAGCGTAACGACGACTTCAACATAATTCCTCGAAGTTATGCCAGGTGAAATTTTCATGTCATTTGACAAATCGATGTGTTTTCCTATTCTTACAAAATGTAAAAAAAAAAGAATATTTGCCAAAAGGTGCACGACACGGAAATAAGCAGATGAACTACATGTTGATACACTAAAGCAAAGAATTTTTCTTTGCTTTAGTGTATCAACATGTAGTTCATCTGCTTATTTAAAGCCACGATGAAAACTGATGGTTTCATGTTTATAAAAAGTACCAGCGGCAAAAAAAAAAAAAAAAAAAAAAAACGAAACGTATTAAATGGTAAAGAAAAATAGATATTCATTGAAAATATTCACCTGCCACAATAAATCGGTTTATTAAGTAGGAATATGGAGTAGTGAATTTATCCAGAATACAATTGACTCATATACATAGCGATTTATACGATATGAATGTAAACTGACCCTTAAAAGAACTGAATTTTTTAGACTAAACTATTGCAATATACCGAAACGAGAGGCTTCGCAAATATATTAAAAAAAGTAATATATATGTATGCATGCCCGTATATCTACTATTATATAAAAGTCACTTTGTTTGTGTGTGATCCCTTTCCTAATACGTTCCGAAACGGCTGGGCATTTCTTTCGCAAATTTCGCACAAAGCTAATTTATGTTTCTGCCAGTGTTCTTAGACATGCTTTTTGCAGAAATTCAAATAAGCATCGCAATCGGAAAAATCCGATATTAAATATAGTTTTGCGCCCTCATAGACAAAAAAAAATCTTTTTTACAGGGGATATTTTATATTACCTTACCTGTTTGTGTTTTTTCTGAAAACGATTCCTCATCGTTATTTTATTTTGATTAACAAGTGGCGCGCCACACGGCACCTACTGGGCGTGAAATACGCTTAAATATGATATTTTTATTTGCTCAGATATCGTAGATATTATTAAAGAGTAGTGATTTAACAAATAAAAGAAATATTTATGTTCCATTAGAGCCGAAACTGTAGCATTCAAAACTGGTGGAATTACTTCTGTATGAACGCGGCATATAAACTGATTCATAATGTAAAAAATTAAAGTGAATAAACCAAGATGAATGTAAAAATTGTTTAAATATTTTTTACACTTTTTTACCCATTTTTCAACCCTTAAATCAATTTGAACTCATAAAAACACAACCCGTAAAAAAACAAAAAAACAAACAAAAACATCATTTTGACCTATAGTGGCGGTCTGTGATTTTTAATTTCGGAGGAGAGAGAGAATTTGAAAATATGGAGACAGACAGACAGCTAGACTGTAAGCAAACAGATCGGCCGACAGACAGACATACAGTCGTTTATATATTAGATTACTGCGTTAATAATCCCTGTTGTCGTCAGCCTCCTCTTCGTTCACTAACTCATTGCATTTTTGTTCATATTATAATTGCGTAAGAAATAAAATAAGTGATTACCTCAATATACGAATAATTTAAACGAAAACAAAAATAAACAAAAATAAAAAAAACAACTACACTTACCATGGCATTTAAAATACAAAAAAAAATAATCGTTTTTAATATTTTGCAGGCTGAAACCTACTATCTCTTTTTTTTAAATCTTTAAATCAAATTCTAAATTTTTATCGATTATCCTTTGTTAGATATTTTTACAGAGGGATCACTGCATATCAAATCCCCGCAGGCAACACGGTGATTAATGTTAACGTGTGTACAGAAGTCATTGAAAAATTAGTGTAGTGATCCAAAGTAGAGGCACTTTTCCGTAATTGGATCACTTAAGAGGAGGATCCAATTAGAACTTGTTAACTTCGGAATTGCAGACGACAATAAAACACGAATAAAACTGAAAGGCAAACCAGCTGAATATGGTCATTCATATATATATATATATATATATATATATATATATATATATATATATATATATATATATATATGAAATAATGGCAAAAATAATAATAATAATAATAATATATATATATATATATATGAAATAATATATATATATATGAAATAATGGCAATGGTATTTCGACAAAGAGAGAGAGAGAGAGAGAGAGAGAAATAAAAAGAAACAAACCGTATTATGTGTTCATCAACGTTACGTCTTTATTTCATCCAGAAGAAGTCTCCAAATAAAGACAAAACGTTGATGAACACATAATACGGTTTGTTCCTTTTTATTTCTCTCTCTCTCTCTCTCTCTCTCTCTATATATATATATATATATATATATATATATATATATATATATATATATATATATGTGTGTATATATATATAAGTACATGTGGTAAACATATAATTTAAATGTCCCTATACTACAAATATTTGATAAGTTCTAGTAATGAAGTTTTTTCATAAAATCCGCGTTTTAGTTTGCACCTACATAAAGTGTGGAAAAATGTATATGGTAATTTTAGCAAACGTGTTTTGTTAATGATTGGCGAAGGGGCTCAAATTTTTGAGTTAAATCAAGCAGTTGTCATGAAAATAACAGGGATAAATTCGCAAGGTCTCCTCCGTGGGAAATTAGTTGCAATGCAGAGAAACAGCATTCGTTACTAGAACAGAGTATCGGTTGTGAAATCTCTCAAGAAAGGATAGGGTGCGCCGAGTAGCTTCGTTCCCGATGTGGGAACAGTACCATACTTAAACTCACTTGACTCTTGTACAGGTAGAGGAATGTATCGGCAATGTAGCATCTACTGGATTGATCTAAAAATTTGATTTGCAATCTTGGGAACGGATTTAATGCATGTGATCGAATTCGGATCAGGTGTGGAGGTCAAAGCAAGAATCTTGTCTAAACATTGACACGGAAATCAATGCAAAAATATCAGTGCCGCTAAACATACATAATATGTAATCATGAAAGTCATCTAATTTTCATTGTATTAAAATATATAAATTATATTTTGAAACCGTGCGTTTCTGATAAGAACATCTAAATATATCTATATCTATCAATCTATCTATCTATCTATCTATATATATATATATATATATATAAAGTGCATGTGTTAAACATATAATTTAAATGTGCCTATACTACAAATATTTGATATTAAATTATACAGTTTATATATATATATATATATATATATATATATATATATATATATATATATATATATATATACACAAAGAGAGAGAGAGAGAGAGAGGAGACAAATAGAGAGAATGACAGATTTCGCTGTAAGGAGATAACAAATGATGATAATATTAGAATCTCTAAAGGTTAACTAATGTTTCAGATTGGGATTCGTCTTTGCCTTACCAAATTGAAAGCCGTGATACACAACATATCTGTTTAGTATTTATATAATAGCGATAGTATCAATGCGCGAATTTACGCTTAAACGTCTATGCTATATTAATAATACATACGCACTTTATATTATTAATATATTATATATTTATGTGTGTGTATGTGAATGTCTCCCTCTATATGAAGTAATTCTGAATAATGCTCTAATGATTGAAACGCATTCCTAAATTGTGTAATTGTAGAAGTTATTTGTATTTATTTTAGGTATATTTAACGAGTCGACTTATGCTTGAATTTTAATCTACTCGTGTTTTTTTTTTTTTTGCGAACGTTTATTATATATTTATTTATTGCATAAAGTATTGTATGGAAATTAATATTCCGGAAACTTTGTAGTTTTGTGTATTGTATATCTTATGTATCGTTAATATAGCGACAAGCGGATTTAAAACACACAGCAATAATATTCTAGGTTTGTAAACGGAATGTAGCTATATTTCCCTTTAAGGTATTTGGTGCATTTAAAGTAAAATGGCTAAGCATTACATTAATGATATCAAAACGCAACACTATAAAATAAAACGCAATTTCGATATTAATTCTAATTCATGCAGAATTTGTTCATGTTCATAAAATAAGGTTTGATTTTATTCTCTTAACTATGCACAAATCTCAGTTATATGAATAATATCCATGCATTTTATACATATATTCATATCGTATATATATATATATATATATATATATATATATATATATATATATATGTAGGTGTGTACATGTCTGTATATACATATATATATATGTATGTGTGTGTGTGTGGGTATATCTGTGTATATATATGTGGGGGTATCTGTATGCATATATATATATATGTGTGTGTATGTATGTGTGTATATATATATGTGTGTGTATGTATGTGTATATATATGTGTGTGTATGTGTATATTTACATATACATATATATATATATATATATATATATATATATATATATATATATATATGGATATATATCTAGCGAAGTTTGTTGTAAATAAAAGTTTCAAAGTAACATACAGAAATTAACAATGCTTCTCTTGTCGAGATGGTTCTATTCTAATTCATAATGACGCATTCTCTATTCTCCATATTCCAGAAGATATTTTCTCCGGAGACTAACGACCGTAACAAAGTTATAGGAACACTTTTGCCATAATAAAATTGAGGATAATTTTTTCTAGATTGTTGGTTTAGATTAACTTTCTACTCATGCAAAGAAAAAAAAACACAAGATAAAGGAAAGGCAATCATATGCCGCGTTGACAGATTTCCAAGAACGTCTTGGCGTTCTGCCAAAACCAGATATTCAAAATCTGGTGTCGTTCTTTTTTTATTTTTTTGATTTGGGGCAGCGTTTAGAAACACAAATACTAATCGATTATGGAGTCAATGTTATGTACTTTCCTTTTCAAAGTCACT
Organism: Euprymna scolopes; assembly: GCF_053919585.1. Taxonomy (NCBI): domain Eukaryota; kingdom Metazoa; phylum Mollusca; class Cephalopoda; order Sepiida; family Sepiolidae; genus Euprymna; species Euprymna scolopes. The sequence goes on along the minus strand of NC_136498.1, from coordinate 37,213,308 downwards.
GTCTCAAAAACAATCCTGTACAAATCCTTTCTTACTCTATGTTGCCCTCTATTTAATTCCTGGAATACAATACAGAAATGCATTATGAACGTTTTTATATGGGAAACATGTATTTGAACATAGTTACAAATCAGTTATCTAACTAATTTTATATATTACATATACATGTGAACTAAATCTTTTAAGATGTTTAATAGTTAAATTCTACAACATTACTATACTAGTTCTGACTGTTTTTTATAAGTGATTTAATTACCGAGAAATATATAAAAACATATTGCAACGATTTCCTTTTAATTCTAACAGCCGGAAATAGAAACAACAGGTGTTATATAAAACACGCGCATCCTAGCAGTCCACGACTTTTAAACAATATAAATACTATAAGAAGGGAAGCGTTTAGAAGTATTGTTCGTGGCTTTTTGGTGTACAACTTCAAAGTAGTTTTCTCAAAAATGTTATCGAGTCGCCGCGTATTTCAAGCGGTTCTGTACGAGTTTTTAGAGCTTTCCGGTTAATTGCTTTTTCCTTCCAGACTGCCCCTTACCCCACAACGCCGACCTGTGACATATGTGAGGCTATGCATTCTGTGTTGTGAGTAATCAACACAAAAGTAGGGCAGGATATACACTACACGTTCATGAGCATGTTTCGTTCAGCTAGTTACCAGCAACTAGAGACCTCTTCAGGTGATACAGCTTTTACGAAGGCAAAGTTCGCAAATGTTGCTTTTGTAGAATCTGTAACGGCTTAAGAGGTCTCTAGTTACTGGAAATAAATTGAGGGGATGTCTCTCATGTATATAACTGCTTATGTAAAAACGAATAAATATATATATATATATATATATATATATAATTTATAGTCCTCAACTAATAAACGAATAAAGACACACACACACACACATATATATATGTACATACACACACATATATATATGTATATATCTATATATATATATATATATAATTTATAGTCCTCAACTAATAAACGAATAAAGACACATATATATATATATATATATATATATATATATATATATATATATATATATATATGTACATACACACACACATATATATATGTATATATCTATATCTATATCTATATCTATATCTATATCTATATATATATATATATATATATATATATATATATATATATATATATATATATATATATATATATATAGCCCTCAACTGGTTTGTTAATAACTGCTAGAAACTAATAAAAACTCACGGGATACTTATATTCACATCAATTCGAACGTATGTAACAGGCATTGCGCAAGAATAAAAGAACACTATTAAATGGCACAATTTTTTCCACCGTGCCATCTACTTTATTCAACTTTGTTTGCATCTTATGATTACTACATCTTTAACCCATTGGAAAATCATCTTTGTAGAAATCATCTTTGGTGGAAACCCGCTTTTTACTGAAAAAGAATGCTAAAACTAGAGACGTCTTCGTAAAATATGTTAGATGTCATGGCGATTAATCCTAGGACTAAGTTTGAAGCTATTTTTCTTAAACTTCGTACGGCTACATACAGGTGTTCATTTAAAAAAAAAAATTGGGGGGGATAATAGGACCCTTTCTTCTTACATATCTATATCATAATATTTATCACACTAAATTATGAATATATCAGTATAATGCTGTGAATAATTAACTAGTATGTAGAATTACGTTTAACGTCACATTACCAATGGAAACATATGTTCAATCTCCTTGGTATTTAATCGGGTAAAAATCAGGGTATTACTTGTTAATATAATATATACACAGCGTATGATATCTCATGCCAGACAGAGTTCGCGCCATAATTTCCGTTGCGTCACAAATGAATTACATTGTTTTTAGTTTTGTAAAGTAGATTAATGTCCGTCTGTGAATAAGATTAGGAGAATCACAAATTGAATGTGATGACTTATATAATGATTAGAATTTACTAAGTGTAAATAACAGGAAGTACGTGTGATATTTTTTTGTATTGTTGGGGGTATTTATTTGTATTGAGAGGTTACTGTTTTCCACAGGTTAATTAACCGATGACGTTTAACGATGTTGATACAAGAGTAATCAACAAAAAATATAGCAGGATATACTCTTTATTTGTTTTACGCAAGCAGTAGTATGTTGCTACACGTTAATGAGCATGTTTCGTTCAGCTAGTTACCAGCAACTAGAGACCTCTTCAGGTGATACAGCTTTTGCGAAGGAACAGTTTGCAAATGTTGCTTTTGTAGAATATGTAACGGCTGAAGAGGTCTCCAGTTATTGGAAATCAATACAACTTCTTATGTATAAGCGATTAAAAAGTGCATATATATGTATATATTTATATATATATATATGTATATATATATATATATATATATATATATATATATATATATATATATATAGAGAGAGAGAGAGAGAGATAGAGAGAGAAAGAGAGCATGGATGCCCGGCGTGCTCGGGTATTTGGAGGTATGCGTTGAGCAAAAAGAAACAAGGAAGGCAGGTTCGAACCTATTATGACCACCACAAACCGGAAATGAAGTAGGTTTAAATTAAGGCTAAGACAATTGAAAAGAGGGGATGACTTTCGAAAATATCGGTTAAAAAAGTGACCCTCCCTGGAGAAAATTGCCCAGTGGTAGGATAAAGATATTAATGTTTTAGCCATTTTTTCGGTATTTGTCGTTGGAAGGGGCGAGCTCTAAAACGATACTTCTATTGTGAAAATTCGTCGCCTCTATCGAAACATTTAGGCAGACATGAAAACATACATACATACATTTATATATTCATAGCTCAAATTTTCTACCACAGAGGTCTTTCTTTTTAATTTGACCCCTATTATGACCCCTTAACATTTATTGTTTTGAGCTCAAATAAAGTTATTACATTAGATCCATGTCCAAGAAACATATACCTAAAATTTCAATTGTTTATACAGAAAATTAGCGGAGAAGGTTTGTAGGGTTCTCAAAGGTCAACTTTCGAGTGTGTAGACGTTAAATTGACAGTTATTGTATTGGAAAACGTGCGCAGACAGACACACACCCACACACACACACACACACATACACACACACTTTCACTTTTATAGATATACTAGCATGGGTACCGGACGTTGTTCGGGTGTTTGGAGGTGTATGCTGAGTAAAAAAAGTATTGATAAAACGGTCAATTTTTTTCAAATGTGACCCCTATTATGACCCCTTAACATTTATTGTTTTGGGCTCTAATAAAGTTATTAAATTAGATCCATCTCCATGTGACCTATATCTAAAATTTCAAGTGTTTGGACTAAAAACTGTCGGTGGAGTTTCGTAGAGTTCTTAAAACTCACATGGTTGAACTTTCACCCCGTAACAGCCAAATTTCTGGCTGAAAACCGATCACATGGATTTTCCCAAATCGTAGTACCTTGTATATCAAATTTCGAGATTGTGGATTTAAAATTGCCAGAGTTATTGCGTAGGGAAATGTACACAGACACGCCTACAGACGGACAGACACACACACACAGACACGTCCAGTTTTATAGCTTTACTAGCATTGGTGCCCGGCGTTGCCCGGGTTTTTAGAGGCGCGTGCTGAGAAAAAAAATGCGGTCAATTTTTGTAAACTTTGAACCCTATTATGACCGTTTAACATTCATTATTCTTGGCTCAAATCAAGTTTTTAAGTTCGATCCATGTCGAAGATATCTATATCTAAAATTGCAAGTGTTAGACCCGAAATTATCGGAGGAGTTTGGTAGAATTCTCAAAAGTCAAATCGTTGAACTTTAACCCCTTAACAGCTAAATTTCTGATCGAAAACAGATCACTTGGATTTTCGCAAATCTCAGTAAGTTCCTTGTATATCAAATTTCGAGTCTGTAGACTTGAAAATGGCAGAGTTATTGCGTAGTGATTGTACACAGACTGTCACACAGAAACACACACAGGCACACAGACACGTTCACTTTTATAGATAGACAGATATATATAGAGATAGATAGATAGATTAAACAAACATATATAGGTACTAGCATGGGTGCCCGGTGTAGCTCGGGTGTGAGATGTATGCTAAGAAATACATTTAAAAAAAACAAAAAAAAAACTGGCAACTTTAACATTTTTTTTAACTTCCACCCCGTAACAGTCAAATTTCTGGAAGAAAAGAGAATCACTTATATTTTCCTAAATCTCAGTACTCTGTATATTAAATTTTGAGTGTATAGACTTAAAATAGATAGAGTTATTGCGCATGGAAATGTACACAGACAGACAAACAGACAAATAGACACACAAACACTTTCACTTTTATAGATATACTAGCTTGGCTGCCCGGAGCCCCCCAGGTGTTTAAGGGGTACGCTTATAAATTAAAAAAAAATTTAATTTGACCCCTATTATAATCCCTTAACATTTATTCTTTTGGGTTCAAATCAAGTTAAGTTAGATCCATGTCCAAAGCAACTATATCTAAAATTCCAAGTGTTTAGACCCCAAATTGTCGGATGAGTTTGTTAGAGTACTCAAAGATCAAATGGTTGGTACTTTGACATATTGAAAGCCAAATTTCTGGGCGATAACCGATCACATAGATTTTCCCAAATCTCAGGACACTGTATAACAAATTTCGAGTCTGTAAACTAAAAACTGCGAGAGTTATTGCGCAGCTAAATTTACTCAGACAAACAGACAGACACACACACGAACACGTTCATTTTTATAGATATATAGACTAGCATTTAAGTCCGGCGTTGCCCGGGTATTTGAAGGTGTATGCTAAGCAAAAAACAAAAACGGTTACTTTTTAAAAAAAATTGGCCTACATTATAACTCCTTACTATATATTTTGGGGCTCAAATCAAGTTATTAAGTTAGCTCCATGTCCAAGGAAACTATATCGAAAATTTCAAGTGTTTAGACCACAAAATTGTCAATAAATTGTTAGGGGTCATAATAGGGGTCAAAGTTTAACAAAATTGACCTCTTCCATTTTACTCAGGCAATGTATGGTCTAAATATTTGAAATTGTACATAAAGGGTATTCAGAGATAGGTCAAGCTTTTTCATCAGTTTGGGTCGCAAATCTTTAGTTACCAGTATATAAATACATGTATGTATGTATGTTATCATATCTGCCTCAAACTTTACAGAGAGGTGACAGATTTTACCAAGATCAGTATCGTTTTTAAGTTCCACAATTCATACGACAAATACCGAAAAAAATCCTAAAACCATTAATATATTCCCCTTCAACTAGGTACTTTTCTACAGGGGGGTCACTTTTTTCGCCGATATATACATACATATATATATATATATATATATATATATATATATATATAAACATATATATAAACATATATATATATAAAAACACACATATATATAAGCACACATATATATAAACACACATATATATAAACATATATATATAAACATATATATATATAAACATATATATATAAACATATATATGTATAAACATATATATACATATATATATAAACATATATATGTATAAACATATATATATACATATATATGTATAAACATATATATATATATACATATATATAAACATATATATATAAATATATATATATAAACATATATATATAAACATATATATAAACACATATATAAACATATATATATATATATATATATATATAAACACATATATATAAACATATATATATATAAACACATATATAAACACATATATATATATATATAAACATATATATAAACATATATATATAAACATATATATAAACACATATATATATAAACATACATATATAAACATATATATATATATATAAACATATGTATATATATATAAACATATATATATATAAACATATATATATACATAAAAATTAAGACGATAGTAATATTATTCTGACATAAAAATAAGATAGTAGACGTATTCAGACGAATTTGCTTAGATTTGCATCGAATGTGTACTAGGTAAGCCATCTGCTGTGTAAGCAGCGGAAATGGATGTGGGTATTACCTTATCTTCCTATACCAGATTTGTTTATCAGACACGGTTCTTTTCCAACAAACTTTCTTTGTACTCCCAAAGTTACAGAAAACGAAAACACGAACATAGGAAATGGGTCTCGTGCGCCAGAATATAAGATGAAAGCTGAAGTATAAGCTTCGAAAAGAAAATGCGTTAATCCTTTGCAACTGTTTACAATTAGAGCATTGTCTGCAATATATTGTTTGAACTATAATAACACACAAGTCAATGCGTCACATGTGTTGTACCAAAACCTTTTGTTTTGCACCTTTTTTCTCAATTGTATGAGCGCGTAATATTGATCATATTATAAGACATGCATAGCACGTACATCTACAAATACGCAGAATGAACGGACGCTTGTTTTGTTTGTATAGATTATTGTATTTAATGCAGTGCCCCTCGTTAGATTTACCACAAGGAAATATAAATATCAGTCAGTATGCAAGTAAAAATCTCGAAACAGCATATTCATTTGCTTGAATAACTGAACTTGATAATCGTATGGACGAAATAAAAACTAAAAATATACCTTTACGTTATGCAATTCATAACTTTTTGTTTTTCATGGTCTATTATATGTGCTCTATATTATATCTTCGGGAAAGTTAGACTTTACTATCTACTGCAAAATTTAAGTAGTGAATATATTTACGCGTAGTGTGGATTTCAAATAAACAAAACAACCAACAATATGAACGTTTTTATATTGCAATATTTTTTTATGCAACAGAAATCATTAGCATATCCTTATGTATCAAAATTTTGGTATTTTAATTTACTGGGTAGAAAAAAAGAAAACGTGAGTGGATTTATTTCTTGGGCCATGAATTTTCGATTCTTAATGATATCATCAGGTGAACCATATTAGCAAATCCTTTTAATGATTTTATCTTATTGCTAAAAGCAATAAAGACAGAAAAGGTAAAATTTCTATAGTTTTTACAACCTTTCGGTGCATAGAATTATGCGTAATAGAAATTTCCGCCTCAATGTAAATTCTACTTATTTTTTGTATCTAAAATATTTTTTTTAAATATTTAAAACTTAAATTTTTCTATGTTTATGCAAACCAACAAAAACATTTGCTAATATATGTTTTTACTCTGTGGAGATGATACAGCATCTTTCACTCATGCCTTATAGGAAATAAATTTATTCAATTTTATTCTTTGTTTTCAAACAGTAAAAAAAAATCTTTATTTTAAGATTAACAATATCAAATACTAAAATTTATATTACTTAAATTTGTTCCATTTGGCCTATCTTGTATATTGAGCAATTTTATGTAGAAGAGATTGTATTACACAGAATATTATATTTAATAATATTTTCCGAGACCGAAACTCGCGGGATTTGTATAGCAGTAGATATATTTCATTACATTATTCTGATGCATAAATATATATATATATATATATATATATATAATATATTATATATATATATATTATATATACACTGCGTATAAATTGCTAACGAGATAACAGTTTTTTACCAGTTTAAGAAACTTACCGGTATTTTCGTATCAAAATCTTTGGAAACGTTGGCATTGTTAAGAGGAACACACTGTGAAATTGTCATACTGTTCCGCGCAAAGTAAACAATTTCCCATCGTAATTGCTGAATCCACAGTATTTGAGTTGTGTCAAATTATTAACAAGGCAGTTTGTTTTGTCAATAAAATGGGTCGTAAATGTTGTTTTAGTAGTTCTGCAAAGAGTACTATAACAAAACAGCAAGCTAAAAGTAAGAACATCCCTCAAAATATCGAAAAAGGAAGGAAGAGACAATCAAACTGTGAAAAACTGTCTAGAACCCTACAAAGGTATAAAGATAAGTATAGAGTTGTTTCACGCCGTCCGCTACTCCAAATTTAACCTGAAGTTGTTAAGTGAAGTTGTTAAGACCCCTGCGCAGACAAGTCGAGAAGGCTTTGACCAAGCCTGGTTGAAGAATGTCTAAAAATGTACTCGATGTCGGCTTTTGAAAGAAGTGACAAAGTCTGTTAAGCTTGTGGCAATGCCTGCATTAAAGCAACATGACATACACAACTGATTGAAATTTCGAAAGGACAACATGAAAACGGAGTTTTCCAAAGTATTTTTCACGGATTAAGTGGGTACCACTCTTGATGGCCAAGATGGCTGGAAAAGGGATCGATTCCAGATGGACGACATCGTTATCAGCGTTTAAGGCGCCAACAAGCTGGTGATGGGATAATGATTTGGGCTGGGATTACCAGCGATACATTAGTCGGCTCGTAGAGAGTCCTAGAAGGTGTAAAACTGACGTCAAATGCTTACATAGCTTTCCTGTAGCCGCACTTTGAACCATGGCTGAAAAAGTAAAGATTGACGTTCAGAAGAACACTCATTTTCCTGCAGGCAATGCTTCCTTGAATGCAGCAAACAAAAGCAAAGAGTATTTGCAACAACTGGGGTCCTCTGGGCCACGGGAGTTGGAATGGTCTGCGAATTCATCACATTGACCCCACATTGATAACTTTGGAGTATCATGGAGCGACGCCTCTGTGCAAGTGGACGCACAGTTTAAGAGTAAAAATGAGTTGTGCGATGCTCTTCAAGAGGTATCGCGAGAGATAACTGTTGACGAAATCACAAATTTGACTAATTCGGTGCAGCAATGTCTTTTACACGTCATTGATGAAAAAGTATCGCGTATACCCTACTGATTATCTCAACGTAGACAGTAGCTATTGTGTTCTAAGCATTTTCCTAGTTAATTTAATGTTTAAAAATTATTTCAATAAACAAGTTGTGGATATATTGTGTTCTTTCTCAACCTCGTTAAAAACTTGACACAATGAAATCAACAGATATTCATATCTTCTGCTATAATTTCGCTAATACTGCTTTAAATACTTTTATTTCTGACTGGAGTAGCTGAATAGTATTGTAAGCCTTCTCCTAAATTTACATGAATTTTTATTCACTCGTTCCTTAAATATTAAATAAAAACATACAAACTCGTTAAAAATTTGATACGCAGTGTATATATAAATAATATATATATATATATATATATATATATATATATATATATATATATATACATATGTGTATACATATTTGTGTGTGTATAAACACCATTCATGTTCCATTATATGAAAGTTATAAATAAATATTGGACATATTAATAACATTATTGCCTTTCGATATCAACATGTTCTTCAATATATATAATATCATTTCTTAGATTTTGAAAAACAATCTAAGAGTACTTTATTATAACAAAAAAATAAAATAAACAACCAAGTTCTCTCTGATTCTCTCTCCTCTGATTTTCAGCGTGTGATAGAATTGAGAAAGAGGTGGCTTGTTTCTTTTAATGCATCTAATGTCAAGCTTCTATCTTTATGTCATCAAGGCTCTCATTGCCATCTGGCATCAATTGAAATAGATGGTTTATTGGGGAGACTCCAGTTTTTGACAAGCTTCTGGGTTTGACATTTATCCTTATTTGAAATGGAGCATGTACATAAAATCCGCTGCCAATGTCGTTGGCAAAATTGTAATATCCTTCTATTGATCCAGCAGATAACTCACTGCTGATGCAATTCTCTACCTATATAAGAGCGAGGTACATCTAAGCTTGGAGTATGTTAGACACATCTTTCCCGGAACTGCTAGAAAGACCACATCCTACCTTGACACAGTTGAAAATAGGCTTCGTGGCTAAGTACGAGATGCAATTTTCTCTCCCATTTAGCCTCTTTCTCACAGAAGAGACAGTGTTACCCTGTCGCTGATTTATCGTTATTTTCATAGCAAAAGCTTGTCTGAGCTCCAACTATGGACCCCCTCGGCAAACTAACACGGGAAACACTCGTCTAGCTAAAGACTCTATCAATAATTTCCCCCACTTTTTATCTGTGACTAAACCTAACCGTAAATTCCATGAACAAAGTTTTTTTTCTTAGAAATGAAAACATGTGGAATTCCTTCCGTGTTCCTGTTTTCCAGATTACTACGATATGGTCGTCTTCAAGTGAACCGTAAACAACTTCTTTATAAGATGTATAATTTACCAAATTTCCACTACTTCCAATTAGTATGATTGTGCCCATTAAATATTGCACATTCTTAAACCCTTATCCTCGATTGGTCTCTGGGCCGTTATAAGTGGTGCCGTCTATGTGAAAAAATAGTCCAATAGTCTTAAATATGACGTTTTTAACGTGGACTTTTGAGTGTTTCCATTTAAAAAGATTATATAATATATAAACTAATCATTAACAACATTAAAATAAAAAAATAAGCGGGTTTCAATTATTGCATTTGTAAACAAAAATATTTTACTTGTTCAATCAAACAAAAAAATACGGGGACTCTGATTGATAAAATTAACGCAATAAAAAACAGAAAAAACATTACTTTTGGATTAACTCTAGCGTCTTTTGTGTTCCGTAAAATTTTATCACAATCATTACATAGGCACACAATGATGGTATTGCTGGATTGCGTAACAGTTCCGCAACTTTACACATTAATTTGAAGGTTAATACAAACCTGACATATTTATTCACTCTAAAAAAAAACAACCATCGAACACCCATTTTCTTTATATATATATATATATATATATATATATATATATATATATATATATATATATATATATATATATATATATATATATATATATTTATATATATATATATATATGTATATATATATATATATATATATATATATATATATATATATATTATAGTAATTTATAAAATATATATGGCGATTAAGCTACACTGAATATTCCGCGTCATCCACTCTACGATTCTTTAGTTATATGCGCATAAGCCTGAAGAATCCTAGAGTGGATGAAACGCCGAATACTCAGTGTAGTTTAATCGCCATATATATTTTATAATTTACTAACAAGCTCTACCTACGTATTGAGCACTTTTGAAGTAAATACTTAAAGTTTACGAATACATTTATACTTTTGTATATAAATTTTATGTGAGTAAATGAAGTAGATCTATATATATATATATATATATATATATATATATATATATATTTATCCGTGTATATATATATATATATATATATATATATATATATATATATATATATATATATATATATATATATATATATATATATATGGGGAGTAACCGTTTTTTTTTTCAATTATTTAATTACTTTAATAATATTTACAGTTTCACAATGTATGCCATAAAAAAAGTAGTTTTGAACATCTCAGGAAACTTTAAACACTTTGGCAGTTATCTACAATCTATCTATCTATCTATCTATCTATCTATCTATCTATATATATATATATATATATATATATATATATATATATATTTAAATAAAATGGGTTAAGAAATTCCAAGAAAAGAAAGATGTATATTTAAATAAGGGATTAGTCACCAACAATGGGTATTTGTTAACATTATTTTATTATTCCGTGTCTTGGATTTCATTGAGAATTATGTTTGGATCATTGTAACAATGTTTTAAGTGATTGAAATCGTTTTTACGCGCGTTTCCGACGTTCTGTGTCTGTGAAGCGTCCTCGTCAGAAATTATTTTCAAATGTATTGGAGATGTCAAAATGGCAATTTTCGTATTTCATTTGAAGTGTTTCCAAGGGGTTGAGGCTTGTAAGTGCTTATTATTCATTGCCATGTTCAATTTTTATCACTCTTTTATTAGACATGTCCAGGTCGCTGACCTGGTTGTAGTCACTCTCTCTTTCTGTTAGTGTTTTTTTTTCTTTTCCTTTAAGGCGGGGTAGGGTGTGTGTGTGTGTGTGTGTGTTTGTGTGTGCGTGTGCGCCTGTGTGTGTGTGCGCCTGTGTGTGCGTGTGTGTGTTTGCTTTTAATGGTTTGAGAATCTATATACTTTTTTATAGTATTATGAGGTTATTTTCTTCCTTAGGACGGTGACTGTGATCCGAGGTCGTTACTAATGCGTATGTGTGAGGAGGGGGAGAGCTCTTCTGAAATAAGGGTAGGGGTGGTTCCATTCTATTTTGATATTTATTTTTTGGATTCTTGGATTCTAGTATTGTGATTTTTCGTTTTAATGTTTTTGGGTATTCCTTATATTATGTTTGTTTAGAAAGAGGGGTGTATTTAAAATAGGGGATTTTTTAATGATTCTATTTATTTGTCTCCCCATGTGGGTATGGCCAGACCCAGGATCGGTTCCTAGTGTGGGGGAGATTTTGTTCCCCAGAGGGGGAGCAATTGGAGGGGGTATAGGTATGGGAGGGCGGTGATAGAAGGGATGATAGTTGTTTCAGTCATGAGGGGGGTTCTCCTCCACTGACTGAGGAGGGAGCGAGGTGATGGAACATATATTATACTATGGTTCTAGGTGTTTCTTAGTGTTGTTGGTTTCGAGGTTAAGTAGGGTTGGTATTGTTCAGTGTGTTGTATTAGAGATAGGGGTGTTATGTCTGTCTGTGGGTGTATGCGTGCACGTGTGTGTGTTTTAATGTGTCGCTTCTGATTTATGTGTGTGTGCATATATGTATGTGTATGGATGTGCATGCGAGTGTACCTTGCATTTCATGTTTTTTGTGTGATGATATTAGGCTCTGTTCAGTTCAGGAGTGAATCTGGTGATGAAGTTTTTATCCTGTGTAAGTAAATAAAAATAATTGTTTGTTTGGAAGATTGGCATTATTTTGAAGCCGTTTCCACTGCATGTATGTACGTGTTTTGAAACATAGAGGAGTCTGTTATCTGCAATTTTGATGTTGCTCTTATTTAAGGCCACTCTATTGTTGACATTTTTGGTGGCGCCTATGAAGGATTTGTTGCATGTTGCGCATCTTAGTGCATATACTACATTCCTGGAGGTGCAATTTAGATCCTTTTTTTATTTTTAATGGTTGTGTTGGGTTTTTGAATGTGTATGTGTTACCTTCTATTATTATGTCACATACTCCACATCGCCGTTAGTATATATATATATATATATATATATATATATATATATATATATATATATATATATATATATATCTGTGTGTGTGCGTGTATATATATATATATATATATATATATATATATATATATATATATATATATATATATATATATATATATGTAAAGAGAGATGAATAGAGAATTACTTAAAAAGTGATAATTTAAGAAGAATGTTATATTCAATTCAGAATTATACTGACTTGGTTGACAATTTAATATATATAGTATACGAATATTGATTAAAATCAAATCACTTGCGACAGCGAGTGGTGCTGATAAATGAAAACTATTTCAAATTACGTTTAACTGCAACTTTGTTTTTACGTTGAAGGTTGGCGAATCTGACGATGTAGAGTCAGAATACATATAAATATAAGTCACACACACATACACACACACATATCTCTCTCTTTATATATATATATATATATATATATTTATATATATATATATATATATATATATATATATATATATATATATATGAGTCAGTTTGTTTTGTTAATTTGATTATTCTGTCTGAGTTTTCAAAACATTGACAGACACGAAGTCTTTTCAAAGAAATACTTATCTTGCTTTAATTGATTTTTTCTAAAAAAAAGGCTGCGGTTGAAATGCATTTCACTTTACTCAGTTTTTATGGTTAAATGTACTTAGAAAATGATTTTCTAAATTAACCACGTTTACTTTTTCTTCTATTTTTATCCATTGTTTTTAAGTGAAATACATGCATTCGAATCTACGTAACTTTATTAAATTTTTACAAAGAACATAATTGAAACGCTCCCTGAGATTACTTGAAATGAATTTAAATATCTATGAAAACAGAATTAGTTGGCCAAGGTTATCAATAGTTTTCCTATTATTATAGAAATATTCTACTATCCAAAGTAAGTGGCCATTTTGAAATCCAAATCTGCCGCATTAATTGTTAAAATATAAAATATTAACTATGTGCTTTTTAGTAACTATGGCTTAATATGTTAATTAAGTTGCGACAGGAGGAAGGTAGTGGCTTTATATTACATTACTATAGAATTAGTATTTTATATAACACCCTTGTGTTAATACGCAGATTTGCCTGCGCATGTGTATTTTTCTGTTAGGTTATAGACATCTATAAATATCGATATGGAAGCTTCATGAGAGCAATGTTTTTTTTGTTTTGTTTTTTTTGTTTTTTTTTTTGCTGGGCTGTCACATTTCCCACCCACACGTTTTAATTAGCTTTCCGTCTTCAACGTGTCATATTATATACACTTGAAATATTATCTCTACACCCTCCCTATCCAATATTGTAATGTAATGTAAATAAACTGACTCCTCTTATGCATTTCGCCTGTTTTACATCCTTATTTCTTCCTTTATTTTTTTTTCTTTCTTCTCCTTTCTCCCTACTTTTTTTGACTGCCACTTCTTTCTCTTTCTTTTAAGTTGTCATTCTTCTTTTTCTTTCTCTCATCATTTCTGAGTCTAAAATGCCACTTCAGTATTCCTCCTTTCACTTTTAGCTTTATATTTCAAATTGTAATAAAAACATTTTTACACTATTTTCATTTAAGAATAAGCTATGATGAATAGATAAACATTATTTCTGTTACCTGAAGAAAAGCCTTTGGTTTTTAATAAACCAATCGCTCCAGCACATTAAAATGTTAAGTTTAGCAACCATGTACTATATTTCTATATAAATAAAAAAAATATATTATACTCTACTCTTTTTATTTAGCACTCTTAATGAGCTCGTTTTAATTCATGTTTTTTATTTTCTGATTACCTTCACTTTGATGTATATATATATATATATGTATATATATATATATATATACATATATACATATATATTTATATATGGATGTATAAACAGACGAAAACAAACACACAAAAACACACAGAGAGGCAATCACTCACTCACACACACACACACACACACACACACACACATATATATATATATATATATATATATATATATATATATATATATATATATATATATATATGAAAGAGAGTGAGCTCCATATATTTTTCTGACAATAAATTATGCATTTAATTACGAAGCCAATCGTCGTCCAAGAAAATTTGCTGAGGGACTAATTCTTTGAGATGTTTCTCCAAATATATATATATATATATATATATATGCATACAAATTCCGTTACCTATTAGTCAGGTATATAAAAGAGTGGTTAATATGCACGAAAGACTATAAAATCCTCAAGAAATTATCTAATATTTATGTACTCATAATTGACTGTACACATTGCCATATTGAAGCATAAAAATATATAGGAAGTAGATTATTTACTATAAGATGTCCGCATGTACTTTTAAAAGTGCCAAATTAGTCTAAGTCTTCTTGATTTAGAATCTCAAGGGGCAGCTAGGAAAATCACGCACAAGACTGTATTGTCTAACATGAATAGAAATTTTGTAAATATAACATGCTAGATTGAATACTTATCACTAATAAGAAGGAACAATACGCAGCATATATTCCCTAAGGGATTTAGCATGTGTGTGTTGTCCATTTTCGTTTCGATGCTTGCTGTGCCTGACATTGTTATTTTGTATTACCTGCGTTCGCTTATTAACGCGAAGCTGTTAAGTCATTTATAATAAGCCAATAAGGAACAGCGTGTATAGTGTAGCGTTTCAATGATATTTTTTGTGTTTTATTAAGACGAATAACTATTCAGTTAAATATTGTTCAAATAGTTAGACGAATTCCTGAGTACGTATGAATGTGTTTCTTATCGTCAACATTCGTTGTCTAACTACATCTCGTTTACCCTATCTTGTTATTATTTTTGCCATGTTAAAACAGCGACCCTCGTTCGATCACCGAAGTTAAGCATTATATATAGCATTGCTATTTATAAAGTACTTTCTACTGTAAAGAAAATGCAGTCATAATCTATAACGTAAATACTCCATCAGAAGACAGAAGCATAATAAACATACAAGAAAACACGTTGTCACTGTGCAAAATAAAATTAGTGTCATAAATTAGATACCATGAACAGAGTGTTATAAATAGATTCCAGGAACAAAGCTTCTTTATTTTAAGTGAACGTCTGTGCAACTCTGTTCCGTCTGCCTGTTTCCCACCTGACTACAACTTTGATGTCTTCAAGTCCAACATACACAAACTCCTGATAGAACCGCTCCCTTAAGTAAGACGCTTTATCAAATCTCAACATGAACGTACTGTGCACACAATAACCCTTATCCCCGATTGAACCTGGTCAGTACATAATTGAGTAACAATTTGGAAATTCCAGGTGTGTATGTGTTCTTCGCTATTTTCGGTATTGTTTCCAGTCAACCTGGACTTCTCCTTGTCTCTAGACTTCAGCAGTGCCGATTCAGGAGAGTTGCGTCTAGAATGACACAGGACTTGTCTCACAGTTAAACACACGCCTCAATTTTCCAGAGGATGCCCATTGTCTCTTGAGACTGAAGGATACATCGATCGAAGTTTATATAATACCTCTATTTATTTATATAAATAAATGTTGCTGGCATAACCATGTGCGTTAACACATATTCTTCATAATTTATCCATAACTAAACAACTGTATTGCACGCCTGAATTTTTACAGATAGTTTCCTTAATACTTTGTCCGATTCAATAAATCTTCATATGACTGTCCATTGGTATTGGCTGTAGAAATAATTCAAATATTCAGTATGTTAAAAGTGGCTTTTATATTTAATGTGTTTTTTGTAACGTGTTTACTCCGTGCAACAAATGTGCATGTATACAAATGTTTTGTATAATTGATCTCAACATATTGCTTCTTTCACGGCTAAAGCAAATAATTGAGATATCCACACAACCACACACACACATATATATAATACCTGTTTATGTATTAATATAAGACAAAACTACAAATAACCGGTTATAGTTTTGTCAATACTAGTATATATTAATAGTTATAAAATGTACATTGATTCATATCAAGGAATTACTAACGTACTGTCGAGTCGAATCTTATCCAGACTCCAGGCATTGAAATCACGTTGATATTGTTAGAGTCTTTACGTAATAAACTTCATTTTTTTCCGGTGGACCTTACTTTTTTTTAAATTGCACTGTTTTTTTTTTTTAATGTCACATGGCATACATTACAAAGTAGACACAGTTATGAGTTATTCACAATTTATGCTCTTTTATTCCGTACGAAATATTTCTGTAACGTATTTTGATATTCAGATTTTTTTTTTACATAGGAGTCACAACTTATAAAGGCCCGGAGGCCACTGGGAGATAAGGGTTAATGAGTGTACATTAGTCAATGGGATGATATCGTAGTAATCGTTAATACGGCATAGTAACGTTGACACACCGGTTCCCGTCAGATAACCGAAGATAAGCCACGTTAAGCCTAGTCATTACTAAAATGGGTGACCAATTTTGGAATTCAAGGCGCTATATAGGAGAACGTCGACACTTCTCTGCAATAGTTGCAAAAACCTAACGTCTTCATCTCCCCTATGCATGCGATTCGGGACCGCTTGTGATTTCATACTCCCATGAAACTACACAGATATTATATATATATGTGTGTGTGGCTGTGTGTATATATATATATATATATATATATATATATATATATATATATATATATATATATAGTCTACATATACGTGTATATATATATATGCACATACATATTTTTCGACTAACTTATATAAAATATTATTAACTACGACACTGAATTAATTCATTTTCGAAGGGGTAATAAGCATTTGTTTATGTATTTACTTATGTTTTTTTTACAATGTGATCATCACTCATCAGGGTCCGGAAGCCACTCGGGGATAAGGGTTATTGCGTGTACAATACGTTAATGTTGAGATTTTATAAAGTGTCTTACTTAAGGGAGCGGTTCTATCAGGATTTTTTATTTATGTTGAACTTGAAGACATCAAATTTGTAGTCAGGTGGGAAACAGGCCGACGGAACAGAGTTGCACAGGCGTTCACTTCTAAGAAAGAAGCTGTGTTAATGGACTCTATTTATAACACTCTGTTCATGGAATCTAATTTATGACACTAATTTTATTTTGCACAGTAACAACATGTTTTCTTGTATGTTTATTATGTTAATATTTTATGATGGAGTATTTACGTTATAAATTATAACTGCATTTACTTTACAGTAGATATTACTTTATAAATATCAAGGCTATATATGCAATAACAACATAATATTGTGTAAAGTATAAACTTTTGTAAAACTGATAAACAAAAACTGTTTAATAAAGTAAATTATAATCTAACGTAAGTGCTGAATATTATTCACTTTGTTCATATTAATCAAGTAATTAAATAATTTACAATAATATATTCATACATAAACAGAAAAATAAATAAGCTATGAGACGCATGAGCAAAATAATGATTTAATCAATGTCATTAATTAATTTTCTGGCTTAATTAATATATTTCATCAACAAATACAATCCCCTGGAAGGTCTTACCAGTGGGTAAATCTTGTTATTTCTTTTTCGTGTGCGCAAATAACGGCTTGAACTAAGAGATGATTACAATTAATGATTGCTTTCCTCTAATAAAATAGCAATGCATTTCAGATAAGTGTGCGTTGTGGAGAAACGAAAACTTATACAAACCGATGTCGCTACTCGGTCTTTTTCTGTTGTGTACAATTTTACAAGCAGTGAAATAAACATTTCACAACTTGTTGAATTAGAACGAGACTATGAAAATATCGTTCAGAAAAAAAAAATCATAGATAAATATAACATTCATATTATTATAGTCTCAGTATCAAATGCACATGTATATTCGGACCTACGTTCAAAAATCTTAACATAAAGTCCACTCCATCTTTGGACGGTGAATGAACAAATTATTATGACATGATTTCTTTTATGTATCTATTTTTATCATTCCATCATATGTTAACTCACACACGCACCCCCATATATATATATATATATATATATATATATATATATATATATATATATATATATATATATATATATATATATATATATATATAGGGGTTGTAAATGCTGATACAAAATAAAACTCAAATGTTTCCAAACAAAACTATTTATTATAAAAACCAATTAGAGAAACTGATAACACATACTGAAGGAAAAATTTTGCATAAGTATTATTGAAAATGATTTTCACATGTTTTAACTATGCTACGAAGTCTTCTAGAGAAACCATCTATAGCAGCACACACACCATCTAAGGGTATTCTCTCCCTAATATTTGTTCAATTTTGTCGTTAAAGCGTCAATATTTTGTATATAGAGAAGAGCAGACTCAAAACTCCAGGATTGACCCAAAAGAATAATCTAAAGCATTTAGATCAGGATAATGAGGAGGCCATTCTTCTTTGCTGATCAATTTCTAAGAGTTGTCTCTACAGCACTGTTCTACTATATATTCATGTGGCGTGTCGCACCATTAAGTTGGGGAGCCCAAACTTTATCACCTTACGAAGAAGTATCTTATGGATCAGTGCACTTCAATATTGTCCTCAATGTAACGTTTTTTGCTAATCTTGACCCGTTGAGGGAGAGAAAACCAAGTTGAGATTACTCTATCTCAGTAATGACCGCCCAGATATCTACCGATGATAGGTTTTGCGTTCTCAACACCTTTCCTGTATAACCAGGTATTGCATCACGATCTCTCGCAATGCCTCTATCATTTTTATGATTGTGGAACTGTTGAAATTAGAATACATCTATGAAGATGATCTTATTGAGCGTGCCTGCCTGATACGGTTGAACAAGCGTCGACATTTGATGAGTCTCTTTGCAATTGTGGCTGCAGAGAGAAACTGCGGCTGTTGGAGCTTATAGTGGGACATATGTAAGTCACATCGACATAGTTTTCGCGTAGTGCTTGGTGATGGTTGTCCTCCCTTTGTCTATTAGTCTCATGGATCCTCTTTGATGTCGCCTGATTTTTTCCCTAAAATTAGTCATGAGATAAAGTTTTCTGGAGAGGCCGAGATGAGCTGATACATTTCTATCTTTAATCGGCTGTTTCCAAGTAACGATCTATCGTCCGTTTCAGGAACATTTTCGGATTTTGAGGTGTTTCCATAACTTGAATATTTCTGATAGACGCAGTTTTTTATAGTGTTCTATTTTTAATCTTCTTTTCAATTTACCAGACATTGTCTAAAATTAGACTCCTTTGTCTCTAAAAAAATCGTATATAACATTATAATATACTCACACTAAAATAGTATATAACATTATAATATACTCACAATAAAATTGTATATAACATTATAATATACTCACAATAAAATTGTGGATTTATTTTAGTATTATCATAAAAAAATAGTTCCGAAGTTTTGTAACAGGTCTTATGCCTGATTCTGTATCAATACTCGTAGTTAAATTGAATATTAAAATGCTCATATCTTTGATTCTCTAGGGCGAAACTATTTGAAAATTTTCTGCATTTTTGGAGATTTTATACAATTCTATGTTATAAATTTTATGACAAGAGGCTAAAAAACAATATTTTACAAACAAATAAAATAAACCCAAAGTTGATAAGAAACGCAAAAACTCATGATTGAATCATTTTTTTAAATCTAAGTTTAAAATTAGCCTACGCAAAGTACACTATTATATTAGTTGTCGTAGCTTTTTGTATCGTAATTGCTTCCGATCGTATTGTTAGTCATTTTTCCGCGCACTAATTCACTGTTATTTTACATAATTCTTCTTTTAATAATTTACTTAATGTCTTGCTATCTTCCAGATATGAAGTTATTTTACTATTTCTAAATTGGATTTCTGCCAGGATACCGACTTAACCGAATGAGGGTAATAATAAGCCTAGGTTCAAACCATTTCCGTATATTTAGGATTATTCCCGTGTGTAAGCACGAAATATTTTCCATGGTTTCCAAGGATTTTTTTAAGATTCTTATCTGGAATATTTTTACTTGCTTCTATTCTTCTACCAAGGAAAACTTCTTACTCTGCAAGGGATTTTGATAAAAAAGAATTTCGTATTTCTATTAAGACCACTCCCAACTTTTCTGTGTGGATAGTATAGTGTTTCTTTAAAGCAGTACAATTTTTCACCAAACACTTGTCGCCGTGTTTCTTCCGAATAATTAGATTTTGTTACAGCTTACCGGTTTACTTTTTTCCCAAAATAAGCTAGTTATCTTTTCCTGAGTTTCGACAAATGTTAATCGGTGATTGATATTTTTGGTTTTCAGTTAAGCAACTGTCTTAAAACAAATCATGAACAATATAAAGTTATGCTAAAGGTATCCTTAGTGACATAATTTACAGAATACACCGCTCAGTTTACATTTCAGAGCGAGGAAAAAATGGGTTTTGCACATCTAACTTAACTACTGGCTTACTCGATTGTTTTATCGATCTCCGATTTCTATGAAGTTTGACTGTGCTATCACTATAGGCCTGGTACTTTTATACACTTCTGGTGATATGACTGACAGATAATAGCGCATTATTCATTTCCTTGCTAGTTTTATGGTAGCATTATATTCCTTTGTGATGTTCCTTTTGTGATGTTCAATATGTCTATCTTTCATACCGCTAAATTATTCTTTAGTTTTCTTGTTATTTTTTATCCTTGAATTGCAGACTACACATAAAAGAGCGAGCTGATTACTATCAGAATCTTGTAAACAATTATGTGTTTCTCTGAACGGTCAGAGATAATATTTGATTACTAATAGAAAATTTGAATATATAACGTCGATTGGAATTTCGAAACATGTTTATGAATCCTATAATTTTGCATAACTACTTTTTAACTTTGATGTAAAATGGATTAAACCATATGTTTTTAAGGTAGAGCTATAACAGAAACGGGCTAAACGTGCCACTGTATATATTATTGAATGCACAAATATACGAATATTGCAAAGTTAATATATGTAATTTTTTAAGTCCTTATCTAAAAAATTCATACAGTAAAACACCGAGATACGGCATTACAAATTAGTAACAACATACAGTGCAGTATATAATACACATGTATATAATCGAAAAACATTACAATAACACCGTAAAATGGAGTAAATACCATCACCAGGGGCCTGAAAAACATCGTATTCCATATCGTAACCTGAAAAAAACGTGCCTCAGGGAAACTGTATCCAGCGGTTTACTGTAGTCTATTTTTGCAGTGAGGTTTTAACAGGAAACAACATTTGTTTCAATAAATAATATTTTTAGTGGAATTATTGCAATTTTATTCTAAATATTATTTTTTAAAATGCTTATAATATTGCCAATAATCATAGTAAAATGAGCTCTAGTGCTGCAACTTGTTATACGATTGAAACTACATGAATTAACTTGTTACACACGATTAGACCAGCGCGTCTCATCTTCTCATCTCCATAAACACTTTCACTCTTTAGCATTATTTATATACTTGAATTGATATTTAAGAAGTCACAAACCTAATTCTTTACGATATCATCTGGAGATTAAATATGAAATACGACAAATATGAAAAAAAGCCGTAAACACAATTGAGTGTATAATGGACTATTGAGCAACATATATTGTAAACCTTGTACACGCCAGTAGAATTTGGGATAGTTCTTTTTGGTATTATCTTCATTTTATCTGGGCGGTGACGGTCCCCTTAAAATAGCATTAACTATTTCAGATTCTCATCGTTAATATACAGGATTCTCTCAAATAAGTTATTGATTGTAATAAGTTCTGAAATGGAAACGTGAGACGGCATTTGTTCTGAAGGTGAACAACTTTTTTGTTGACTAAAAACCAACAAGACCAAAAACTATACAAAACCTGTTATTAGGATGACTGCTTTTCGAACCTTGTGCTGTAAGCGTGCAAGTCAGAGTTTTCATATATAAACTTCAATGCGTTCATTGATTGACAAGAAGTTGTAGAATCTGATTCAAGGTATCAGTGGGTTCATTATCGCCTAGTACTGTTGGAATCTAATGAGAACAAATTCTATAACTGAGGCTTTTATGTCCCCCAATATTAGAAGCAATTTGGATGTACTTACTTTTATCAATACGCGCCATTCAGTTTAAATTAAACTATGTTTCTCTCATGTAAACAATATATGTTGTTTTATAAATAGATGCTTGGTTTAAAATGTATTCAGGACGATTTCTATAGGAACAATATCAGCTAACAATGCAAAAAAAAACAGATAAACATTTTTTCAAAGGCTCTTTTTTTCCTAATAATTTTGCACAATAACCTGATATTGGCAGTTTTTATTAAACAATGCAGAATATAGTTGTAGAAATGCGAACAGTATTTAGAAAATACAAAAAATGTTGCCTAGTTTACATGTAAAATTTGGATTGTTTATTAGTTTTAGAAGGTTAAGTGTATTATTATTACGTATAACACAATATTTATGTTTTGTATATTTGTTTAATATTTACTGTAATTTTCCATGATTTTATTATCTCAATATATATATACATATATATATATATATATATATATATATATATATATATATGTGTGTGTGTGTGTGTTTCGGAACGTCGTTTCTGTTAGAAAGAGGGTATAAAATAGAGAAAATGACACTACCTTCTAGGTTTCAAAGCTAGTTTTTAACTCGGTACATGCAAATACGATGCTCTGAGCAGCACTAACCCAACTGTAGTTCATATTAAAAAGTAGTTGGCTTTTGTACAGGTAGCGGATTGCAGCGGCAGTGAGATCCACTGAAGCGGAAGAATGATGCAATTATTTTCCACGCAATATTGGGAACAGGTTTGATGCATATGTTAAATTTAATATCCTTATTGAAGGTCAATAGCAGAATGATTTTTTCAAACGAGCCCCGGTGGGGGCAGAGGGTAAATGATTGAAATTTATTGGCTTAATTTCAGATGCATTTTAATGAACCAGGGAATTATTTCCCTGCTGAACAACTTGTTAAGGTTTAGTAGAGAGAGAGAGAGAGGGAGAGAGATAGAGAGAGAGAGAGGGTGAGAGAGAGAGTGTGTGTGAGAGAGAGAGAGGGGGGAAGAGAGAGAATGAGAGAGAGAGAAAAAGAAAGAAGGTAAAATAGAAAGATAAGTATTTGTCGTAGCTGCCTTTGTAGATGGAAGTTTCCTCTTCATATTTATCTACGAATGATTCAAAAATGTGATCACTGGAAAAGATCGGAATGAGAGCTGCGTCTATGATAGAACGTGACAGATACAAACATTCATAGTATGAGCATTTAATTTCTGACTATCAAAGATTATTATAAGCCTTAATTAGAGATGGTATAATAATTCAGAAGACTTTCTCAGCAAATCCATTACTAAATATCTTATGAAGTAGGCATTTATGTCATTCCCCCATCGAAAATATCTTGATATGCCAAGAGCAATTATTTTAGAAACGAAACCCTCGTCAAGACAATCATTACTTAAAGCTATTTGTGTAAAGGCGGTAGACTGATTCCAGCAATTTACTCATTACGCAACGGTAATTGATTGTTATGTACTGGACATCAGTTGATCGATATCCAATTTTTTTTTAATTGAAGGTAGGCAGATTAAAATTTACAAGGAGGTGAGGAGTATTTCTCTTAAAAACAACGCTAAACAGTTTTGTAAGTGTAATAGCTCGTTCTGTTTGGAGCTTTTATGACCCCGATGATTAGAAATCTACCAGTGGTAGTGGCTATACTGAAATAGAGGTTTCTGAGAAGTGTGGTGTCCTCATAAAAAAGATATCTGTATGTCGCATAGCGTGTTTGAAGTACCAGTAAGACGTACAAATGGTAAACTGTTTTAATTTCAAGAGTTCGTATTCGCAGCATACTTCTTTGCAAATAGGTTCTTTGGTGAAATTAACACTTATGATTGTTAGGATATTAGCACAAATACGTGAGAACATAGCCGTTGGTCAGCTTCTTTATACTCTCTTTATTACACTTGTGCAATATTTGCTGGAAGTTATAAAAACATAATAGGATATATATATATATATATATATATATATATATATATATATATATATATATATATATATATAGGGTGTCCCCCCAAATAAACGGGCCCCAACTCTAATTAGGCCCCGTTTCTTAGTGTTTTGTCCGTATGAAATGAAACTTTTGTCATATCTTGTTCATAATATTCAAACATCACATCAAAACACTAGGGTCTTCGACTTTTTTTCTCCGTTGACTGTAAAATGCTCAGAAAAACAATTGAATGTATTGGGGGGAAGGTCATTCTGTATATATATATATATATATATATATATATATATATATATATATATATATATATATATATATATATATATATATATATATATACATATAAATTAACTGAAAATAATAGTTTCTGTGCGCGATGGTAATGCCACATTCTAGAATAAAACAAGGATGTCTCTTGGGATTCTTATTGGAATATCATAGAGGGTATGAAGCCGTCTATGTCGGGAGTATATTAGGTCTATAAACATTGAACATGGGCGTTTGGCTTATATAAATAATCGGAATCCATTCCAGTACATAATAGAATATGGATATACTGTATGATGGAGAAGTACACCTGGGGGCTTATTACATTTTGTTTTTATCCAAATTGAGACAAGCGAGTGATCGGAGCTTTCTAGTAGAAGCGTAATATATATATATATATATATATATATATATATATATATATATATATATATATATATGTGTGTGTGTGTGTGTGTGTTTGTGTGTGGTGGGTGTTATTTATTTTTTCGATATATTTTGAACGAATTCAATTATTTACGAGAGTGCATTTTTACCTAAATGCGAGGTGGGAACAATTTTCTCTTTAAGCAATCTGGTAACCCCCACATAGGGAGTGGTATATATACATTATTTATAAAACATAATTATCCACTGCCACGTGTTTCATCCACTACGGCTCATCAGAGTGGCTGAATCTAGCGAGATTCGAAATTGGAACCCCACGGTAATGAGCATGATCTTTTTAATCCCTGGCCCATCTCGCCGACTGTCTCAATATATCGCGAGTTACTCACATGTTATTAGGTTTTGTTTTTGCGATATGTTTTGAACGAAGTTCGCTAGATTCAGCCACTCTGATGAGTGGTAGACGACGAAACAATTGTCAGTGGATAATTATATTTTAAAAACAATATATATATATATATATATATATATATATATATATATATATATATATATATATATACCGCTCTCCATGTAAGTAGGAATTTTCAGAAATCTTCATCGTTTTCAATAATAAGGTGTATTTAAGTAACTGTATAGTTGAATGTATTAAATATAAGTGATTCTTTATGAAAGGGCGTGAAAATACTGATAGAGTCTATATACTTCGTAAGAATATGTTGAAGTGGCACAACCCTCGTGCTCAATTTTCTAGAGCGCTTATATATTTAAAAGAGAGAAAATCAGAAATCGGGGGACAATGTGTATATACGTGGTGGTTGTATATATGCTGTTATTAGGTCAGTGCAAAAAAAAATATCGTATTTTTTTCTTTCTATATACAAAATACGACATTACTTTTACACCAACCTTATATCCATGGTAATGTATACAATATATTATTAGAGAAACAAACTCTGTATATGTTAGTAATATAGCTTAAAAAATTGAATATTATACTATATTCAGATATTCATGTATACATGAAATGGTTTATATTAAAAATATATGTGCATATATATATATATATATATATATATATATATATATATATGAATACAATACGTATATATGCATGCGTGTGTGTGTGTGTGCGTGCATGTGCGTCAATTTCTAAACATATAAAACTGGCGTGTGAGATTAATCCGTATTTTAACACTGCTATCGGCATTTTTCTTCTTTGTGTGACTAATTAAATTTCAATTCCTCATTTTCGGTAAGTCTTCCGTAGACTAAGGCGACGTTTTGGGAAAAAGTTGTGAAATCAAATAAAATGAATTTCAAAAATAAATAGAAACGTTGATTGATTTTGAATGATGTGCGCAGCCATTATAAGTGTTTGCGGAAGACTAGAGCAATCACAGTTGCTATTTCATATTTTTAGTGACAAGCAGAAATATAAGGTATTTTAAAAGAATTTCATGAATTATGCACCAATGCAAATAAGAATATTAAAAGAACATTTAAAAACTATTTTCATATTCTGATGATTAAATATCAGGCAGAATTTTCGAGGAAGTAAATAGTAAGACTTCGCATAAAAATTATAATTAAAAGTGTGTGGGTATATATATATATATATATATATATATATATATATATATATACATATATGTATATATATACATATATGTATATATATACATATATGTATATATACATATATGTATATATACATATATGTATATATATATGTATATATACATATATGTATATATATACATATATATATATATACAAACATATATATATATATATACATATATGTA
The DNA here is from genome assembly GCF_053919585.1 of Euprymna scolopes. Lineage (NCBI taxonomy): Eukaryota > Metazoa > Mollusca > Cephalopoda > Sepiida > Sepiolidae > Euprymna > Euprymna scolopes. The sequence continues at coordinate 37,185,858 of NC_136498.1, read as the reverse complement.
TATATATACATATATATATACAAACATATATGTATATATACATATATATATATATACAAACACATATGTATATACACACTCACATATATATATACATATATATATATATACAAACACATATGTATATACACACTCACATATATATATACATATATATATATATATATATATATATATATATATATATATAAACACATATGTATATACACACTCATATATATATATATATATATATATATATATATATATATATATAAAAACAAATACTTAATAAAACATGTTAAAATAACTTTGAAAAAGAGTTAAACACATATTTAGTTTGAAAAGGAAATACTTAATAAGTTGGTAGTCCTTAATCCGCGGAGTTTTGTAGAAATATTGTCCTTCTCATCAGAGGATAGGATTTAGCAAAATGCGGGATCGGACTTTGCTACCAAAAGGATTTGATGAAACTAAAAGTAAGTCAAAAATGTTACCTCATAATAAAATTTGAAGCAGAGGGAATAAGATAAGGAAAAAAGTGATTTCACGTGAATGGATAATCTGGTGAAAGGTACATTATTCAATGAGGGTAAAACCCAACAATGAAAATTTAGGAAAGTAAGGTAAATTTCTATTCGCAAAAATAAAATCCCAGGAAATCATTTAATTAATTAATAATCCAAAATACCGAAATTCATCGAAGAATTCACAAACAGGTACAAGGAAAAGGGGAAAGAATTCCAATAATACTACTAAAAGAAAAATAATATATTTTAGTATAAATACGTATATATATATATATATATATATATGTATATATATATGTATATATATATACACACATTATATATATACTAGTTTTTAAACGATTAATCACAATCTGAAACATAAATCGACAAATGTGTGTCTATTCTCCGATGATTGAGGATTGACTTGATAACCATTTTATATTCTCTGTTGATTGTAATACTTAAAATAATTAATTACTGATTTTAAATCACCCGAACAATTAATCTATACATGTTTTCTCTGTTATTCAAGTTTTCTTTTTAATTTAAGGGAAAATACTACCAATTAAACAAGTGATTTTCAGTAATAGGGAAACAACACTTCTATTGATAGAATTGGAATCAGGATCGTTAGATGTATTAGAATCGGAATCGCCGTCTCTATAGTTTATATATATATATATATATATATATATATATATATACATATATATATATATATATATATATATATATATATATATATATATGTTTTGTTTAACAATTCGCCTGCCTTGAATAAAATCTTTTTCTAACTTGTATCTTATCTTTTTAAGATTATATTTTAAAACTCTCCTTCTCTGTATTTCGGTTTGTGTTTCTCCTAACAACTTAAATTCTTGTTTGCAACCCCCTATTTGTATTATGACAGGTCTGAATATTCTCTCCGTTTCAGTTTGTATTTCTACTCACACCACAACTTATTTTTGCATCCCTCTGTTCGTATTATTACAGGTATGAATATTCTCTGTTTCAGTTTATATTCCGCCTCACACCACAACGCATTTTTGTCATCCAGGTCGGAATAATAAGAAAATCTTTATTTTTTTTATCAAAAACTTAAAAATAACTTTTCTATATAAACTTGTTTACACTTCTTTCTAGAATAGAACATTTGCAACATATTTCATAAAGGTTTCATTAACAAATATTCAGTACATTACGAGAAATATAGAGATGAAACTTTAAAAAATATAGTATAACTGGTTACGCCCAATAGTAGTCTCCGCCAGGACTAATATATATATATATATATATATATATATATATATATATATATATATATATATATATATATATATATATTACGTTAGAAAAAGGTGAGCATGAAAAGTAATATAGTCAAGCTTAAGCATGGAAGCGTAATGGAGTAGTTTTTAAAAATGGAAAAGAAAAGGACAAGATATTCTAGTAAAATGCATAAAACAATCATTACTTAAAATCTTGCAGCATTAAGATTGAGTATATAATGTTGTAAATGTTACTTGCCTATTGTAATCCATGATTGTTCCAGGTTTCTTGTACTTTCAATTATTCTGTGTTTAATTTCAGTTTCATTTTTGTCCCCCATAAACACTCAACATATATGTGCAATAACATGTACGGCACACATTTGCTTTCATAAAAATCCCCAATTATCTCCCTTTTATTCCTTCATTCTGTCTGTTACACTTTTTAATTCTCTTTCTGCGAGTGCGTTTAATTGATAGAAACAGTAGTCGCTGAAGCGACGTGGTTGCTATGGAAACCAGTCATAAAATCGTCGCTCACCTCCTTATGTATTTTTACGATTTCGAAAACCTGTAAATTTGTCATAATTTTTTTTTACTGAACGAAATTTTAATTTTTTACAATGCACCTGATAAACGGTAATAATTGGTGGAAAAATTGAGTGAAGCTTTAAAGCAGTTTAAATTGATTAAAACTTCAAATTAACGATATATCAAAACACTATTGTGTTTGATTGATTATATATATATATATATATATATATATATATATATATATATGTATATATATATAATTTATAAAATATTCATGACGATTAAGCTTCACTGAATATTTCGCGTTTCATCCACTCTAGGATTCATCAGGATTAGGCGCATAAGTCTGAAGAATCCTAGAGTTGATGAAACGCAGAATATTCAGTGTAGCTTAATCGCCATATATATTTTATAAACTACTAACTAGCTCTACCTACGTATTGAGCACTTTTGAAAAAAATACTAAAAGTTTTCGCATAAATTTAGACTTTTGTATATTAATTTTCTGTGAGAATATGAAGTAGTTATATATATATATATATATATATATATATATATATATATATATATATATATATATATATATATATATATATATAACACTGGAACAAGTGCTTTACTTTCTAAATGTCTGGATTCTCTAACTGATTTGTGTATTTTTAAACAAGTGAATTACAGAATGACACCCATTTCCCTTTATGAGGTAAGGTGTTTGTAATAACTCGATTTGAAAAAGAAAACGTCTTTTGATTAAGGTTTTGTAGCATCGGCAGTATAATTTTTCAAACCCTTGAATCCAATGAGCATTTTTAGGACAAAATGCTTTGCCAACAATATA
>NC_136498.1:37157727-37177727 GCF_053919585.1 Euprymna scolopes | reverse complement strand
AGATTGTTGATTGTACTAAAATATTTTAGGGAATGGCAGCAGTAATTATTGGGCAGACATTCCAGATAAATAGCTGGAGCATGACCACTGACTGAATGCCATGATGATAGAAATAAGCGAAGAATACTCGAAATGTATATTAATTGTTGACATTCAGAGCTAGTGTTCACGGGGTAATTTTTTCCAATGTGCGAAAAAAGTATGGACTCTTAGGCGACGCAAGATGTTAACCTTTTTTTGGACCGACCATAGCATTTGCTTTACGATTTCGTTCATTTTTCAAATATGAGTTCACCATAGCTTAATGACTTTATATATAAAATTTGAACTTTATATGATATCAATTTTTCATTTTATTGTGTGTTCCATTTAAGGAACATTGGGAGGTTACAGGTGAACGACATTGAAATTCTGACAATGTATTCCTTTGTAAAATAAGTGATCTCTTATAAAGCTATAAAATAAAATTCCATGTATAATATACTAGATCTAAAATATAAGAAAAGAAGTGTTTATTTTATATGTTTTCATTGTTTCTTATGATATTTTTTTTACAAACACAATTTTCCCCTCTCCGCATGTAACCGAATATTACACTTTCTGCACATATTTCTTTAGTAATTTTGCTGCACACTTTGCATCTCCCTTGTGTTGTGGACCCTAATGTATTATCCATTCCATCAAATCTTACATTGGCGGGCAATGTTCCAGCCTACATAGATATTCTTCCACGTTGTGGTCCTGCCTTTAGCAAACACAGTGTGATTTGACTGCGAAATTTCAAATGAGATAGTATTTTTTGATCGGTTTTGCAGTGAAGCCTCCATGCTGCTATCACTGACAAATTTATTACATTGATGAAGAGTGGCCAGTACCACTTTTTACCCCGTATACTAGGTCGATAAGATTCAGCTAGGCTATCCATAAGGTCGACACCACCCATTCCTTTATTGTAAGAGTGTACGAGATGCGGCTGCGGTACCTGCTTTTCTCCCTCTTTGACACGACATCTTACCTTACGAACAGGCTTATGGTTTTCCCAATTGGTTGCGATTGTTACAATTGAGTTGTCATGCCATTTTGCAACATAAACGTTTCCATCAGAACAATACTCAAAAGCTGTCCTTTCCTTTTTCTTGAGAATTTTGCTGCAGATGAGCTTTTTCGTTCCAGTTCCAGTTGCTCTAACACTTTTATCACCTAGTTCAGACAGTACGTTGTAGCTTGTAAAAAAGTTATCAAAGTACAATTCGTGACAAGTAATATCCGTATTCGAAATTATAACATCTACCATGCCGTTGATTACCCTAGTACCAAAGGACAAGTTTTCAGGGTTATCCTCCTTTTCCTGGTGGACTTTCATATGATAAGGAAAGCCATCATTGCCGCAAATACACCAGATGTTATATTCGAAACGTATTGGCTTCCCTCTGATGAACATTTTAGCACTGTAACGTCCATAATATGAAACCATTGACTCATCTATACTGAGCAGTTTGTGAAAAACACCAAATTGCACAAGATTTTCATTCATCATATCATATAATGGTGAAATTTTACTCATTTTATTACCTGCAGTAAGCTTCAGATTATCAGCAAAGTGTGCGTACTTTATTATTTCAAGATACCTGTTTCTACTCATAGATTTAGCAACAATTTCTACACGAAAATCAGGCTGGATTGACCAATGCAGCTTCTCTTGTGGTACACGATGATATCCTGATAACAAGATGATCCCTAAAACTTGTTCCATTTCATGTTCTAATATTATGAATTTTTCAACGTTTTTATCCCTCTTAGCATACAGGTTAGTTTGAAAAACTATATGTTGCAACATTTCGGTAGAAAATATTAGCTTCCAAATTTCATAAGGTGTCATTCCTTCAAGTTTTTCAAGCTTCTGATCTATAACGGCATTTCCAACTTGCATTGGCTTGCTAAATATAGCACTCTTCTTACAAACAATGTTACTATTCTGTTTCCTTTTTTTTTTTTTTTTTTTGAAGTGGCAGGATTTCGTGATCAGACTCGCTTTCCGTATTTTCTTCTATTTCAATTTCTCCAGCCGGCTCATACTCAACTTCCGGGTCTTCGGGAATTTCCTCGATATCACTTTCTTGATCTGCTGCATCTCCTGCAGTAGGAGGTAGCACACCAATGGCTGCAGGATCTGATGATTGCTCAATTACCTCATGAGCTTCAGCAAGTGTAGAAACTCTTGTCGTCTTTCTTCCATAAAATTTATGAGGATCCATCTATGAAAAAAGGATGAATATTGTCAGAAATATAAAATTTATATCTATAATTTTTAAAATATTTAGTGCATACCTTATAAAACGTACATTATTAGGTAATACAATACAAGATATATGTTGCTACCTTTGGAGCAGTAACCTCCCAATGTTTTATAAATGGAACATTTTTTTTTTCTCATATCAAATTTTTTGTTAGGTGTATTATATTTTTAACAGCATACATACACACCTTGATTGGTGCTGAAGGATAGCCTCTGGGTCAAAAACTTATCTCAGGTTGCTTTATGGTTATTTTAGGCCTTCCAATTCTCATCCAGTAAAAAAACAGTTATCATAGCTCTATTTTAAATTCCATTTATTTTAACTATAAGAATAATTTATAAAAGTTTTCATAAATCTGGAGTAAAATAAAGCTACTTTAATAGAAATAACTTATAAAAATTGAATTTAAAGCAAAATTACAATTCCTAGTGTATGTTGAAAACTATGTTCCATTTAAGGAACATTGGTACAAAAAAGGTTAAACATATTAACAGTAAAGAATTTTAAAGAATTATATTACAAATATGGATAGATCAATGGTAACTAGTATCGAAAAGTGTGCGTAAATGTCCAGACTCCAGGCATATCAGGTTCTGCGACAGAACTATATAAGGAATCATGGAACAACCAGATAAGCTATAGCAGCATCTGAAAACCGATGTTTAGCTTACAAAATGTATCAGAAATATTGAAAGCTTTATTTCCGCTGAAATGTTCGCCCCCCCTAAAAAAACAACTTAAGTATGCTTATCAGAAAGTAATCCATAAACATCTGTTGCTATAACGTAAATCAATTATCAATGTTAATCGAATACAGAACGTAGTGAAGAATAATCTGTGGTATATAAATATTAAACATATACGAAAGGCCGTCAAAAATAGCTGCTTCAGATTTTTTCATCGCAAATGGATCCAAAGGGATTGAAAATTTAATTGGTATGATAATTGAAATGATACATTCATATTCTTAGTTGGGATTATCTCCCTTGCAGATATTGACGTTGTTAGATTGCTGTCATAAGTAGAGATGCATCGTTGAATTATCGATAAAAGTGGAAAGAATATAGTAATAACTATGTAGAAAATAAAGTCATATGGACAACATTTCTCTTGTCTTCGTGGCTCTTTAACATTTCGAAGTACAAAAATAAATAGCTTTTATTTTCGAACCACCCTAATCTTACAGAGCGTTCTACCATCTATGCACAAGAATGGTTCATCACTAGGAAAGTTAATTGAGAATGCTGGTTACTATGTAGTATGAATTAATTTTACATCACAAATTATCCCAGCTTTGTATCTCTTTTCGGGTAAAAAAAGGATTCGCCTTTCAAAAATACATTGTATATTTGAGGCATAATATCGCGGTTATTATATGCAATCGTACATCGATTTTGGAGTACAATAATTGAATAGTTTTCTCATGGTGAATCATAAATTGATTGTTATTTTAGTTATAATAGAGAAAGAATTAAGTAATGCGTATAGTCAATACTATAAGATATAATTGAAAACACTCATTGATAGATTCAGCGAATAAATGACGTCGAAGAATAACCTGTACGTGGTACAATCATGCTACTTTCAAAAGTCACACACAATAAATTCCCAGCTGTCCACACCCAACATTTTCCCGGAAAGGTCAGAAAACTTATAATCACGCGCCAGGAAATTGAGGGCCCTTATTTGTATGCGGAAAAATCGATTGACTAGTCATCTATTCAAGTGAATTAGTTTCAAGTCTGGGAAACACAATTATTTCAATGTTTCATTGCTCTTCCCGACGACAACTCGATATTGACGTTGCTTCTGACGGACAAAGATTATTTATATAAATGTAGCATAGGACAAAGCACACGGGAAGTAACGCCATTTATTTGCAGTTTATTTCTTTCTCTACGGGAATTAAAAAAAGTATATATCTCTGCCTTTATTTACACGATAGAAATAGACATATATATATATATATATATATATATGCGTGTGTATATATGTATATATATGTATATATATATATATATATATATATATATATATATATATATATATATATATATATATATATATATATGTATATGTGTGGGGGGTGTTACAATTTGATTTAATCACATGAATTAACACAATAAGATATGATTTTATGAATATTTTTTCAATTATATGATCCCACAGTGCTCAATACATGAAGAAACCTATGTATTAAGTTACGAAAATATATAGGAATTTAAGCTAAACAGAATATTCCGCGTTTCATCCTCGTGAGAATTCTAGAGACCTCTGCATAAGCCTAACTAATTCTCACGGCCATTAAACGTTGAAGATTCTGTTGAGCTTTATTGCTATATATATTTTCAGAACTTACGATATAAACGCATATGTATATATATATATATGATTGTTGAGCTGGATTAAATCCGACGATATGAAATAAAATGGAGGTGGAAGGACCTGGATACTCAACGTTTCGCCCGATTTATGCGGGCTTCTTCAAGAGGGATGGTCATTGACGAGAGAGTCGGAGGATTGGGCTATATATAATGATGGGGGAGAGCAGCGTGTTTTCCTTATGTAAATTAGATGTCATATATACATGTATATACATTTTATGAGAGAAGAACTAATTATAGTAAACTAGTGTAGTGGATTACGTCTAAAAGATAAAATATCGTAGAGATTAAAAATTGTGTTTGGAAATATAGCGGTGATAGATTAAATAAATAAAATGGCACGAGATTACGAAAGAATCGTTTTTTTTTGTTTTTTTTTTAAATTAGAAATAATTGAATTGGGATAAAATAGCGCAGTAACTTAAAAGATGGTATCTAAAAATAATAGGAGGTGATAAAATGGAGTCTAAAAATAGATAATGATAAAATACAGTAAATAAGTAAAATAAAAATAAAATTAAGTGAAATTAAGATTTTTTTTTTCGCGTTTAACCGGTGTCTAAGTTGTTTTCTTTGATAATTATTTTCGACAGACAGGGAGCAACGTGGAAAAAACCTTTTCTTTGCTTAATTATTTTGCTGGAATGGGAGATTATAGCTGACTCAATTAAACGTCGTGTGGATCTGTTATGTATGTGTTAAAGGAAAGTTGCTTTGTTAAAATCAAAATGGTGGTCGTTTTCCATGATGTGACAAAATATGGCGTTGAGTGTATTGTTGTTTTTTACATCTCTTTTGTGTCCATATATTCTTTTATTTAAATTACGTTGAGTTTCTCCTACGTATATTTTTCCACAATCAAGGCAGGGTATGGAATATATTCCGGCTTTGGTGTTAATGTTGGTGTTAGTTATAATTTTACGTGTTAGATCCCTAATTGTTAAAGAGTTTAGTTTTGTTATTTGAATGCCTGTCTTATTTAGGTTCTTATATATTGTGTCGTTGTTTTTATTAGTTGGTAATGTTAATTGTCTGTTGTGTATCTGGCTATTTAACGAATGGTCTCGGTTTCGGTTATGGTAAATTTTTAGTGTTTTTCTTTTTGTATTTGCCAACAAATGTTGAGGGTATTGAAAGTTCATGAATGTACGTTCGATATACTCAAATTCTTCCACGATGTATTCTTCACTACATATTCTCAGGGCCCTAAGAAAAAATCCTATTAGAATACCTCTTTTTACTTTATCATCGTGATGAGAGTAAAAGTGTATGTAATCATTTTTATTCGTGACTTTCCGATGGACTTTAAAACTTAGATGATCATTGTTATTTATGATGTTGATGTCCAGAAAAGGTATGGAGTTGTTATTTTCTCTTTCATACGTATAATTAATGGTGGGTTCAATCTTGTTTAATTTATCAGTGATATTCTCTATTTTGGAAGATATAGGGAGAAAAATTAAAATATCATCAATATATCTATAGTAGGAGGTACCCTTGGGCAATTTATATTTCATGGGTCCGGTTTCGATGAATTCTAAAAATAGACATGCCAAAACCCCACTTAGAGGGTTACCCATGGGCAGTCCAAATTTTTGTTTATAGCAGAGTCCATCGAATGTGAAATATGTCATGTCAATGCATATACTTATAATTTTAATTATATTATCTATCGGCAAAGGTAATTTAATTTTTATTTTATTTAAGTGTTTTGAAAGAAGGTTGAGACATTTCTTGGTAGGGATATTGGTGTATAAAGATTCTATATCGAGACTATTCATGGTTTTATTTTTCATATCTATGTTTTTTATCTTATTAAGAAGGTCGCCAGAGTTTCTTATATGGGAATTGCTAATTGTGCCCAATAATGGTGTTAGGAGTTTTGTGATCGCTCGTGCTATCTTATGGGTGGCACTGCCAATGCCAGAGATGCTATAATCTCCCATTCCAGCAAAATAATTAAGCAAAGAAAAGGTTTTTTCCACGTTGCTCCCTTTCTGTCGAAAATAATTATCAAAGAAAACAACTTAGACACCGGTTAAACGCGAAAAAAAAAATCTTAATTTCACTTAATTTTATTTTTATTTTACTTATTTACTGTATTTTATCATTATCTATTTTTAGACTCCATTTTATCACCTCCTATTATTTTTAGATACCATCTTTTAAGTTACTGCGCTATTTTATCCCAATTCAATTATTTCTAATTTAATATATATATATATATATGTATATATACATATATGTATACATATATATATATATGTATACATTATATATTATATATATATAAATATATATATATGTATATATACATATATGTATACATATATATATGTATACATATATATATATATATACATGCATATATATATATATATATATATATATATATATATATATATATATATATATATATATATATATATATATATACACACGTTTCCACAACCATTCTCGCCTGGTCACCGATGTTAAACAACGATGATTCCATTTAGAAAATTCTAGGTTCCGTATGTTCTGCGCTGAATCCTAGCCATTTTTGGAGGTGTATTTATTTCTCAGGGAAGATGTACCCCAGTATAAAATCGCCTTACGTGTAGGCGACAAGTCGGTTCTTTACGAAATACAGTAGGAGAAACCTGTTGCAAAATCCTTTCCTAAAATTGCACACTAAGCACGTTTGTCGCAGGAAATGCCGATACGTAATTAGGGCGACATGAATTTGTATATTAGTGTCCGAGTCCTCACAACGACGGCTCACATACACACACAAGCATATATATATATATATATATATATATATATATATATATATATATATATATATATATATATATATATATATATATATATATATAACACGAGAGAAATCCCTCTTGAGCTTGTGCTGCTTTCGTCACATCAGGAGAGAATCGAAAGCGTACAATGAAAAGAGAAATAAAAAAAGCAATAGGTATTTTGTTTTTTATATAATACTTGCAGATCCGCCCGTCTTTGCTATGTACTCTTCATAAGGTCATGGGCATATAAATATATTGAAAAGTGTGGGTATGTAAAGTAACACCTTTCTGTATAATAGTTTTAATATAATTATTCTTCCTTAACTTCCATTGAGAAAAGACAGACATACATTTTAACTTTCATAGATACATAGATAGATAGATTGGATGTAATTTATAGTAATGCTTTAAAAAGTATTTAAAAAAAGATGCATGCTCCACTATCGAGAATCGAAACCAAAACGTGCAGCTCACGATTTATTTTGCCTCTGCCGTCAATAACTGGGCTATGATAACATCTTTACTGCAAAGCTAAAAATGAAAACATGAACCAATAGCTACTAGATTATGCATACGTAATACCTGCGTTCGACCGTCACCTGGCAAATTTCATATTTATTTTGTAATTTTTCACACATTTGCACCTATTTTTCCGAGGTAAAATCCAAATATTAAGCTTTGCAAGGATTCAAATACCTTATATATGAAGTTTCATGTCTGTAGACCAAACTCTCTAATAGGAGTTTGATAGGCAAAAGTTGTTGAACAAATATGGAAACAATTTTGTGTTTACTATAAACTTCTTACCCAAACATTGTGCAAGTATAAATCAGGTAGAATATCTTAATGTGTATAATGCCATGTAATCCTTAACTAAAGATGATTATCCCATTACAAAACCGAAGCAACTAATAGGAATTAATTAAATGAATGTTTAAAAAAATATGCACATTAGCTATATTTTTTCAGTGAAAGCAATTCCACAACGCATATATATATATATATATATATATATATATATATGAAAATTGCATTTTCTTTTCAAATAAATAGAAAATAGTGCTTTTAATCTGAATATCAAAACAGAAAAGAAGAAAGAATTTATAGGAGTAAAGATTAAAATAGTCAATTTAAGTCGGTAAATGATTATTTCACGATTATAATCATGCCAGTGATGAGGGGGAAAAAAACTAAACGTATGGATGGTTCACACTTCTCCAATGTAAACATTATTGATTCATTCTGCCAACATCTAGTCGGTTTTCGAATCACGATAGAGATAGATTCCAAAATGTATAAATGATTTTGGGAATCCGCTCTATGAAAAACCTCAAACCACTCCCAAACAGCTCTATTTTATACTGCTTGGCACAAAAAAAAACGTCCATCCTTCTTTTCTCAATTAATATCATTTTTTATTTTATTTATAAACATATTTAAGCAGAAATGAAAATCTTTATAGATCTCATCAGGCTATTATCTCATTAGAGGAAAATTGATAGAATATAATAAAAAAAATGATATTAATTGAGAAAAGTTAGAACGATGGACCGTTTTACATATATATATATATATATATATATATATATATATATATTCATATATATATATATATATGTGTGTTTTGAGAAAAATAGAAAAACCAAATGAAATTAATAAAATAATCAACGTTTCGTCCTTATTTCAGAGGACATCTTCAGGATATTTGAAGTAAAAATGCAAGAAAAGAAAAAGTCATAGATCATACGAAAAAGAGAACAGTTTTTGAATCCTACCCATGTCGGGAAGGAACAAACATGTGTGCGTATGGGAAGGTTGGGTTGTTCCATGTCTATATATACACTTTACAAAATGCGTTAAATTAAATATGTAGATTTTTTCCTCCTGTAAACTTATACATTTTGTTGAAATATTTAATGAAAAAAGGTTAGCCAGGATCTGTTTTGATATTTTGTTCTTTGATTATTATTTTCTCTATGAATGGTAACGCCCTAAATGCACTCTTTTGCCATTGTGCAGATCACGATCACTCATTTAATTTAGATCAAGCGAAAATTAATAAATACGTGATAGATAGAGCTAAAAGAAGACTTTTAGAATCAGCACTAATATTAAATACTGATACTATTACGCAAAGAAAAGGCTTCTACCATTTAACACATAGCATATAATATTGCATAATGAGTAAAAAACTACACATCCTACTACGAAGATCCGAAAATATTTTAACGTAAAAAATATGTTAACTATAATTACATGCTTATATATCACATTTTTCGTAATTAGAAAATATGCAATAGAACATTGCGTATAAGTGTCTCGTGAGACAATGCGAATTATAAAAAGTTCACATATCTTTCCAATCCTTATACACATAAAAATTAATATTAAAATCACAGATACAAAATGCGATGTCATTGGATAACAATACTTTTTTTTAAATAATCAGTCCCTACTTACATATTTTTAAAGTTTTTTTTCTAAACGTTACCATAAATCGTACATAAGAATAGACATAAAATGCAAAATAAATAATATTGAGGGGTATGTATAAAAAAAAACAGTACATAATTATATGTATGTGCCGAATAGGAAGAACATTTATGTACATATGTAGGTATTGCAATAATAAAATGTGTGTAAAAAAATATATATGTATATATATATATATATATATATATATATATATACGTGCATACATATATCTGCATACATATACTCGCATATATAAATACATATTGGTATATGCATATACATATGCATACACACATCACATTGAAAGCCAGATAGATAAACAGATTGATAAATAATTCTCTATTTTCTAAGAATGCCTTTTTCTCATCAACTACATGTAAGTAATTCCATTTAATTATGTTTTTTTCTTCGCAGGTAAGTATGCCTTAATTAATTCAACTTCTTGAAAATATGCGAAATTGAAGGAAATATAATTCAATCGACGGTTGTGCTTATTGGATTCATTCAACAGGTAAGTAAGTGCAGATGATTTATAATCTAATAAAATCGTATATGTATATATATATTGTTATATATATATTGATATATATATATTGTTATATATATATTGCTATACATATTGATATATATATATATTGATATATATATATTATATATATTGATATTTATATATATATTATATATATACATACATATATATATATATATATATATATATATATATATATATATATATATATATATATATATATATAAACCTTAATCTGTGTATATTTGTGTATGCCGGTATGTTAAAAATTATACCCTTAGAATTTCATATTGAAAAACTCTCAAGAAAAGTATTTATCATATGTGTATAAGGAGAGCGAGTATATATAAACACTTACAATAAATTACTTGTCTCTAATCCTTCAAAATCATATTCTTACATAATCTGACAATTCTAGGCAAACGAGGCTAACGTTAATGACAACATTGCAGGAGTCGACAATGCCCAATACCTTTCTAATCGCCTGTTCGCCTACCTTGAAGTCATGGTAAAATATGATATTGAATGTGCTAGCTACTTCCAATGCATGCAAGGTCAAGTTTCAGTTCCTACAAAACCAGCAGTCTGAAATGAATGACATGTGACTTTAGAAAGAATCCTGCTGTGGCACCTTTTTTTAAATCATTTTAAATTTGGCTTTTAATGAAACACTTACATCAGATCCATTACCAATATTGCTGGAAAATCAGTTAATAATTTACCGCTCAAAAAATTAACCCGGTTTCCACGCAATGATCCATTTATATAAACACCAAATAAGTAATAAAATAATGTACTCATAGCGCTATATCTGTGAAGTCGTTACGATTACTCCTTCCATGCTTGATAGTGTACAAGGCGATTTCAAAGTCTAATAGACGAGGAAATGTTTCTTTATCACAGAGGGAAAGTTATGAGCCTAGAACTGGGCTGTTTATTTTCGTAAAAGATTCGGAAAGCAACTTCTGTCTCTATATCGTTTCGGTAATACATTCGCAGCAAAACCTCGCCTTGTCAAGGGCTGTCAACAATTTTATCACGTCCAATCTGTGACTACATCTTAACGAAAATCCCACGCAAAACCCTCTAGCTGTTCCAGAGAAATGACACAATTACACAACCACCCACCCACCTACATACATTTATATGTGTGTGTATGTGTATGGGATACGTGGTAATATGCTGTTTTTACTTTATATCATTTTTATTTACACCTATCACTTAATGCATGATGTTACATGTACTTACAGAATATATAACAATATAGTTATATGGTCCTTTCCCATTTATTTGTCACGTATATATATATATATATATATATATATATATATATATATATATATATATATATATATATATATATATATATATATTGTATACATTAATATTTTTATTATTATATTTATTATTATTATTATTATTAATTTTATTATTATTATTATAATTATTACTATTATTACTTACATGGCACGGCCACTGGAATCAAAACCGAAGCAGCAAAAGGTAAGTTGACACGAAAGACACTATATATATAAAATATAGGCACATTTGTACATAATTAATTGCTTAGTAAATGTACGTTCTTTATAACAAATTGTCATAACATTTTCACAAAAAATAGTAGCATAATTTTCTAAACGCCTGCAAATTGTCCTGCAGTATTGTCGAGATAGAATCACACATACAATCATTTCAATGGTCACTTTTGCTGTTAGTCACCTGGATGGTTCTTGGTTCAGTCCTAGACTTGGGAAATGTGCTAGTGTCGCCGCACAGATGAGTTGTGATACAACGAACCAGTATTGTATGTTGATGACTACATTATATATATATATATATATATATATATGTATATATATATACATGTATGTATATTTATTTATGCCTATCCGTTTATATTTATATATATGTAAATATATATATATATATATATATACATATATGCATATTTATTTATGCATATTTATTTATTTATACATATATATATATAAATACATGTATGTATATTTATATATGCATATGTATTTATATATATATATATTTATATATATTTATATGTATGTATATTTATTTATGCATATTTTTTATATTTATATATATATATATATATTTACATGTATGTATATTTATTTATGCATATTTATTTATATATATATAAATATATATTTATATATATTTACATGTATGTATATTTATTTATGCATATTTTTTATATTTATATATATATTTACATGTATGTATATGTATTTATGCATATTTATAAATATATTTATATATATATATATATTTACATGTATGTATATTTATTTATGCATATTTATTCATATATTTATATATATATATATTTATATATATTTACATGTATGTATATTTATTTATGCATATTTATTCATATATTTATATATATATATATATAAATATTTATATATATTTACATGTATGTATATTTATTTATGCATATTTGTTTATATATTTATATATATATATATTTATATATGTTATATATATATATTCGTGTATATATTTATATATATATTTATATATATATTTTTATTTTTATATATATATTTATATATATATAAATATATGTATATATTTATATATATATTTATATATATATTTATATATATATTCATATGTATATATTTATATATATATATATATATATTTATATATATATATATATTCATATGTATATATTTATACACATATATTCATATTTATACATATATCTTTATACATATATATATATATATATATCTTTATACACATATATATATATATATATATATATATATATATATATATTCGTGATTCATTGAAAAGCACTTGAATTCCTGTTTGTTTTTCATGTATTTTTTTTTTCTTTTAGATGTTCGCACGTTCTAGATCAGTGTAAAAATAAATTTGCCGCAGTCTTTCACATTTCCGAATATAAGAAGTTGACTTCAGGCAACTTATGGATTAAAAGATCCGTTGGTAAATTTAATTAGAAAAGGCAATACAAAACTGTATTGTATTAGCAGTTTTTAATTAATTACTAGCCTGAAAACAACTTATAGAAATGTTATTTTTGCACTAGGAAATAACGTTCGAACATTATCCCGCCAAAAATGTAAAAAAATGCATTCCAAGAAAAGAAACACTAATAACCCTGCTTTTTAATTTAACAATGCTCAACTATATATATATATATATATATATATATATATATATATATATATATCACATAACTTAATTATCATCAACGCTCTGATCCCCATCTGACGTCAATTGAAATGGATGGCACTCGTCTATGGGAAGCCCCATGTTTTGATAAGCTTCTGAGATTGATCTTTACACTTGACCTCAAATGGAACACGTACGTCAAGTTTGTTGGCAAGGTCGCTGAAAAATTATTGGATCCTTCTACCTCTCCAGAAGATATCTCATTGCTGATGCAATTCTCTATCTATATAAAAGCTAAGTACGTCCAAGGATGGAGTACTGCTGCCACATCTGGGTAGGAGCTGCTAAAAACTCCCAATCTGTTTTGACAGAGTACAAACTAGGCTTCGTCATTAGTGGGGAATGCCCTTTTCTCTTCCCTGCAACGTATCTCCCACATAGCCTGTCTTTGTTTTACCGTTACTTCAATGGCAATTGCTCTCTGAGCTCCAATCCCTGGTCCCCCGTCGGCAATCTTTCACGAAAAACACCGTCTGGCTGAAACCACTGTCAAAACTGTTCCCCATTCTTTATCTGTGCCAAAACCAAAACGTATATTCCATGAACAAGACTTCTTTCCTAGAAGTGCACGCCTGTGGAACTCTGTTCCGATTGCCTGTTTCCCATCTGAATACAATCATGATGTCTCAAAGTCCAATATAAACAAATTCCTAATGAACCTCCCCCTTCAGTAAGACAGTTTATCAAATCTCAACACTAACGCACTGTACACCCAATAACTCTTATCCCCGAGTGACTTCCGGGCCTTGATAAGGGGTGATCAACTTTAAAAAAAAATAAAAATAAGAAGTAAATTTGTGTTTTACAATCTTACCAAATATTGTTAGGGAGAGATCTTTGTATATAAGATAATCCCAGCTAGATAAAATAGTTTATTATACAAGACAGATAAATGAATATTGTACCTTTTATATTTTCCTTTTTACCTCATTTCTTGATTATTATTTTTTTAAAATGATGTTAAATATATGCGCTAAAATGTAAAAGTATGTTCATGTATAATGAACATTTTACTAAACCTGTTTTCTTTAGATACGCTTACATAAATTAACAAAATCACTTTAAATGTCGTGCATTTCTTGTAAAAATAATATATTTTATTCGATATTTTACTGCGAACAAATCTAATATATAAATCTCACTATGGCTGTGTGTCTGTCTCCCTTTTCAAAAATGTAGCTCCTCCTAGACGGATGAACGTTAGACGGCGTGTAATAGCTCAAAATATTGTATTTTTTGGTGCAGAATAGTATTCCGCGCATTTAATGGCTAAAAATGATCGCTTAAGCCTTCCAAAAAGGGTTCATTCCGATTTGAAAGCAATAACATCCTAACGAGCGTAGCACAGGGGCGTCATTGTGTGCATGCGTACATCGAGTAAAAGAGAAATATATGTATTAAGATATTTCACAGCCCTACTGAAGCTGTTTTCGCTTTGGTGCAACGTTTATCTTGACCGATTACTACCACAAGTTTTCCGGTTTCGATCTCAATCAGTTCTTTTGTTTTTACATTCTGACATTCTTTATTTTTAAATGTTATGCAATAAATAAACATGAACACTTTTATTTTTAAAAAATGCAGAAGAATGTTTTTGATTTACGTTACGAAAATGTCATATTCAAAATGTATATTATATATCAGCGTATTTGTAAAAAGATCACGTAAACAGATGAAGTAATGTCATTTGTATTGGATCTGCTCCTAAACTAATTAACCGATCATTAATAATATTAATTATGGGTATATGTTTATATATATATATATATATATATATATATATATATATATATATATATATATATATATATATACCTATGTCTTGGATTCACCCCTAAACTAATTGACATATCATTATGAATTTTATAATAGATTTATATGATTATATATTTGTATGTTTGGATACGCTACTAAACTAATTAACCATCAGTATCAATTTTAATTATGAGTATATGCTTGTATGCTTCTATCTATTGAATTCATTCCTAAACTAATTAACAGATCATTATGACTTTTAATCATGTGTAATATTAGAGTAGTATGACTTATATATGCGAAACAATGTGCTTCTTCCTTATAGCACACAGATAATAAAACAACAAAAATTCTTACCCCTTGAGAACAGAAAATGCAACACAACAGAGAATTGCATAAAGGTATCGAGTGTTTTTCATTTTTACATCAGAAAACAGATGCATGTACAGTATCCTACCGAGAAATAAGGTGCTTGTACAGTATGGTAACTATATGAAACACAAAGGAAATCGTACCCGTAGCGTACCTAAAAGTTATCTAAACCGAAAATTATATAATATATTCGAGTAGTATGACATTTATATAGAGAATAAGGCGCTTCTTTAATATAGCACTCTATTTTAAAAAACAAACTCTCACATCATACACAGGGAAAAGTTCGCACAACATACAATTATATAAAATCATCGAGTAGTTTCATCTATATATAAAATATAAGGTCCTTGCACAGTATCCTACCCAAGAAATAAGGTATTTGTGTAGTATAGTACTCATATGAAAATCAAATCAAATTCTACCTGCAGCGTGCATAAATCTCATTAAAACCGAAAATCAGGTCATATAAACGAATAGCATGACTTTTAAATGAGAAAAAAAAGGTTTCTTTACTAGAGAAATAGATGAAATAAAATACAAATTCTTACTCTAGACGCACACAAAATTAAGAACAACAGAAAATTACTTAAAATGTCAAGTTTTTTTCATTTTTTTAAATTAGAAAAGAAAACGGTGCTTCTACAGTATCCTACCCAGGAAATTATGTACTTATACAGTGAAGTACTCCTATAAAAAAACAAAGAAATTCTTATCTGGAACGTACGTAAGTAATCAAAATCGAAAATCATGTAATATATTCGTGTAAAAAAATCCGCTGCTTCTTAACTATATCACACTGATGGAAAAACAAACATAATCTTACATGTGACGTACTGAAAATTTAGCGCAGTATAAACATATGGTGTGCAATACCTGTCCTAGATTAGCTGAAATATTTATTTGCTCAAGATGGCAAGTTATACATAGACATAAAAAACTCTCTATCCTACTAATAACAAACATGTTCAAAATTTGTCTCGTTGTCTTATACGGCCCGATCAACGCCGCGTGGCCTTGCTAGTTAAATATAAAACTTAATATATATATATATATATATATATATATATATATATATATATTTTTTAAGGGGGTTGTGTCTGTGTCCGTGTGTCTGTGTATATATATATACATATGTATAATATAGACACACAGACACACACATATGTATATATATATATATATATATAATGAAAATTACAATTAAATTTACCAAAATGATGCAAGATGGTAAAATTAAAGTATCTTATAAATATTAAAGAATTATTATTTATAAAATTATCTCAGCCAGATATAAAAGCTCGATAAACCCAAATAGGAATTAGAGCTTATAAGATGAGCAAACAGTTAATAAAATATGTTAAAAACACTTTGAAATGAGTTTAAATAAAACATATTTAATCTGAAAAGGAAACTCTAGATAAGTGGATAGTCCTTAATTCGTTGAGTTTCGAAGAACTACTTTCCTTCTCATCAGAGGGTTGAGTAGGAATAGGGATAGTTTTGGCAGACAGAGGAATGTGTTCCTTTTCAAACATATCTGGAGGTAATAAAAGTTTTATCGAGCTTTTATATCTGGCTGAGATAATTTTATAAATATTAATTCTTTAATATTCATAATTTTCTTTAATTTTACCATCTTGGATCATTTTGGCAAATTCAATTTTAATTTTCATTTTATTATAAGCTCCCATTTAGTTAAGCTTTATTCTCTCCAGATATGTTTGAAAAGGAACACATTCCTCTGTCTGCCAAAAATACCCCTATTCCTACTCAACCCTCTTATGAGAAGGAAAGTAGTTCTTCGAAACTCCGCGAATTAAGGACTATCCACTTATGTAGTGTTTCCCTTTCAGATTAAATATGTTTTTTACTCATTTCAAAGTGTTTTTAACATATTTTTTAACTGTTTGCTCATATATATATATACATATATATATATATATATATATATATATATATATATATGCATGTATATATGTTCTTCCGTAGAAATACTTCACTGTGAAACACATTTCCTCGGGGCACATCATTTTCTGATTATAACTTAGTAATTTTTTCAACCAAATGTAAAAAAAATTGTTGTTAATCCGTCCTCTTTGATAAATAAAATCTCTCCGACTACCGCCATTATCGATCTCAGCGGCGTTGTTGCACCTGCACTAAGCATATATTAACACGCATCCTTGAGTTGCTTTGGGACTTTGATAACAGGTGACTCACACAATTAACAGAAATCATGCAATATTTAAACTCCAACAAGCACATACGTATTTTGTAATAGTAACAAATAAACATAATTCTACTTACATGATACAAATTTTAAAACCTCAATACGATTCACGACTAAAAGCACAGTAATACATTCGACAGTAAGCAATGAACTTACTCCACCGGAAAGACCGGTGGCAAGGCCTGGGAGGGTGGACCTCCTAGATATTACCCAGGCGGCGTACCTTAGTCCAACAGGTGCTGGGCCGGTTTCCGGCCCCTCACCTGTTGGGCTGACTGTCAAGTGACGAATCCTTGAGGAGTACTACTACCTTGGCTCCCTGCAGCCGAAGCCGCTAGGAGACACATCCCTATCATACGAACTGATCTGGGTATATATTTAAATGCTGCCCACATCAGCATTATATGGCACAAGGCCGGAAAGTGGGAACCGCGCAGGCTCCCCTAAAGAAGGGGCACTCCTGCAATTTAAAAACAAATGCCTGAGTAACCTCGTCGGCATTCCTCGGTCGGGGCGCCTCAGGCAGCCAGCAATAAACCTGCCCCACCGGAAAGCCCGGTGGCAAGGGCTGGGAGGGTGGACCTCCTAGGTATTACCCACGCGGCGTACCTCAGTCCAATAAGTGTTGGGCTGAGTGTCAAGTGACGAATCCTTGACGAGTACTACTCTGTCTTCATGCAGCCGGAGACGCTAGGAAACCTTCCCCATCAGGCGAACTGATGGGGGTATGACTAATGATTTCGCCAATCGTTTTTATGACCACCGGTTTTGTAAATCAACCAATGAAAATGTTCCAAAGTTATTATAAAAATTGTCGAATGTTGCATTCAAGCAGCTCGCTGTTGGCTATGTCACGAACCGCATTTGATTCTTAAACCGCCATCTTTGTCACAACACCCTCAGTATCAAGACTGCACTCTGTTCAACATAATGTCTCAATACTTAACAAAACCCATACACAATATAGCGTTGTGAAAATTTGTCAGAGATTACAAGATTATTTTGCTATCATTTCCTTTTTAGTTTATTATCAAATCTAGGGAATAAAATCTTCAAATTATATTCTCTTATAAGCATGTCTCATGCGAAGGATTGCTACCAGGAAGAGTATCATGTTGTATTAATATCAACATTTTTTCTTTTCATTTGGAAAACCGTGGCTTCTATAAATAATATTTCTATATAAAAACACCTGTAAATTACGAAAAAAAAACGTATTGTTTAAACAGGCGGTTACTTTACAGATTGATGTGTCGATTACTAATATTTTTCGCCAGGGCTTTTCTCAGACTTTACAAATATTAAAGTAAAGTAGATATTGCTTACAACAGGAACGCATTTATTGCCCAACTTTTCAGTTGTAATGTTAATTTTTGAAGGAGTGTTTAATAGTTTACCCTAACATATAATACTTTTAAAATATAATCACTACAGTACATTTCATTATACATTCAAACAACTAAACAGTAATGTTTTCTACTGATTATCCGATGATACTAATAAGAATTATAAGATCTCTTTACGAAGTTGAAGACTGACTCTCTTTAATGCATTCAGAAAACGCGAGCAAGTTTAGAGCAAAAGAAGATTCCGACTTTTAGTGGGTACAGTATGTATGTACGCCTACTAATATGACAGTTATATGTTCTTAATTTTCATTAATATTTGTCTTAATTATTGCTTACTTGGAATAGTATATGTATGTATAAAAATAGGAATATTTATTTTAATGCTGTATCTATATATGCATAATGAATTTATTTATAAAAAAAATATTACTTACTATACGTGTGCATGAGATCTCTTACGATATCACACTTTTATAGGTCAGGGTTATACACAGAAACGTTATTGTGGCATAAAGAATGTAATTTCGAAAGTAGTCGCAGTCGCACACTTAGCAAATATCAATTGTGGAAATGAGAAAATTTATACAGTAAATGA
>NC_136498.1:37075227-37152727 GCF_053919585.1 Euprymna scolopes | reverse complement strand
ACATATGTGCATACATGTTTTATTGACATGGAAATGCGACTATATACTAGAACTGTCTTCCATTGAGTATTTTTAATAATGACGCGACTTTTTAATAATGAAAACTACTATATAGAGAGAGATAGATAGATTGATAGATAAAGAGAGAGATGGAGAGGGATAAACAGAGAAAGACTGGATCGATAAATTTCTCGTCTTCAGAAAACACTATAGTTTTTTTTTTGTTTTTTATTGTTTTCTTTTTCTTACAAAATTTGAATGGAAAAATACATTCAGGATACCAGACAATGTAGTATGACTTACATCTATTCTATATAGCTGCTTCAGCCTAATCAACGCCTGTATACGGGGCCGACACTAAGCATGACTTTTCCATGATTACCGTCAGGAAATATGCGAATACTCAGCGGATGGCGACGATCAGGCTTGCTTTAGTGCTGTGCGAGGTCATGTTGTTGATGTTCTGGACGATGACCAAAGCAAATAGTCCAGCTAAAAGGAGGGATGACAGGAGGGTAAGAGAAGGGTACAAAACAGTAGCACTTCTCCTGACGACCATCATGTGTCTCTTTAGATTTGACTGCCAGTTTCTGATATGTGTCCAGCGGCCAGCTCATTGCACCCGGGGATCACAACGTTTTTCAGCACATCTAAGTACACATTGGTTTTGACTTTCAAGCCGACTTAGAAGATGTGACGTGGCATACAGTTGTCCTCACTGAAAAACACACTAAAATTCATAACCGTGGCCCAAAACATTGTGTTTACCACCTGGGCACATCATTATTATTACTGCCAATCAAGCGGTTCCTGTTGACGATTGTTGCTGGTAATGGTTATGTTATCATTACTTAAATCGGTAGACGGCATGCGTTGTAAAACGGCGCATCTCCGAAGTCTATCTTTGAACACAGTGTTACTTTAAGACATCATAGAAGTTTCTTATAGGTTTTGGGATTTCTACACAGTTGGCCAATTAGTAAATGGTCTGCAATAAAAGCACCAGGATACATAAAACAGAAACAGAATCATGTCGTTTCTAAGGAGAAAATGTTATCATTTCACGCTGCATGCATATATATATATATATATATATATATATATATATATATATATATATATATATATATATATTTATATATATATATATAAATGTGTGTGTGTGTCTGTGTGTAGGTGTATGTAGGTGTATAAAAAGTGTGTGTTTTTCATTATTTTTTATATACATATTTTATGTATTATTGAATGAAAAGAGCAACCTATTCTTCCGAAAGGAAATTTATTCATGTATTCTATGGTTGATAAATGATTAAAGAAGAGTTGTAAATGCACACAATCCTTTCATGTCTCCATCAATTTTTATAATATATGCTTGTAATCTAACGGGAGACGAATATTGTTGAAAATAGGTTTCATAGAAAAATGTTTGTGAGAATTAATAAAACATTACTATGTACACAACCCACCTATATACGACCACTCGCACACATACAATTCATATATATATATATATATATATATATATATATATATATATATATATATATATATATATATATATATATATATATATATATATGTTAATGTTTTTTGGGGAAAGAATTCCGACAAATATATACATGCCAATCAGCATGAGTGTTATGCTAATGCAATAAGCAGAGTGGCGAAATTGATTAGGTAATTTTGCCTAAAAGTTGTCAGAGTGTGAAAATACAATGTCAAAAGAATTAATTTGTCAATTACATACATATATATATACACATATATATGTATATATATACACATATATATGTATGTGTATATATACATATGTGTGTGTGTGTGTGACTGTGGCTGCCTTAATTTTCCTTATCTCTCCTGATATTTTTTTTGTCTGTACATATATATATGTATATATTAATGCTTATTTATCCATGCTTATTTGCACGTATATATATATATATATATATATATATATATATATATATATATATATATATATAGAGAGAGAGAGAGAGAGAGAGGATACAGACAGAGAGAGATAGACCGACAGAGAGACAGACAGACAGAATAAATGACAAAAGATTCATATTTTAAAATTCGTGATCTTGACCATCTCATAACTTATTACTTTAATTCAGTTGATTTATATAATTCTTAAACATCATGAATTTTTAAATATAACTTTTTGTCATTTACTTTCTTATATTACTCTGTAATTAGATTAAACTTCTTAAATATGGATTGATATATATCATAAGAAAATAAATGTTTACAGAAATATATATGTCTGTGTGTGTGTCTGTGTGTCTGTATGTGTGTGTGGAGAGAGAAATAGTAAGTGTAAAAGAGATTAAGAGAGAAATGGTAAAAGGAAAGATAGAGAGAGAGAGAGAGAGAGAGAGAGAGTAAGGCTATCTAATATACTATTTTGAAACATCTTAGGCCCTATTGCATGTATTAAATTCCAGGTACACTAATATGAAACGTTATATATAGAAAAATATTGTTAAAATATATGTATTTTTTATTATGAGATCAGGAGGAGGAATTTAATCGCAACGAAATTTTATTAATGAATCTAAAATCACCATAAATTAGATTTAATGAAATTGTATTTTTTTTTTAGATTCAATTTACACTCTAAATTATATTTATATTTTAGTGGAACTAATATTTGAAAACATTTATAAATATGTATTAGTTGCGTTTCTTATATATCGAACGCATTCGTGTCTATGTTACACCCGTTTCGTAAAGATTTACATTTGGTATACATTCACATAACCTTTGTATTTTGAATATATTGTTTGTTTTTGCTCCTGTTAGTACAGATATATAAAGATATATACGTACTTGTCTTCAAATATATACTTTTATGACGTATATGAATTACATAAACGTTAATCGCATGCGGATTTGCCGTAATTTTTTGTTAGAGTTATACAACGACCATCTGTTTTGCATTCTACCGTTATGTATCACGTGTCGTAGCCGTTCTAGAAACTGTCTTTGCATGAAGAAATTTTATTAAAACTTTTCAGCAAATATGTAGTACGGTTATTTCCATATAAATTATATATATATATATATATATATATATATATATATATATATATATATATATATATAATGCTACTTTATAAACATATATACAGACGTTTCTATATATTTGCAAACGTGAGAGTGTGTGTAAGGAAAATCCTCAATCTATATTCTCAACGACTATGTGATCTACAGACTTGAAATTTGGTAAGACACTTGTTGGAATTTCCAACTGCGTATTATTATTATTATTATTATTATTATTATTATTATTATTATTATTATTATTATTATTATTATTATTATTATTACTATTATTATTATTATTATTATTAATAATAATAATAATAATAATAATAAAATAACTATAATAATAAAAAATAATACTAATAATAATAGTTTCATCTATTATGCAAAATATTTTTTAATTAGTTCGATTACAATAAAAAATGTCATGTTTATAAACCAATAACTGACAGAGAAGTTAGGTAGATTTTATAAGCAAATACATATGCTACTAGACATTAGTATAGAAAGGTGTCTGTAGTTACTATAATCATTTTATGGAAATATTACGCAAGTGTAAATCGTGAAGAATATCGGTATGAATATTATTACGTGTAATAGTTAACTTAAGATGATCATCCTGCAAGAAAATCGAAAAAAAAACATATAATTAATTAATTTTTAAAATAAGTATATATACTAGACTACATTGTATGGCTAGCTATAGAAAAGTGAGTTAATTAATCATTGCAAATATATGGGCCCATGCACGTACAACAATGTCCACAACATTAAACACAAGGGATTTCATTGTGTATTATCCTTACAACTACTTATTTAATGAAAGTTTATGTGAGATATTTTTCAACATACATAAAAACCTTCAAAAGGAAAAAAATGAATAGAAAATGTTTAGGTGGAAACCTGTGTAAAATTTACCTAAACTTATTTTTCTCATCTTCGCTCTAAAAATAGCTACATATATACAGTCTTATAAAATTTGTCTGACGTCACTTCCGGTGAATGACTTTAACTTTAAATAAGTGCGATTCTTAACAAAAGCAGTTATCACACGTCAACTGCTATAACTATTGCCGGCTTTGGTTGATACGTGGTTATTGATCTTAGAGAGATAACTTTATTTACTAGACATTAGTATAGAGTAAGCAGTTACATTTAAGCCACTTTGACTCCCCATTTCCTATGTTTGTTTTTGTCTTACTAGATTCTGTGAAAAAAAAAGTTATATAAAAAAAAAGTATTCTGATATTTAGACTTGACATTGAATTCTCTGGAAAATTATGCGATGTTATTGCGGAGTCCAATATAATATTTACTATTCAATTCATACGAAAGTTTTTAGTGCGAGTTTTAATGTTAAATATAAAATGTTTACTATTTTTGTCATTTAATTATTTTGTTTATCTGTTAATTTTCAATTAAAAATAGTTTAAAACGTTGTTCGTGTAATATTGGTTTTCCAGGAAACATTTTAATTCCTCTGGTTTTATTTTTTATTTTTATTTAACTTATATAGTTTTTAGTTCGGTAGGCCTATGTTTCAATTAAAAACTCTTTTTTTTTATTTACTGCGTCATTTAGGGCTTTTTAAAACAACGCAAAATAACAGAGAAACGAAAAGTAAATAGTACACAAACATTTATTAAACATGTTCAATGATTTTTTAATGAAACACATTTTATAAAATGAAGTAAAAGTGGAATATCTCTGAAAATCAATTTTCAAAAAGGAAATCTTTATTTGGTTCGTTAGAGCATTAGTACCTAATATTATAATCTTTGTTTTATAAAACTATGTTAAACCTGATTAATTTATATTACATTTAACTCTGCAAGTAACGTCGTATTTTTATCATTATCAAGCGCAACTATTAGCTTCTTTTTGTTATTAATGTTTTTTTTGTAATGGTACATGTCTTGCGTTCATTTTAGCGTCTCAATTGTGGTATGAAAATTAATTAAGCATATTTACAACTATCTAAAAAATAAACTGTAAGATTTTTTAAACACCACTATTTAAAAAAAATTGTAGAATCTTAGATAGTACACGGATTTTTATTTCTTTTAAACAAAACTTATTTCCTTTCCCAGGAATTAATAAAAAATTCTAACTTATCTGAGTAATCAAAACGTCGTTAAACCGTCAGAACGAGAATATAAAAAATCTTTCATATAGATTATGTTCTATAAAAATTGTTTGTTTTTTAAAACGATTCCATCTTGCAATCAAAAATAGCAATACAATTCATAAAATGCCGACGAATAAAACTTTTTGAGGGGTTTTATTTTGTGTTTATTTCCATAGTTTAATCACGAAAGACTATAGATTCAAGTAGGGTTTATTTCTTCAGTTTTACTGTATAACAGAGGCGCAAAAATTCACAAAAAAGAAGGCATTAACCGGATGGTTTCAACGCCATATCTAATCGATTTGAACTTTCTAATATATATATATATATATATATATATATATATATATATATATATATATATATACACCTCACAAAAAACATATATATACCCCACGCACACAACAATCTAATGTTCTTTTAACCTCAGAACATAACTATTGTCGATCTCCGCCCCCTCTCCCTTTCCCCTTTTTTCCTCGTACTTACTCTAAAATCGCTCTTCCAAAAAAGTAATAACCATTTCTGTAAGGTCTGACGAGGTTGCTGGATCGTAGATATGGTTCGGCAACCGAAACATGTGTAACTAAACAGATAAAACGGTAATAAAAAATAAACCTATATTTACTCTGCAATAGTATTGATCACTCTCTTCCGGTTTTTAATAATTACCATGTTTTCTATACACACACACACACACACATATATATATATACATATATATATACATATATACATATATATATATATATTAATGATTGGAAAATTCCAATACTTTTTCTCTCTATTCTACTTTTTATTTCCCCATGTTAATAGATATTAATCTGCTCTGGTTATGTTCATATATTTTCCTAACACGCATCTGCTGTCATTTTAATAATAAATAAAATCATAGGGTTAGCGTTAGAGGAGGAAAGCCGAAGCCAGTTTTCCCGTATTTTCACATCTCCTATATCAGGTTTTGACAGCAGAAATCCCCCTCTTGACCAGAGAATCGGAGGTTTGCATTAACAGAAGCCACATATTAATTTATTGCATCTAAGCTATTAGCCACTATCGTATATCATTTTCGAACAGTATTTTAGACAAATTAAGTCGGTATAAAAAATGTTAAATTTCATCCTGGGAGAACAACCATCAAACTGGTAAAAACTATAGAAGAGGGACCCCTAGTTTTTATAATTATGTAGTGCTCCTAGTACTACCAGTTGATTATAGGGCCGATTCTACATTTTCTATATAATTTCATTGCACAAATCGTCCCGGTTATTAGCCACATACTCATATTATAATCTTTCATTTTCCCGATACAAAATAATTAATAGAACTTATAAAAAATCGCACATTCTGATTGGCTGAGATCTGACAATGCTATTATTTACATACTCCACTTCGTCATACATGAAACAATTCGCCATGCATTTTCTATTACGTCGCTCTCTACAAAAGGCAACCGTGCTAAAAAAATAAATACAAACATAATAATCGCTCGTACTCAGAAAATTAATTCCTGGTAATCTTATATTTATTCATGCACAAAGTGCCTACACGCCAACATTCCCACCAAAAAGCCGTGAAAATAAAAGAACAACATTTACGCGTAGGATTAAGGTTTTCCGATTTTTTCGCTGCTTTACACGATGCAATTATTTCTTTTTTTTTTGTTATTATAATTTTCTTTACATTTACTATAACTGCGGACGATTTAAATTACTTCTATATTTTCTAACGATTATTTAGCCTTCATTCATGTTACTTAGCGTATCAACCGCGGACAAATAAGAGAACGCCATAATATTTTATGCAGATCAGTTGTAACTTAAATTATATTGCCTACGGAAACACTTATTAGTTGTATATGTATATGTGTTTTCTTACCAATTCCATATTCTGCTAAGTATTTTGTTTTATTCTAAGTTTCATTGAGGTTGACACTGAATAGATATTAATTTGGTTTTGTCTTCTTAAGTATTTTTTTACCTAAGTTCCACCTCAACAATTCTGAAAACATGACTATCTTTGTAGGCTTTTGATTATACTGACTAACACAATCTCATTTAAAATTGATGAGACAAGTAGTTGTCGCGATATAAAAACCTGTATAATGCAGTGTAATTCAGTTGCCGCCATATTTGTACGCATACGCAAGGATAAAAAATCTACTTCTATCGGATCAACATTACCGCCCCTAAATTTATTAGGATTTTTATAGTATTTGCGTGTGGGTGTAGTGTGGGGGCAAGTACTTGGACACCAACCTCTAACATGGGGTGTATTCGGAAAGCTGTTCTGAACATGGCAAGATTAGGGTTTCTATTGTGAAAGACGTTCTTAATATAATGGGGTGGGGGGTTGTTTATTCCGACAGCCGTTTTAAACATGAAGAGGTTTGGGGTGTCTAGCCTGCAAGCCGTTATAAAACTGAGCAGTTGCGAGTTGGCCAACAACAAAAAACGTAGTTTAATTTTTACGAGAAGTGGAGCATGATTCCACCAGGTTACGCCGCTTTACGGATGCTGCTTGTTTTAGAATAATGACTATTACAAAATAAGTACATACGTCACCTTTTTGTAACTGCAACAGCAAAATTCTGTCATCCTTAATATGCAGAAATTATATACATATATATATACATGCACACACACACACACACATATATATATATATATATATATATATATATATATATACATATATATATATATATAATGTGTGTGTGTGTTAGACACTGGGATAGAGAGAGGGCTGAAATATATTACAAGGAATTTCCACGGAAAAATGTGTATTTAGCCCTTTTGCCTTG
The DNA here is from genome assembly GCF_053919585.1 of Euprymna scolopes. Lineage (NCBI taxonomy): Eukaryota > Metazoa > Mollusca > Cephalopoda > Sepiida > Sepiolidae > Euprymna > Euprymna scolopes. The sequence continues at coordinate 37,144,745 of NC_136498.1, read as the reverse complement.
CGTGGACATCTGAATTTTAATTTGGACTCTTTTTTACATAGGCCTCGCCACTTATCAAGCCGTATATACCACTCAAGTATAAGGGTAAAAGAGTGTACAGTAGTTAACAAGACAATATAGTAATCGATAGTAATGGAAGTTTGGTAATTTTGTTAACTTTAGTTGAACGGCTCATCCGAACCTTGTTCACGTGTGACTTGAAGACAACCATATTATAGACGGCTGAAAAGCAGGAAAACGGAAGACAATTCCACATGCGTGCAGTTCTAAGAAAGAAGCTTTGATCATTGAATCTATTTTTAGGTTAAGGCACAGATAAAGAGGGGGGATTATTGATAGTATTTTCAGATAGACAAGTGTTTCTAGTGAAAGTTTGGTTAGGGGGCATAGATTGAAGCTCAGACAAACTCGCAACATTTCATCTGTGAGATATAGCTTGCAGGGAAGATAAAAGGACATCTCCCACCAGGTCATGAAGTCTATTTTGAACCCTATCAAGGCAGAAAAAGTCTTTTCTAGCAGCTCCTGCCCATATGTGGCAACAGTATTCCATCTTTAGACGTATCTGGGTCTTATATAGATAGAGAATTGCATCAGCAGAGAGATATCTACTGGATCAATAGAAGGATCCGACCATTTTCCCATCAGCCTTGGCAACAGATTTGAGGTACGTATTCCAGTAAAGATCAGGTGTAAAGGTCAAGCCCAGAAGCCTGTCAAAACTTGAGGCATCACCAAGATAAGATCCAGTCATTGTAATTGATGCCAGATGTGGATCAGAACGTTGATGATGTAAAGATAGAAGCTTGGTTTTAGATGCATTAAAAGTAACCAGCCATTCCTTTCCCCATTGTACAACGTGATCAAGATCAGAGGAGAGAGAATTGGAGAGAACTTGGTCGTTAAATGTGCTACCAGAGCTGGTAGTGTCGTCAGTAAAAAATGTCTACGAATGTTGTAAGGATGTGATTAGGAAGATCATTAATGTAGATCAGGAAAAGAGTTGAGCGCAGGATGGACCCCTGAGAGACACCAGCATTAATACTGTGAGCTTCTTATTTTTGCCCATCAACTACTACTCTTATGAATTTATCAGAGAGGAATGATTTAATAATTTAGAATACATTTCCAACTATACCATAGCTGGAGATCTTGTGAAGTAAACCTTTATGCCATACTCTATCAAACGCCTTTGATATGCCAAGAGAAATTGTCCTAGAAAGGTTGCCTCTGTCGAGAGATTCGTTAATCCTATGAGACATAACTGTAAGCACATCTGCTGTGATCTAGCAGAACGGAAACCATATTGTGTGTAACTAAGAAGGTTATTTTTGCTGAGATGGTTGAGTACTTCTTTATTTAACACAGATTCCAGCAACTTACTCATGACGCACAGGAAACTTATTGGCCTGTAATGTGAGGGAGAATAGCGATTATCTGAGTTCTTAAATACAGAGCTTACTGATGAGATTTTCCAGAGTGATGGGAAGCAATTCTCCTTAAGACAACGTTTAAACAGTTTTGTAAGTATGAGCGCTAGTTCTGGTTGAAGTTTTTTATGTACTATAATTGGAATATCGTCAGGGCCGGTTGTTTTACTGGAATCAAGAAGTTTACTAACTTGGCAACAACATGTACAGATATTTGTATATCACATAGCGTGTTTTCTGATACAGGAAGACTATTAGGGGGGCGCATTGGTCGCGAAGGGTAGAATGAGCTGTAAAGTTCTTGGCAAAGAGTTTGGTTTTGTCTGATGCTGGCGAGATTAACTAAGGTCCATTGATGATAGTTGGGATAGAGCACACGTTTCTGTTCAGAATTTTGTTTGCTATTTGCCAAAACTAGTGGGAAACAAGCCGCTGCTAAGCTACTTTTGACTTTATGGACTGAGCATATAACTCTCTTGCATTCTTTGTTATTTTCTTACAATGGTTGCTGGCAGTCCTGAAAGCGGCTTTAGTTTCCATACATCTATTACGTTGGAAGCAGTGGACAAAGTGATTTCTGTGCGCAATAGCAGCAGCAATTCTGAAATAAAAACCATGGCTTGCTGTTAGGTTTTTGCTGCAACTTTTTCGAGGGTATGAAATGGTCTATACCCACAATTAACCATTCCGTCAGGTCTGATACTTTAGATGGCACATCCTTTTTAAACATGGAATGCAGAGGATAATCCCATATAAATGAACGGAAACTATACCAGTCAGCCATAGTGTATCGATATACTGTACGATGGAGAGGTACGTCTGAAGACTCATTAGATTTCATTTTTATCTTAATTTATACAACTGAATGGTCGGAAGATCCAAGAGGAGAGAGAACATGAACTGAACATTGTTCAGGGCAAGTTGAGAGAAAATGGTCTAGGAAATACTGACCGTCATTGTCGGGCACACGGGTGGGTTCGTGATCAATTTGAGTGAGGTCATAAGCAATGGGGAAATCATGACAGAACCTCCCCTCATCATCGGTCTTGTTTGAATGGGTCAACCATTCCACATTATGAACTTTGAAGTCTCACCATACGTAAATGTATGCTGAAGGATATGCTGATAGAACTTGGTCAATTTTATGGGGGCGATGGAGAGTAAATACAAATGCTGTAGTGTGAGCAATTGCAACCCGAAAGCACATATATGATGTTAGGATCTTCATTGGAGATGCCCCTACGGCATGGAAAGCCATCTTTAATATAGGCACATATTCCATGCCCATGGCGATCTTGGGGGCCAGATTTGGAAGTTAAGTCAGAGTATTTTTAAATTACGAACACATTGAGGGAAATAGTCTGTCCAATTCCGGTTTCGCTTAAAAATAAAAAAAAGTCTGGTTTAGTCTACTGTGATTGGGCTTCAACCTCGGGAAGGTAAGAACGTAGACCCCCTGATGTTGAGAAGGAGATATGGTAGTGGGAGTCTACGTTGAAGGTTTCAGATACGGGTTTAATCGTGTATTTTTTTATTGAAACCTGTCATGAAGGAATTTTGGAGTTGGTGGACAAGGTTGTCAGACTTTATTAGAGCAAGACAGAGAGGGGAAACTAAGAGAGAAAAGTAGCGAAGAATTTTTTTGTAGAACATGATAAGGTAAAGCCGTACAATTGCCCACTAATATGACATCGAGAGTTCCCACCAGAAGGTACTGCATGGTCCAGGATCCATTCACCAAATGGCAATTGAAAAGCCCCAGTACTTTGCTCCTGCTGATAGGACAGCCTCCTTAGTGGTTAATCCAAGGTTCGGGTCAATGACTATCAGGCGGATAACGTCAGCCCAGATAAAACGTTTACCTGCAGCACCCTTACTAGTGACATGGCTACAAGGATAGACATAAAAACAGAAAAAATCCGCCATTACTGTCGACTGTTCACGCAAAATACTGCTAACCTAGAATACAGATTTTTGCTTCTGACAAAGGGAGCACCTAACATGTATGTGTGTAATTATGTAAGCTTCTCATCTGTGGTGTACTAAAATAAAATACGCATTGTGAAAAGAGTTTTCCATCGACGATCTTATTCTTAAAGATATTTGAACACATACATATGTAACTGGAATAAGTTTATGCTCGTCTAAAAAGCTGAACAACTTCGCAATATCGATTTCTGTGTACAAATACTCTTTAGAATGTATACGTTCTTACCATTGTAAATTCAATAAGATACATCATTGTTGAGTTACTGGCATTATTCCTAAAGTATGAGATTTATTTGTTTATATATATATATATATATATATATATATATATATATGTATATATATATATATATATATATATATATATATATATATGTGTGTGTGCGGGTGTGTGTGTGTAAAGAAGAGATGTGTTCTTTAACCGTTGTTTTTTACAATATAGTTGTTGAATTATACAGATATATTCGACAATTCATTTACAATGTTATATATATACATATATACGTATATATATATATATTTATATATGTATATATATATATATATATATATATATATATATATATATATATATATTGTGCTTAAAGATGTGATCCAACCATTTATAATGGTCGAGCATTGCCTGAGTACGTGGCGAAATATTGCTAAATTAGAGTTTTTAATATGTGAGCAATTCTGTTTAAAATAGTCACCCTTGCTGATCAACACTGTTTAATTAGTAAAGCCAAATACACGAAGGAAAATAATTTCGGGAACAGATATATATTGTGTCGTGTAGTTATGTTTTGTCTTTGATTTGACTGGAGGTCAAGACTTTCTTATTTTTACGTGTAAACGACCTTGCGGTGAGAAACTCATGTAATTTATATGCACAGGTGAGTTGGTCAATTAGCTCATCAGAGCGTATGAAAGTATGAAATAATACAGGGGGATTTCTTGGATGAGAACTCCAAACTCGCTGAACTCCACCCGTTACCTGCCAATAAAAGGAGTCGCAGAGCAATTTTTCGTTAGTCGGAAATGAAAAAATCCGCAGTTTAGGTGAGGGTCAAAGATGTAAACTCGTCAACCCCCCCACACACACACACGCCACAGTTTCACCGACCGTCTGATTATGAGAAAAGAGAAAATCGTTTTTCCCAAAAAAGATTCTGTTTTACTCACTGTTTAAGCGAACTCCTGCTGAAGGAAAAATACATTGCTTACATTTTCCAATTTTCTTCTGTTCATAATTATACAAGTAACGATTTTCTCTGCAATCAGAATTGTTTAATAATTAATTTATAGAAACGAAAACCCAAGATTACGTATGGAATCAATTATTAAGAACTCGTGATTACCTTGCAAATGAATGATACTAAATTGAAGTAATTTCTTTCGGCTGACAGTAAGCAATTGGAGACGGTGTATAACCTAGCGTTGTGAATCTGGTCCACAGCGCGTGACTCTCCTGGAGACTCCGTTGTGGAGCGCAAATACCGCTGGTTCAAATAGCCCTACTTTCATCTTCGTAGATTTTTAAAAACGTTTTGTGTTACAACTTAGCAGTCTTTGTATTTGTACTCGACTGACTTTTATAACTCGTTGTTTTCAACTTCTATTTCAAGCAATGAAAATACCATGGATCTAGAGATAATATAAATCTAGCTATGTACTTTTTAAAGAAAGACAAATCCAGATGTAGGTGCATTTTGATGAGTTGTTCTACTTTTACTTCTCATTGTGTTTATAACAATAGACATAGTACACAATTCTAAGTTACACTTACTGTAACTTCTGTACGAGATAAGCTAAAATGCGACAAACCTGCAGGGCGTGCATGCTCATGTTAAGATGTCATTGCAAGCCGCTGATTATGCCGTGGCCTATTTATCACTATTTCGTGTGACTGCCTTTTCTCAGCATGTTGACTTAGCTCAACCTCGAAATAATTCATAATGCCTCTCGGTCATCTGTCACCTTTTTGAAAGTATTTCGCATGCTGCAGCGTTCAGTTTGTTTTCTTCAAAATATATTAATATATACTTGTGATAATCAGTCTGTTTCCAAGGAACATTTCAAAGAATGGTGTTATAGTTTGTATTAACATTTATACATGTAGTTATATTTTCAGATACAATATACATTATCACCTTTTGAGATAAAGTAAAACTATTTTACGGGAATGATGCATCTGCAATAAGTCTGAATAAACTTACGTTTTACCAGGTGATTATATTTACAAATAAGTCAGTTTGAGTGTTTATCATTTTTATTAATTTCTCCTTTTCGATATCTATTGATAAATGTTACATTAATTCTTAAAGCAGTAATTATTTACATGATGAGGTGATGTGTAAACAGTCAATATTAATTGATAAATACATCGTAGTTTTATAGGAATCCAACAATATATTCAATGTAAAGAGTAAGTCCTGAACAATCATCTAAGCTTCAGACTATCCCATCGACGAAATGTTGCAGCTCTCTGCCTGTTTTACAAGTACTTTAATGGTGAATGTTCCGACGAACTACAAGTACATGCACCATTTCGACGTAAATATCCCCGACAAACCCGAGAATCAGCTAAATCCCACCCCCTCTACAGTAAAGTTCCCTAAATGTAAGAGGGCCTTCTACTCCAGTAGTTTCTTCACAAGAACCGCTAGAATTTGGAATTCACTTCCGGGTCCCTACTTCCCCAACCTGTACTGACATGCAGAAGTGCAAATGTAATGTGAACCAACATCTTGCTGTCAAACCCCTTACATAGTATTCTTGTAGCGTGTGCCCCTGATAGTAGCTCCCTACATAAAATTGGCAATGTGTCTTCTCAGGGGTAAAAATGTAATAAAAAAGTCACAATTAAATTTTATTTTATGCTTCAAATTTATAAAATATATATAAGACCATTTCTGTATAGATATCTATATAGATACATGAATGAATATATATATATATATATATATATATATATATATATATATATATATATATATACACTTTAATAAAAATGTCCCCAACAATTACTACGTATTTTTGACATTATGTTATCATTCATTGTTTTGAGTTTTCATTTAAAAAAGTATCATATGTAGATAATTGTAATAATGTTTTAACATCATTGAAATACCTTTTTTTCATGCGTTTCAAACGTTCTGTGTAGTGTCCTCTTAATATATGATTCAAAATGTAATACCTTTAAAATATATTAAACATGTGTTCAGAAGGTATAACAGCATTTTCGAAGCCCATTTTGGCCACACGACAATTTCTATATAGATATGTATATACACATATACATGAATCTCTCTCCCTCTCTTTCTTTTTCTCTCTCTCTCTCTTCATATGTATATATATATATACATATATATATATATATATATATATATATATATATATATATATATATATATATATATCGTATCCCCCGAACTGATGATTCCCGAACTGATGAAACACTAGTGTTTTAGGTATTTTATTATTATAATCAATAATTATATATATATTTTAAATATATATAAAGACATATATATGGGATTCCTATTTACAATGCCCCCCCCACGGGACAGAGTTAGACAGCAGGGTCTTCTTTTTTAACGTGAAGAAAAGGAACAAAAATAAAAATTGTCTCAGTCGTGAAGGACCTCTCCTCCACCGACAGAGCATAAGAAACTGGAGCGCAGCATCTGAAGAACAGACGCCACACCTTGATCCTGTCCTGAAAATGTTATTCTAAAAATAAATCCAAATATAACGTAAAAAAAGAGGCTAGGTGCATTTAATAGGGCGATATTTTACTTTAACATTTTTTTGTCATCTTAGTTACTTCAATGTCAAATGGTTTTGATATAAATTCAGCTTTGAACGCACATCAATATCTGAAAAAACAGAGGGGAAATTAAATGCTTTTCTGATCATAAAAATTAGTTTTTATACGTGAGTTTTATATATTCGGAACCATCCTAGAATCATCAAGCGTGGGTTAGAAAATGAATTCTAATGAAACCAAAATTTAATAACAAAAGTTGCGGTAGATTTATCAAATAAAATTAAATATTTGTATATATGTTTCTTGCCGTATTTTTACATCATCTGGTGTTTTGTGTTCGTCTTTTGTTTTTTTCTTGCTTGCCTCTTCTATAATTTTTTTAATATTAAATGTGTATTTTATATCTCTTGCGAATCTTCTTTTCATATGTCAGTTATGTTACAACAATTGACACACAACCTATAATCTATCTAAGAACCTAAAACAATGGTATAAATGTATGTAAATATGACATTTACGACATTTAAAAAAAAACTCTTCTAATAAAATAACATACATATATGAAGATAGATAGATAGATAGACAGAGAGAGATATACAGAGATTTAAAGATTAGGCAAGGAAAATGTAAGTTAATGTTTTAGTTAAAAAAATTAAGAGAAATAAAATTAAATGAACTAAGAATAACTCCATTAATATTCCATATTTTGTAAGTGAGTACATTAAGGAAATTCATAGTCACTGAGTACACATATAAAAGCTACATTGCAGTATTAAATATAATTATAGTTTACATCCACAATGTAAAACAACTGGTGTACTACACATAATAGTGTATGCTTATATTACACATAAAATAGGATTACATTTTTTAAAGTTAAAACCAGTTAACTAGCATATATATATATATATATATATATATATATATATATATATATATATAATTAGTAAATACTATAGATTTTGTAATTTATGTTACGTTTAAGTAGGAATTCTGTGCACATGCATAGTATAATCTCATTATTTTATTAGGATATATATATATATATATATATATATATATATATATATATAAATGAATATAATACACACAAACACACATATATATGTGTGTATATATGTGTGTGCGTGTGTGTGCACTTGTTTTACAAAACTATACATACATTTATGAATTTAGCATCAATTAATATGTATTTTTTACATATGACAATTGAAAAATTATTAAATATTGGGTTTATGTTTTCAGCAGGATACGTTACTTTCTTACATGCTCCCATGATATAACACACAGGACCAATTATTCTAGTATACAAAATGACAAAATAGCAAACGAAAGCTTGGAGTCAGGGTTGAATTCAAAATGGCCACGCTAACTGCGTGACCTTATGCATGTTTTCTACTATCTATTATCTCCTTTACATTGCGATTAATGCATTGTTCCAATTTCCACATTCTATAAATGGATCATAGTTTTCTCACATGTTTTGTTTCGATTTCCCTACTCCTAGTTATCACTGGAATCGCTTTTACCTTATGCAGACTTATCATAATTAATTTATTTTGTTATTACCTGCTTCCACGACTAAAACATAACGCATTGCGTCCACTTATAATGATTTTCCTCTTAATTATATGTTAGCTCTTCCATTGACATAATCCGAATTCCAGCGTTCATCTTTAACAAACAGTAGAAAATATTTTTTTTTCTTTTAAATCAACATAGCTTGTTCATTCCATTCATTCAGAATACCAGTTCCATTAGTTAGCCCATACAGTCGATTGTGAGTTACACACTAGAATTGCACATTTCTTATAGCACCTAATAGTTACACAACCATTTCGCACAAACTGTTCCTGTTACAAGCCATATAATCATTCCGATTTGTGTGTTTGATTGTGTATTTATGCAAGTGTGTGCGCGCGCCAAGTGTACACGCATAAAACACACACACACACACCATAAAACACACAAGCAACGTTTTCTTTCACTAGATTTTACATTTGAATTATCGCACAACTTTACGTAAGACAGAAAGAGAGAGAGAGAAAAAATAGAAAGAGTATAACATTCACAACGAGAAGACAGATGGATAGCGATATCTACAGCGAGAGAGAAATAGTAGACGGGAACATATTTCATTTATTAATGCGTGTGTGGGGGTTGCCTTTACACAACTTAATACTACTACCATGGGGGTCCATATCTGATTTCAGAAACAATTAATTTTATACATAACTTATTTCTTAAACCATAATACGAAACCATATAAAAATGCTTTATTTTAAAATCTATCTTCGTTTTCACATATATTTACTATCATTTTTTTTATTATTTACAGCATATTACTATAAGATATATTAATTCAGAAAAACAAAATAACACCTGAAATCGTGTTATTGTTTCTTGATAAACTTCTTACAACAAAATACGTTAGTTAAGAAAAATAAAAATACAATTTATTATTTGTAATCCTTGCGTGATAATCCAATACTTTTTTGTAACTACAACGAGTTTTTTTTTAATTGTTACGTCACATATTTGTATATGGTTTCGTATTTCGATGCTGCTTTACATTTTTCAGTAATGCCTACATCCGAACTAAGTTAACCTGAGGCTACTAGGATATCTCTACGGATATGGTTCGGATTTATTTTCGATTTTTCTTTCGCTTAAAAAAAATGTTATTATTCACATATTTCTAATTTTTCCGACAACTACATAGTTAATGCTTCGGATATTTTTTATTCCTTTATGGAATTTATTTTCATTTATTTAGTTAGTTTTTACTGCCGTCGTCTGATTCGCTATCAAATTGCATACTTAATCAGATTACGGACCGTACGGAAATAATAATAACAGAATTTGTTAAATACTACAGACTTTAAATTTACATTCTCATACGCAATACTCTATACAATTACATTTAAATTTGATAACGTCAGGTATACCTCTACTACACGAATGTAATAACATAAAAATATCAGTTGCCGCCTAAAAATAACAGAAATCAACCCGAAACAGCAGCATCGGCAGCTGCGACAGGTGGTATAAATTGACAATATCCAATAGCCATCTTACAAAACGGGTGCCGGAGACTCGCTGACAGTACCTGAGAATTGAAGACAGCCGATTTACAGGCCAGTGCCCGTCAGTGACCGCCTCGGTACGAAAGTGTCATTAACCACTTGAATTCACGGTAAGTCCCAACCAGATACCAGTTGTCAGTACAGTTATAATTGCAATTAGAAAGCTGCTAGTGTTTACAGATAAGTCAAGAAAACATTATGATGATAAGAAGGATAAAATATCTGACGATATGATGCACCTTGTAAATATTTCTAGATTATTTTTAATTGACTTACATTTATTATTAAAATGTGTCGAGATAATGCTCACAGTTTTAATGTAAAATATAAAAATCTGTTGTTTGCTTTCTTTCTGGTTCATAACTATTTAATATATCCGGAGGAGTATCGTACAGTTACATACACATTGTAACATGTAAGTATTATACATGAGTACACCAAAACAGTTGTACTTGTTTTCAAAAGAAATCTAATGTGTTAAATGGTGTTGACCTGAGTAATTACTTTACCACTTAGTTATATATTCATATGTAAAGGTCGATTGCAGTAAGCATACGACATGCAATTTTGTAATTTCATATTTTAATCGCCAAAGTAAATAGTGAAAAACAAATTACTACTTCCGGCACAATGTTTCTGGAAAAGGATGTTGATATCTATAATAGAAAAATATTATTTCTAAGTATTTTAGTCAAACAAAATCCAATGAAACTATTTTCTAAATACTATTATTATTTGAACCAAGGAAACATTGACTGGCGATAAATAACTTATTAATATTGTGATCTGTCCTGAACGAACACTGGCTGGCGATGATTTACTTCTTAGTATTATGTGCGCGGACAAAAATCTGACTGGTAAGAACTAGTTTATTAGTATTGCGATCTGCACCTATAAGTAACTGCCTGACGATAAGTACCTTAGTATAGTGATTTCTACGCCTGAACATAAGCGTGCAATAACTAACTTTTTAGTATTGCGATCTCGTGCCAACCAGACACTCGCTGGCGATAAATAACTTGTTTGCATTGTGATCTGCACTCACTAGATACTGTTCAGCGATAAGTAACTTATTAATATTGTAATCTGCACTGGGCATCAGTGGCTCGCGATTATTTACACATTACTATTGTGATTTTTACGCAACAGAAGATGGCTTGTGATAACTAACTTATTTTAGTCTGGGCCGAGCAAACATTGACTGGTGATAAGTAACATATTAGTATTGTAATATACACGTAGCAGACACTGGTCGGAGATAAATAACTTACAATTGTGATCTGTACCCACCATATACTGGCCGACGATAATTAACATCACTGCCATGGTCATAACTGACCAAACACTGGATGGTGATAATTCATTTATTATTGTGAGCTGCACTGATCAGACACTAATTGGGGATAAGTAACTTTTTAGTATTATGATGTGCACTTACAATATAGTGGCTGGTGATAATTAACTAATGAGCATTGTGATCTGCACCCATCAGATACTGCCTTGCGATTAGAAACTTATTAGTATTGTGATTCGCACCAACTGGATATTGGCTGACAATAATGTACTTATCATGGAAATATCACTTCAGATTAATTACAAAAATGCCGTGGAAAAGACAATTCTAACTGATTGTAAAAACTATTGTTGTTAACCTACTATTTTTATGCAACACAGTTTTAACAATGAAAAACTCACTTCTTATTAATAGTAATAACAGTGTTTGTTATTCATCTACTTTATTTAAAGCTATATTACAAAAATGCTTCGAAAAATTACTTCCGATTAATTACAAAAATGCACTAGACAAGCCACTTCTAATTAAATGTTATAAAAATTGTTTGCAACTAATTTGTTCAATGTAACAAAGTTTTAACAATAAAAAATACATTAATATAAAAAGAAAATGCAAAGCTTATTGCAAAGGAAGTGTCTTTACTATTAAACAAGAGCAACGACTTTTTGTAATGAACATTTTATATAGTACTTATATAAAATGTAAAATTAAATATGTTTGAATCTGTAATAATTAAACAGCTTTGTGTGTTTTTTGTAAATATTTAAAAACAAATATAGCATTTAATAGCGTGAGTATGAACTGTGTCATTATCAGGATTTACAAAGTTTTCCTCGTGGATACCAGTGGCATATTAATAAATACAATTCTTAAAGGTTTCCTATCTATAATAATGGTCCCAGGCATCCGAAATTATTCTTTTTCCTGACAAAATTGATGGACGAGTAAATGGAAATATTGCGTCGTTCAACAACTGTCATGTAACATGTGTTGGCCCGTCGTTCTACGTTACATTAAAGAAAGTAGTTAAAAAGACAAATCAGTTTTCTTGTAATTTATCAGAAACAGTTTTTACTTGTGTAATTAATACGAAATGACTCTTTGACAGCTTTTTATCATCTTTAAACTTTGTTACATATTATTTAGTTGATATTATAATTGAAATACATATTACTTTGTTGATATTATAATTGAAATACATATTACTTTGTTGATATTATACTTGAAATACATATTACTTTGTTGATATTATAATTGACATACATATTACTTTGTTGATATTATATTTGAAATACATATTACTTTGTTGATATTATACTTGAAATACATTTACTTTGTTGCGTATTTCTTTGTTTATATTATAATTGAGTATCATACCTTTTTTCTTACAATTAATCAGAAGTGACTTTGCAGGAGAATTTTTTAAGTGGAAACAGTTTGTAACACCAAGTAAAGTAGTTGAGAAATCCACAATCAAATTATTACTCTCCTTTCAAACACTGTAACGTTGCAACTGTTGCTACCTCTCCCTTTGGCACATTAAATAAACTAGTCGGATAACAAATCATTTTACTAACAACTAATCGCTAACGACTTTTCCAAGGCAATGCTGTAATGTTTAAACTTTCTATTTTTAAATATAGTAACTAAAAAAACAACTCATTTCCCCTACAACTAATCAGAAGCGACTTTTGCAAGACAATGTTTTAATGTTAACAGTTTGTAAAACTATATATGTTTCTTATGATTATCTAGAAGTGATTTTTCCAATGCATTGCTGTGATGGTAACACTTTGTAACATTAAATATAGTAATTGAAAAACAAATCATTTTTAGTAGAATTAATAAGAAGTTACTTTTCTAAGGTATTGTTTAATACTAAAATGTTGACATTAAATATAGATAGTAGTTGAAAAACAAAAGATTTTCTTACAATTAATCAAAAGTGACTTTTTCAGGGCATTATTCCAATATTAAGATTTGTAACATTAAATAAAGCAGTCCTAAATAAAACAGTTTTTTTTTACAAATAATCAGAATTTTGCAATATTAAATGGTTGTATAATTAAATACAATAACTAAAAAGAAAACAGTATTCTTTCACTAAATAAAAAATTTAATTGTCCATGGCATTTTTCCTGTTAAAATTTTGCCACATTAAATAGAGTAGTTTAAATACAAATATTTTTCTTATATTTTTTTACGAAAACTCTCCTCATGGTATGAAATTACTTTTCTAGGGTAGTTGTTTAATTAACCATAACTGAATTTTATCAGTACATTTATTGACAAACAAATACTAGCTTATTTCTTGTTATTAATGTTCGTAATGGTAAATTATTTAGCGTAAATGTTAAATATTTCGTGTTATTATAGCGTTCTAAATACTCGTATGCAAAAAGATTAATAGGCTTCTTAGTAAACTAAACTTATCTTTATAAGGCTAGTGACTAATTATTTTAAAGCGCCCCAAAAATAATTCGTTGTAAAAAGAACTTTACTTTTCTTTGGTTTGTTTTAATATATGAAATAAAATAGATGAACAAATAAATTAAATCGTAGGCAGGAGAAGAGTCAATTTATATTGCGAGTGCGTATAAAGGAATTAATTTGTTTGATTTCATATAAAATAGAAAGGTTAACAAAAACGTTATATTAAAACCCTATAATACGGGTCTGCGGTAATCAATTTTATGGAAAAAATGCGTTTGAATTTAAAGCTAAAACCGCCATATTGTTGTAATTTTTTGATTGGCTAGTGAGATTGATATTATCCAATGAAAATGTAGCATGCCTTTTCCTCATCCAATCTGAATGTGGCTAAGGTTTTCCTAACATGCAACATATGTTTTTTTTTGTTTTATTATTAACCAAATGTGTATAGACTATTCTGAATATTCCACCTTCTTTTTAAGGCGTATGACAATGATAAAATTCCAAGCGAATTACTTTATTGATATATAGATTTCATTGAAATTTTTTTCCTATATAAGTCACAATATACAAGGAGAATGTTTAACAGGAGCGACGTTCCAAACTTCATGCGCTGTGAAATTTAGGTTGAATAATGGGAATCCGTACGGAGAGTACTGGACAGACATTTATAAGGTGAGGAGCCTGAGGAAAAGTTATATAAAATCTATATTTATATCTAATTTGTTTTAATTCGTTCAAGAAAGTCATAAAAATACAAGCCAATCTGGCAGTGTCGATAACATGGTTCAGATAAATAAAGATAAAAATGTATTTAGTCATCATACGAACAGTCTATCATATGATGAAAAAGGCGACTTTAATAAAAACAAATTCTGGCCGATAAAATAAAACAAGCACGTTGATCACACGTGTAAGTGGTTTCACCTACTTAACATTGTTTGAACATTATTGCGGATTGATATAATCAGTATGTTTTCCAAAATCCTAAAACCTGAAAACTTCACACATACTTATGAGTGACTAGTTGCGTAGCTATTTTAAGCAAAAGCACGTTTTTATCATTATTCAACTTAATGGAAACACTGATATTTATAGTAACTACCTACTCAAACGTTGGCCCTGATATATATTGACAGGAAGGAACGCTTTTGACATATTTACATATATCATTTTTTGTATATAATAATTCACTTTCATATAATATTATGTACAATTTATTATATAAATAGATTTCGTAGGGGCATTTGTTCAATTTACAGCCACTAGTTAATATTTTACTTATAATTGGTCCATTTTAGAGAAATTTGAGTACTGAATCAATGTTTTATCCAGCCACTTTTTAATTGAACAAGTTTAATTGAAGGATTATAGTGCGGTTCACGTCTAAATTTTGTTAAAATGTGATTTTAAGATATGTAATAGCGTCGTTTATTTGCTATATGAGTAATACTTTCTTATATTCCCATCTTCATTAGAATATTTACATCTTATTTTACTGTATATACTAGTTTACTTAAATGTTAACTTTTATTTATTTTAAAATGTATGCCTTCAAATCTTGTTATTATAAAGTGTTATTGTTAAATAACTGTCTTTTAAAACTTATGGACTAATAGTGTAAAAGACGGTTCTATAGATAGCAACGTAGGAGTAATAAATAATTCCAAGATAGTATCAGTTATATTTCATGACAAGCATCCGTGCAGTTACGTACAATAAATTCCCTATTCACATCTACAACATGCAGTCGATACTTCAATATTACTAACTCTTTTAAACTACGGACATGTAATGTGCTCTATGAAATACCCATTTTATCTATTTCGCGTTGAGTTATTTAAAATATATTAAAGCCAATTAGAATCTTTTTGAAGACATTCTTATCTTTTATAAATCTTGGCGAGTTAAGAGCGGCTATGTCAAATTAAAATCATCTCTGTTCCGTGTCCGTTATACCTTGCTACACCGGTTAAATATCAAGAGATATTAGCAGGTGCCAGAACCATACTTATCTATCCAGTGTCGTGAAGTATATGATTGATCAAATTTGATTCCTGTCAGTTTAGATTAGGCTTAGCAAATATGTGTCTGTGTCATTGAAATCTTTGGTCATTTTTCACTGTAGCGTTTTCAGCTTAAATTAGTTATGAATTATTTTATATATATATATATATATACATATATATATATATATATATATATATACATATATATATACATATATATATACGTATATATATATATAATTCAATAGAAATTCTAGATTTGATATTTAACCATTTCACGTTATAAAATTTAAATTACTAAATTATAAATATATATATATATATATATATATATATATATATATATATATAATCTAACTATGTATATGAAATTTAAAATACGGCTGAGTTTCCATCTCATTCTAAAATAAATACTACTGTACGTATATATAAAACGATCTAACAGAAAAAATAACATGCGGTTGTGAGGACTGCCAATACAATCGATCATGTCCGTATAGAAGAACTCCAAACGATGATATAACAAGACTTTCATTCAATTTGCACTAACAGTCAAAACTTGGCATAAAATGTGCAATAGTCATGACGTAATATTTTTAATGAACCAATTATATGGTTTCCATTCGTATCTAAATTTATATGTTTACATGTAAAGAAACAAATAAAAATGTAGAAATTTTAAAACACCATCAATTCAGGAGATAAAGTGCATATACATCGGATATATTTAAACGAGATAAACAGGCAAAAACAAGAGAATAAATAAAGAAAATATTTAATAAATAAACAAATTCATGAACAGCTGTAGGTGCCTGTAGACATATACTTTAAAATAGAAGTAAAAATGCATTTGAAAGAAGCATTATATAAGAATAGCAGGAAAATCCCTGTACTGTGTTGTTGCAAAAGAGATAATACATCTTAATATTTGCAATGAATAGGCATATATCCAGAAGTGCACATACGAGTACAGAAATAAAGACATACCCCCCACACATATATATATATATATATGTATATATATATATATATATATATATATATATATATATATACATATATATATATATGTATGTATGCATATATATGCATGAATATATATATATATGCATAAATATATACATATATACACATATATATACATATATATTCATATACATATATATATATATATATATATATATATATATATATATATATATATATATATATATATATATATATATACAGTACCGACAAAAATCTCATGTGACCACAGATATTAGCATAGGCTAAATATATAGCTTTATCCTCTAGGTCCAAAAATCGCTGGAATCCTATCTTTTAAATATTTATTTCTTAAATATCTTTACAAACATTACGTTGATATTTAGTCAAATTTTCAAACTAATTAGCAAACCTTATAGGCTACATTTAAATTTCATTTTAATTAATATGGTTTGATTGATATGTGTGATTTATGAAACTATTAGGAATATTGTAGAATCTTCTTTCAATATTTTATGTGGTTTATGAGAGATTTGTGTGTTCTGATCATATTGTTGCTTTCTGAATTCTAGCAACGTTACATGTTATATCAAACTATCTATCAGATAGTCGCATACACACATACGCACACCCATATACGTGTACATCCATATACATGTACACACACATATACATACATATATATATATGTATGTATGTATATATATATATATATATGTGTGTGTGTGTGTATGTATACATATATATATATATATAGTAAGCCGCAATCAGTACTGTTTCGATGTATCACAGCTCATCAGTGCGACGAGACAAGCAACTACCTCAAGCCAAGATCGTAACTCGACCGTCCAAACTTATATATATATATATATATATATATATATATATATATATATATATATATATATATATATATATATATATATATATATATGCGGAAAGTTCTCGTGAGCTCTTTTGTCAGAAAAAATCGATAGCATACTAACAATATTATTGACGAAATTTAAGAGCACTACGGGGGAATTTGGATGTGCCAAAATTAAGAAAAACAAAATAATTAAAAGAAAGACTTATGCTGTAAATACGGCGTTTAAAAGCGCCTAAAACTTGACACAAAGATGGAGAAAAAAAAACGAGAGAATACAGGGTCAAAATTCCCCAAAGAGAAATAATGGTTTCATTGTCGAAAGAGTTATTTCTACAATTATTGGCAAGTTTAATAGTATCATTTGTTTAAGAAGAAAAATTAGATCTATCAACTTTTTCCATATTTTTTTCGTTCTTGTCTGAAATAATATGTGGCCGCACTCTACATTAGTATACGCATTGCTGCATCTAAGTAAAACCCAACTTATCTATGGAGTACGCATTTATACGAGACGATCTTATTAAGATGACGGAGAAGCTAATTTTTTTATGAGTAACCGTCCTCATCTCTGATCCGTAATGAAAGGTTCGTTGTCCTACTTTTACTTGCTCTCCTGGTTCGAAGAATATATGGATGCGATTATTATTATTATTATTATTATTATTATTATTATTATTATTATTATTATTATTATTATTATTATTAATGTTATTATTATTATATTATTATTAATCTTATTATTATTATGATTATTATTCCTCAATTATCGGTCTACTTATTTCTTACAATTTTTTTCCAGCAGCCACTTTGTTAGATTCAAGCAGGCCTTAGGTGCTTGAAATATATTCGCGCTATTATCTCTAAGCTAGAGCGATCTGATCACATACTTGACGCGTTTTAACTTAACGCTGTTCAATTTTTACGACTTCCGGTTGAGCACCATCCTACTCGACCGACCAAGACACATTTTCAGCAGACACTTTCGCACTTCTAATAAAACCTTTTCTAATCTCGCAACCTCCCAGTTTCCGATCACAACAGTTGGTGGGGTCGTTTCAAACGATGCCTTATTCGCTTGGCTAACCATGGCGGATATTACAATGTCCTTATTGCGCATAAAGCACCGATTTACCATCAAAAGGTTTCCGTTGGTGATAATAGCGAACAATGGCTTGGTTCACCCAATATGAGAGAATGCAATGTCCCTCTTTGATGTGACATCATCACCTTCCTGAAGTGTTTTTGATTTCACTAGTCTCGTTATGTCTACTAAGCTTCCGACAATGTATGTCAATAACATCATTATTGCCATCAGTGTCGGGAAATGGTTCGGGTAGCCGAGACCGATAGTCAATTTTTTTTCTTAACGGACAGCGAGCATCTTCAAATAGAAACTGCTGGAATAAAACCTCTTCAATACAAACCGAATGGTGCGCTATTGCTTTCGGTTTTCGCTTCAACTGAAATATTTAGTGGTATGATACAATCAGAAAAAAATAGAATTACAAAGGGACATAAAAGAGTGGCAATAGTATTGAATTCAATCGTATTAGATTATAAGGTTTATATGGTACTTATTCGTTTCTGCTCGAGAAAATTCATAGAGAAAATACATACAGAATATATATATATATATATATATATATATATACATATATTCAATATAAATACATATATCTACATGCACGATATAAATACACATATTTACATATAGAGAGAGAAAAACAAAAATACGTATCTCTCTCTCTCTCTGTATATATACATATATATATATATATATATATATATATATATATATATATATACAGAAAGATGGATAGAAAAATGCATTGAAACAATCAGTAAATCTTAAGTTTATAAGTCCAAAGATATGTAAACTAAAATAAATATAAGTATTAATATGCATATATTTATATCACCTTAATAATAAAATTCAATACAAACAAAATAAGAACTAGATCCTTTAATAAAACAATAAAAATTGAAGACTAAATTATATTTTGAATGAATTTATTGCCAGCAGGGTACTCAAATGATATGTATGGAAACTATATGTGTGTGTGGGGGTACACACACACACACACACACACACACACACACACATATATATATATATGCATATATATATATATATATATATATATATATATATATATATATATATATATATATATAGTAGTGGCACGATCGATCAATATCAACACTTAAGAGGTATCGAAATCGATATGGCAAGAGATATTCATAATCTACCGATTTTCCGATGCTAAAACCGATCCATTTTATTAGATATTTTATTTAATTTTGTTTTAAGAAAATCTCATTACGCTGGGTATAATGATGAAACAATACATATTTACTGATTTTAAACTTCCAGTAAAAATAAAGCTACTAAAACACAATCTGATGAGGACGTTCTTGCTTTTGGAGAAGATGTATGAGTCTATTACATATATTTTACGGTAATTGGGAAAATAACAACTTTATAGTTTCTTTATAGTTTCTTATTTGGAGAATTTAAAATAATCGAAATCGAATTCATTAATTGTATCAAAATCATGAACTAAGTACGTAATCCGAACTTTATCGGAATCGAGATAAATGTTTAGACACTGCCATTACGTGTATATATATATATGTATGTATATATATATATGTATATACATATATATATATATACAATAATGCCTCTCTCTCTTTATATATATAATGCTCGCTCTCGCTCTCTCTCTCTCTCTCTCTCTCTCTATATATATATATATATATATATATATATATACTCCTATAAATTCGTTTTTCTTTTGTGTGTATTGATATTCATATTAAACCCCCTCTTTTGTAAATATTTAAGAAGAGAATACAATTTTATCATACATGGCTTGTGGAATTGCATTCACTAGCAAAATATCTAGCCAATTATACTATTCTTTTAAACATTCATTTTACTTAATTCCTTATAAGTTTTTCCCCGGTTTTCTTATGGGATAATTATCTTTGGTTAACTATTATATGTAATTATAATAATGCAGATATTCTACGTTATTTATCTTTACATAATATTTGCGTAAAATGGTTACAGGAAACACACAATTGTTTCCATATATATTTATGTATACGTATGTATTTTTGTTTAATCTATCTATCTATATATCTTCTATACTTCTATGAATTCGTTTTTCTGTTGTGCGTATTGATATTAATATTAAACACCATCGTTTTTATTTATTTAATATTAATCGTATATATGGGTTGTGGAATTGCAATCATTAGCTAAAGATCTAGCTAACTTGCATAATCTTTTAAACATTCATTTTTATTAATTCCCTATTAGTTGCTTAGGTTTTCTAATGCGATAATTATCTTTAGAAAACTATTACGAGTAATTATATTCATGCCGATTTTCTATACGATGTATACTTGCATATGTGCGTAAAAAGTATATAGTAAACACAAAATTGTTTAAATATATATATATATATATTTATATATATATATTTTTGTTTAACAAATGTTGCCTACCAAATTCCTCATAAAGTGTTTAGTTTACAGAAATGAAGCTTCATATATAAGGTATTTAAATCAATGTGAATCTTTATATTTCCGTTTAAGCCAGGAGAAATGGATGCAAAAATGTGAAAATTAAAAAAATAATGAAATTTACCATGTGAAGGTCAAACGCCGGTTTTACGAATGCATAACGTAGTAGCTATCGGTTCATGTATATTTTTTTGCCCTGCAATAAGTATGTTTTCATAGATCAGTCATTAACGGCAGGGGAAAAATAAATCCTTTTGGTTTCCATTCTCGGTTGTGGCACATGAGACTTTTTTTAAATACTTTTTTAATCATTAATATATATTGCATCCAATCTTTCTATCATATAAATGCATATATATATATATATATATATATATATATATATATATATATATATATATATATATATATAAGTGAACGCGGCTGTGTGTGTGTCCGTATGTGTGTCTGTGTGTGTACATTTTCCAACGCAACAACTCTGTCAATTTTCAGTCTACAGACTCGAAAGTTGATATAAAGGGTACTGAGATTTGGCAAAATCTTTGTGATCTGTTTCATACCAGATATTTGTCTGTTAAGGTGTACATGTTCAACGATATCACCTTTCAGAACTTTACTAAACACCTCCGACAATTTTGAGTCTAAACAATTGAAATTTAAGATATAGGTTCCTTGGACATGAATATTACATAATAACTTAATTTGAACCAAAAACAATAAATTTTAAGGGGTTATCCTAGGGGTCAAAGTTAAAAAAATGAACTCTGTTGTCTCTATCAAATTACTCAGACAATTTCTGGTCTAAACATTTGAAATTTTGCATAAAGAGTATTCAGAGACAGAGCAAGCGGTTTCATCGGTTTGGATCGAAAAATTTCAGTTACCATTATATAAATGTATGTATGTATATGTTTGCATATCTGCTTAAAACTTTCTAGAGAAGCGACGGATTTTACCCAGATCAGTATCATTTTAAGATTAGACTTTTCATACGACAAATATCGGAGAATGGCTTTAAACATTAATATCTTCACCTTCACATCGGCACTTTTCTACAGGGGGTCGCTTTTTCCGCCGATATTTTTTAAAGATATCCTCTACTTTTATTGTCTAGCCTTAATTTAAACATAAGTCACTTCAGGTTTGGCGGTGGTCGTAACCGCAAAGACGTCATTTTTTCCGTTCTTTTCCTCCTTCGCGGAACGGTTTCGAGCCTGCCTTCCTACTACCACATGTTTTTTATTTTTGCTCAACATACACATCAAAATCCAGGGCAACGCTAGTATATATATATATATATATATATATATATATATATATATATATATATAATGCCTATTACAAAAACTAGATTGGTTTCTCTATTCACAAAGACATAGGTTATAACATCAAACATTAGGTGCCTATACAAAGTTCGTGACATGTTTCCTTGATCGACAGGATTAGTAAGCCTTACTTCTTGACATATTTCCGACCATAATTCCTGAGGATTGGGTAAGAAATACCCATAGTCCACTCCGGAATTCTGATCATTTTCTGAGAATGATGGACGTCACCTTAAACTCTAGAACCTGAGTTGGGAAGTCATTTATCAAAACGGCAAGCTACTCCAACGAGGCTGACTGAGAAGTCATCAGGGATCACATCAGTTATGATTCATGAGAAAATACATTTTATTTTACCCTTGAACACTGCGCAAACGGTTCGAAGCAGCAATTGAAATGCATGCTTCCACACGTAAGTTCTTTAACAACATCCAGACTCCCTATTGTTTCACTTCTACTTGTACAGATGCATGCATTTCGCAGATTTATTTGTCGTAAATGCAGTAAAAATAGACAAAAATATGTGGCAACCAGATATTATTGTAAGATCGAGATAACTGCAGCTAAGAGAAGACATTATGAAACCAACAGTAAACGTATTGAGTTATATAAATAAGGAAGTCGCAATTTCTGCGAAATTTATGTTTTTAATGTAGTATATAAAATACAGTAAAAATTCTCCCACTATCCAACAATTTCATAGTTGCTTGCATGGAAAGGTTAAATGCTAGCCTGACGATTTGCTTCTAACTCAACTCTGGAGCTAGCCAACCCCTCCCTCTCAGATGTGTTTATGTGTAGAGACACTACACTTTGTGATTTTAGAACCAATTCTTCCTTAGTTCGTTATATAATAAATTGTTTAAACACTTCAAATTGGGTTTTTTTTAAATATCAGTTGAAGTTTGCCTAGTTTTCTCCAAAGTTGTCTATAATTAACTTCTGGCTTTTTTGACTACTGAAAGATTGTCTCTCTTGTAACAGTTTTAAAAATTATGGCGAAAGAAATGACCTTAATAATTATCGATCTATTAGTACTTTGAGTTCTGAATTTACCACGCATTAGCCCCACACCTCATAGATATCAAACATCTGCCAGAAAATTAGTAAAACTTAAAAAAATTATATTGCAGATACAATTGATGGAACAAGGCAGTCTACCCGATTAGTACTCTAGATATATAAGGTGTTTATAAGGTATGTTGTGGTGGTGTTCTCATGAAAATAAAATCAGGGTATTACTGGGTAAATATTTAATATAATCATTACTTTCTCATAACAAATTGCAGTTGGTCATCGATGGGTGAACGCAATGACAACATAATATAAAAGTGGGTGTGCCACAAGGGCTGATCCTTGGACTATTATTATTCATCATATTTATAAATGACATAGCTGATAAGATTCTATCCAATAAAAGTGTATTTGCTGAAGACACTATTCTCTATCACAAAAATTAAGTAAAAGTAATAACACACATCTAATGTCGTGGCTAAAATCTTAACAGATGGCTTTAAATATGTATTTGAATTGTAACATAAACTAATGGAAATATTCAACCCTCGATTTAAAAATTATAAGACGCTTTTAAAACCATTGATTGCAATAGGTAATGATAAACTACCTGAAAGCGTTTGTGCAAATTCTCTGGCTTAAATTTCACAGATAACATAACGTATAAGAATATATCGACGTGTTTTTCAACAGGAAAAAGTGAAGAATCTACCGTGCTAAAAAATTACTTATAAAATGAATATAAAACATTAGAAGAACAATGCAAAATTATCCAATTATATCAATAAATATTAGTAAATTGTGTAAATAAATCTTGAAAAAAATGATTATTTAGTAAATTGGTTTTAATTTATTGTTCATTTAAAAACAATATTCAAATATTTTAAATCACTTAATTGTCAGCACATTTTTTCATTATCAAAAAAGATTATTGGATTATTTTTAATTTGCAAAATAAAAACCGGCAATGAAAAAATCGTAAATCAGCAAAAATTAATAAATTGTTTCATTATAAAAAAATATTTATATACTACAGATATAATCTATGTTTAATTAATTTTAATCAAGTAAAACAAATATTTTCTTATAGCGATAAGTTGAAATAAAACAATCGTTTTTGTTATGATAAAATTTAATGAATTCGCTGATTCTGGATGTTTTAACTGTACTTCTATCTTTCCAAATTAAAATTAATCTAATAAATGTATTATTATGACAAACTTTATTGATAATTTAGTGACTTTAGATTCATCTTATGATTTAAAAATTTGTCTTCTAATGTTTTTATGCAATTCATTTTATTTCTTCTGTCAAAAAATTATAATCAATATAATAATCGTTTTTTATAATGAGAACATTTATAAATATGTAAAATCTTAAAAAGTTCAACAAAATGCCAATTGCATTTTTATTAGTGCATAAGGCACATCTGATTGAGTTGAAATAAAATATTTTTTGCTTAAATTCTAGTATCTTTCTTTTTATAGTTTAATATTAATAGTTTTTGGTAAATTTTATGGTTAAACATTTTGTTGAACATCTTTCTGTTGAGGCCGAAATCCTTTTTCAAGAAAATACCTAACTTTTTAAAATTCTATTCATCAACAACGTAAGCCACAATAAAAATAATAGAATTATATTTATTAATTAATAGAACATGCTAATGATCACAGGAAAAGTATTACATAAAAAAAATTACAGAAATTTGTTTTAAATTCTGAATTTAAGTGATTCATAAAAGTGCTATCGTTCGCCTGCAGGGATACAGTTATAGCCCCATACCACGCTGATTGGGAGGTTAGCACTCAAGTTTTTGCTATTTCGATTGGATATATGGTCTGATTTTTCTCAATTATTTGTTTCTTTTATATTTTTCAAAAGAAATGCCAATATTGATGGACGACATTTTGGAATGAAAATTAAAATTATATGAAATATTGGTGTCACTGATAATATTTCACTTGTTATTATTCTAAATAATGCAAGTAAAATGCCCAAATCGACTTTCATACAAGTGAAGAATATCTGGTTTTACAATGAAATTTCTGCAAAAAAAATTTATTGAAATATATAATTTCGGAATTAATTCATTGAGGATCGTAATTTTAAAGTAAAAATCTATTTGTTTGAACACACACATATTCCATTGCAGTAGAAAAATTCTATTTCTAGTGGCTTTTTGCAAATGCTCAGTATTTTGTTGACAATATTTGCGAATTGAAGAGTCAGTTTTGAGATAAATTTTGAATTGCTTGAGTGTAAATAAAATTGTTGTTTTTTTAACTCTAGTATCTTCCTTTTTAGAGTGTAATACTGATCAATAGTTTTCAGTAAAATAATTTTCCGGTTAAAATTTTATATTACATTTACCTCTTGAAGCAGAAATCGTGTCTCCAGTTTAGTTATGATTCATAACAGTGCTATTGTTCGCCTGCAGAGTAACAGTTACAGCCCATGCCATGCCTAGGTGATGGTTGAATTTTAAAAGCGAAAACCAACACCTATTTATTTCTATTGAATGTATGACCTTGTTTTTATCAAATGTTTGCTTCCTTTATATTTTTTCAAAAAAAAATGCCAACAATATTGAACATTTTGGAAGGAAAATTGACATTATTAGAAAAGTTAGTGTCACTGACAATATTCCATTTAATATTATCTCTAACAATGCAAGTACAATGCCCCAAATTGACTCTATTAAAAGTGTGCAGAATAGCTGTTTTTACTTTGAAATTTGTTCCAAAAATATTTTGTTTTTTTGTACTGAAATTCATAATTTCAGCATTAATTCGCCGAGGATTATAATTTTCAAACATAAATCTATTTATTTGAACACACAAATATTTCATTGCAGTAGGAAACGTTCTAGTGACATTTTCCAAGTGCTCAGTATTTTGCTGACATTTGATACAATGTTTGAGCACTGAAGCATCAGTTTTGAGCAAACTTTTAAATTGCTGTCGACCATCAGTAGGATGAAGTTGAATAACTAATCTCTGTGGTATTCCAGCAATCTGCAAGGTTTGGAACCCACAGCCACCTTTAAAGGTGCAATTACATTCACTATCTTGTAGTCTTTGGCAGTTTTGTTTGTGTATTCTAAGACATTTCATCACTTTACTTTCTTCAAAAGTGAATAATTGTTTGGCACTGTCAGGGCACTTGTTTATCAAAAATTCCCAAAATGCAATAGCACATTCTTGTTGGCCACTATTAAAAACGCCTCCGATTGATTCTCTAAGATCAGCAACACTGTGAGTGCTAGGGACAAGCAATCTTTTTAATTGCTGAATTGGCAAATCAATGTTTGGAATGCTTTTAATGATGTTAGACAACAAAGGAAGGTGGTAAATTGTCTGAACAATACTGTTAGCAAAACAAGCATTTCTTTCATTGATCAATTTGAGGTCCAAATTATTTTGAGAAATTGAATTGTCTATTTTCAGCCATTTTCTATTTAGACTATTATGTTTTTGCTTCAAATCATGATCTATAACGATTGTTTTTTTTTTCGTTTATAAGTCTGTTTGTACAATGACAAACTTTGAGGCATAACAGAACAAGGAGGAAGCGGTGGCAAATCAACCCTGTCTCTTTTGGCCCTCAATCTATTATATTCAGTCCATGCACTTTTGTTACACATGATCAATTTATGAGGGTCAAGGTCAATCAAATAGACATTGCACAGCTTTCAAGCACGTGACAAAGCTACATAGGCCATTCCATCTGAAAAGACATCAGATCCCAAGTCAACAATGATACCATCGACTGAAATACCTTGGGTTTTGTGGACAGTTAAAGCATAGCTGAGTGACAAAGGTATTTGAGATCTAGTCACAAAGAGTCCAGGAGAAAGTTCATAGTCAGCTTGCACAAATTCAACATTGACTGCATATGATCAAATTTTACAGTCACAGCAACAACTTTGCCATCTTTCATTTGTATTTCAGTGACTGTACCCATTGTACCATTGCAAAATCCTTTTTTAATATCTATATTTCGACGCAACATGCATCTAGAACCAATTCCAATTTTAAGCACAGTTTCAAGTCCAGCTGTGTCAGAAATCTTTTTAAGTTTAGAAGTTTTTGGTGTCTGTTTTGATTTTTTTGTTACGGTTTTTTGTCTTAAGTTGGAGTCAGTTGCTGAAATTTCAATGATATGAATATTATTTTTTTTCACCATTTTATAATTCACTTCCTCAGCAGATTCATTTGTGGGTACAATGCAAATAATATGCATTTTCTTTTGCAAAGTTTGCAAAAGATCAGTAACTTGATCAATATTTGCTTTTTGTTTAGGATTGATTCGATGCCTTTTCAAGATCTCAATATCCTAATCAGTTGGTGACCCAAATCTTATTCTGTTAAGAATATTAACAAAGTTTTCATTGTCATCTTTTTGTCGCACATTTATGGTCAATTCATCATAATCGAAATATGACCACACATTTATACCAGCAATTCCCAAATTTGATTTTCTAGCATCTTGAATAGATATTTTGGAAAATACAGGTTTTTCATTAACAGGTGGAAGCTGAAATAAATCACCAAATGCAACAACTGACATGTTTGCAAATGGATACACTTGTTTCCTAATATCACCAAAAACATCTTGCAAACGTTGGTGAATAAATGCTAATTTCAAGTGACTAACCATGCTTATTTCATCAATAATGAATAATCTCGCATATCCAAGCATGGTTCTCAAACTTTTTATTTTATCCTTTGATAATGGTTCATATTTAGGTGTAGAACCATGCTGCACATTTAGTTGAAAGACTCTATGGCATGTAGATCCTTTCAAAATGTAAGCACTGACACCAGTAGGAGCACAAATAACTACACTGGGTCCATTGATGGCAGGATATGTGAGAGTAATTTTATCTGCCAGTGCATTGATCAGAAAAGATTTGCCCACATCCACAAAACCATTAATAAATTTGAGAATTTGTGGACAATCGTCACAATTGCACCTGTGAATAGGGTTTTCCTCATTCCAATGAAGATTTTGTTGCTCAAGTTTGGAAATAATTTCATTATAAATTTCTTTTTGAATGAAATTCAATTTTTGCTCATTTTCTAAAACATGAACTTCAGTGACATGTCTGATTTGAGGCATATTCAAATCAGCTTCATTTTTATCTGCCTCTTTAGCCATATTAGGATCGCAATCAATTTGATCATCATCAGCGTTATTTTCATTTTCATAATTTTTAGATTTTTGCTCTATTTTTTTGCTTATTTCAATAGCATCTTTAATTTTTTTCTTAATACTTTCATAATTTGTCATTTCAGACAAATATGGAGCATTTTGATGTAATGATTGCTCATATGATTTACGGATTACAAATTGGCATATTTTGTTGTAACATAAACCTCAGTGTGAAATTCATTTTCATTTGAAAAGGATTCATTGTAAAGGTCAGAAATAGTAGCATCCCTGCTAACCTGGTAAATTAACTCACTATATATTGACCAGTCCCCTTCAAGTATTGCGATGTCATATTTGTTAAGCCATGTTCCAATCGACAATAATCGATATATTTTTCTGATCACTGTTCTCAGGTGTTGCGAGTGTGGTGACAAGAGTTTCAGCAGGGCCAGCTTGTCCGTGCAATCACTTTGGCCACAGCAATAAATTCTATCAGAATGCATACCTTTGCAACTTTGGAAACTATCCAATTTCTTCCTCATTTGAGCAATTGTCAAATTCGGACTCAAATCAGACAAATTGTTATGCAATCTTTTAGCATATTCCAATTTCTGAGCTGAGTCTGGACAGCCATCTTCGATTCTACACAGACGAGTCATTGATATTCTGTAGTCACTGTTATTAATTTGATTTTCATTGTGTCGATGAAAATTAGCATCTTTGCTTGACATTTCGAATTTGCAAGTAAATTTAGATGCTTGTTTTCTATGTTTATTTTTATATTTGTTATAATATGCTTTTGCACAAATTTTTTCTCTACTTTTTAAATAATACTGGGCCATTTTCGCATGCATTTTTTCTCTATTTTTATTGAAATATTTTTTATTTGACTCTTTTTGCTTTTTTTATAAGTATCATTATTTACCGCTTTGAGTTTTTTTTATATAATTCTGAACTCTTTGTTTTATTTTATCTTTATTTTTTCAATAATATTCAGCTTTTCTAGCTTTTTCAGCAATTTTATCATATACTTTTTTATTGCCATCATTCATAATATATTCTTGACAGGCCACAAAATCACCGCAATACCACATTTACTCCAGGGAGGTACTACGTAAGTCCCAGGAATCCTACGTAAGTCCCTTATAGTAAAAATGTTGGTGCTCATGCACTAATTGTAACACGCTATTATTTTCTTAATAATATAAAAGAAAGTAAGAATTTTATTGACACAGTATTTGTAAACAAACAACAACAAAAAATAGTACGCTTACGTGTTAAAATAATGCAAGAAAATGTTACATGTAATATTTTACACAAATACTGAACAGTAGCCCTCCCCTCTCTGTCTGTCTGTCTGTCTGTCTGTCTGTCTCTCTCCCTCTCTCTCTCTCTCTGTTGCTGTTATTATGGTAGTACGAACAGTGGTTTGTTTACGTTGTAGTTGAAAATATATCTTGCATTATTTACAAAAAGTTGTAAATAATGCAAGAAAATGTTACAGCCAGTTACAAAATTAAAAATGATAATAATATATTCATAATATATTCTTGACAGGCCACAAAATCACCGCAATACTACATTCACTCCAGGGGGGGTCCTACGTAAGTCCCAGGAGTCCTACGTAAGTCCCTTATAGTAAAAATGTTGGTGCGCATGCACTAATTGTAACACGCTATTACTTTCTTAATGATATAAAAGAAAGTAAGAATTTTATTGACACAGTATTTGTAAACAAACAACAACAAAAAATAGTACGCTTACGTGTTGAAAATAATGCAAGAAAATGTTACATGTAATATTTTACACAAATACTGAACAGTAGCCCTCCCCTCTCTGTCTGTCTGTCTGTCTGTCTCTCTCCCTCTCTCTCTCTCTCTCTGTTGCTGTTATTATGGTAGTACGAATAGGGGTTTGTTTACGTTGTAGTTGAAAATATATCTTGCATTATTTACAAAAAGTTGTAAATAATGCAAGAAAATGTTACAGCCAGTTACAAAATTAAAAATGATAATAATATATTCATAATATATTCTTGACAGGCCACAAAATCACCGGTAGTAATGTAACGGATAATCAAAAATAGGGGAAACATCAGTTATGTAATATTTTACACAAATACTGAACAGTAGCCCCCCTCTCTGTCTGTCTGTCTCTCTCTCTCTCTCACTCTCTCTGTGTGTTGCTGTTATTATGGTAGTACGAATAGTGGTTTGTTTAGGTTGTCGTGGAAAACTCTGATGAAACTAAAATCCGGCAATTTTTATTTTTTTAATAACGGTATATATCTGAAAATGATATCTTAAACTAAACAGAAGAATGTCAAGGTAATTATTGTACTATTTCAGAAAATGTTCAATAAGTATGTCTCAAGTAAATTATTTTTTTATTTTTTCTACCGGTACCCTACGCTGGATTACACAATAGTAGTCTCTAAGTAACATTTTGTTTGTCTCGCAGTTACTTGCGAGACTAATATATATATATATATATATATATATATATATATATATATATATATATATATATATATATATATTAATTAAAGTTAGTTGACGATAAGAATAGGAAAACATAAAGATCGAAAACAAGATTTAAGAGTATACTTCTAATTGCATTATTTTAATTATCTTTTCTTTTGTCTGCCTTAATTATGAATTGCTTTCTTTATAAGAGGCAAAGTTGGTTTGTTTTCACTTTATCTCGGTAATAAAAAATATAACGTATATGTATATATATATATATATATATATATATATATATATATATATATATATATATATAGGTATATGTGGAAATGTTTTCATAATATTTGCAAATATATTTAGAACTACAGACATTCTTGTTTAATGGGTATGAAATACTAATTCTAATTATTTTTGGTAAAGAGATTTGAAGACCGTCACAACGTCATCCTAGTCAGAAAAAGCTGGAATTAAACGCCCATTCTACGGGAAAATAACACAGAATTTGAAGTATCTATAAATTATAAGCGTCTGTTAATCAGTTTGTTGTTAATTCTATAAATTCAGCTTAGCATCGTTTCCCCTTTTTTATATAATGAAATAATATAGTTAACTAAATATTAGCAATTATTTTTTTTACTCACGGAAAGCACTGATTCAGGCTTATACCATCATCTTTATCTAAAGGTAAAATTAATGCAAGTTACGGGAGTTGAATCCAGCAACAAATCACTATTAACTTCCAAGACGATTTTCATCTCCAGGCTACGAGAAGTTTACAAAGACATACTCCCCCATTCTTTATCTGTGCCTACTAAACCTAAACGTAGATTTCATTAACAAAAATTCTTTCTATGCACTTTACGCCTGTAGACCTCTCTTCACTTTGCCTATTTTCCAGCTGACAAAAATTTGATAGACTTCAAGTCCAAAATAAACAAATACTTTATGGATCGTCCTCTTCAGTAATCCAATTTAAAACATTTCCACTACTTACGATTACTACTATACTATCCCATTAACTATTGTACACTCAGTAACCCTTATCTTCGAGTGCCTTCCATGTCTAACGATGTGGTTACTTCTATGTAAAAAATAAGTAATGAAAAACTTTATATAATCCAGTATAAACAGAAAACAGTCATATTGATTTAAATAACAGGAAGTCTAATTATTCATTATATATATATATAAATATATATATATATATATATAATATATATATATATAAATATATACATATATATAAATATATATATAAATATATATATAAATATATATAAATATATATATAAATATATATATAAATAAATATGCATATATATATATGTATATATATATATATATAATTCGAAATAATTTTTTGTTCATATCGACACATTTACAAGTTTGAAATCATGGGCATTCTAATGGTTCGGACCAATCATCTCTTCAAATGCACGTCTTCGTTAAGCGACTAAAGAAAGGGCTGTTTGCCACAAAAGAAACCAGTCCCCCAAAAAGGACTGTTTTTGTTCTACTAAAAGCAACCATTTTCCAGTTGCCTGACAAGGACTTGGTGTTTAATAAAGTCTTCTTTACTAGGTTTTGTACACCAATGTGTCGGAAAAGTATCAGAATTCGATACTCGAAAATAACTGATTTAAGAAAGAAGTCGGTCCCTAACATAAGTTAACACTTTTATACAACCTAACACCACAAGTGCATTACAGAAGTTTTATCACGACACAAGCAAATAGGCCCTGCTTATAAAAACACTTGTACATTATTTTGTTTTTACATCGGCATAACCACTTATCAAGGCCCAGAGATCACTCCAGAATAAGGTTTAAGAGTGTGCATTCTAATATAAAAAAGGCACGAAATGAATTGTTATTTTTAGATCAAAATTTAAACGTGCAAATAATTTTGTACATTTATCTTTAATTCGAATAATTATATTAACATAAATTCATAAAATCCAATATTCGTGTATTACGAATACTAGAGTGTGTTCAATATGAATACGGTAGCAACTCGGGATACGGTGGCCCTAGCAAAGGCTTCTTTTTCAGGTTATGATGTGGAATACGATGTTTTCTCCGGCTCCTGGTTACGACATTCGCCCCGAATTACGGTCTTATTCATAATGTTATTTGATTATATACATGTGTATTATATAGTGTAATGTATTTTCTTATTCATTTTAAAAGGCATATCCCGGAGGTTAACTTCAAAAGCACAATCAAAATACCACCATGACAGTTGACGTTTGCATTTTAAATTTTCACAAATGTCATTAGTAAAAGATCGTTTTATGAAATCAAGAATAGATTCTCTACTGAGCAAAGCTGATTAAAATGCATTGTAGACAACGTGACTTGTGGGAAGTAATATAAAGCTTCTTCCCGGTACCCTTCAAAGCAGGCATTTAATCGATTTGATTATAAAATAGGCGAGTTTCCCGATTTCGATGTCAATAAAATTAGAAGAAAACATTTAATGATCCACATTCAAGCCTATGTAAGTTTGACTTTTTCTTCCAGTATATATATATATATATATATATATATATATATATATATATATATATATATATATATATATATATATATATATATATATATATAAAAGACGGCGCGAGAAAACAGGGTGGATTTTGAAATGTAGAACTAATACGAAAAAGGAATAGTAAGAAAAAAAGATCGAATTAGAAAGCATATTCCTTCTGTGTTAATCGATAGTTCACCTTCGAATCAATTTGTCCACAATAATTTTTTGTGTCATGATATTCTTATTGAAAAGTATATAATGCATTTACACCCCCGTTGTTAATGTAATCGTTCTTTTAATCGGCAGTCACATTTTTAAAAGGTCTCAGGTCGATTGTATAGGCCGTTTAACAATTGGTTCGGCAGTTCATTCTTATTAATGGAATCTTCAGGTTAAAAGGTCGCGCAACACGACGTTCGCTATTTATGCATTTTTTATGTACTTTCTTAGTTCAAGATGGAAGGAATTTCTATATTCATTGAATACTTCCTACTTTTCTTTGTCAAAACACAATACTCACTAATATCACATAACGAGTAATATGCATATATATATATATATATATATATATATATAGAGAGAGAGAGAAAGAGTGAGTGAGAGAGAATCGGATATATGATATATATATATAGAGAGAGCTAGATAGATAGATAGATAGATATGCATATATATATATATAATTTCTAAAACAAATTGCTTAACCACACACACACACACACATACATATATATATATATATATATATATATATATATATATATATATATACACAGAGTGAGAGTGTAAATCGGATATATTATATATATATATATATATAAGAGAGAGAGAGAGGGGGGTACTGCGACGGAGACACGATTGTTATTCCTATTGAATGAGCATCAACGAATATTGCATCTTCAATATTCTATTGGGATCGAATCGTGAAATCACAAATGATTATATCAAATCGTTTAATTGTCTGCGCTAATACGGGCCCCATAGTGGATGCAAAGATAAGCTCTGCATGCATCCCTGTAGTGACTGCAATACATTTTGGTTTACATTCCTCTTTAGAGAAGCTACTGTAGATTTTCTAAAATATATGTTATAAAATGCCGGGATTAATATTTTAAATGCAACCTTTAAGCAAAATGGTTCAATCGTGCTCTAAAAACAAACATTGATTTCGACTCTTCCCATGGCAACTAAAAAACCTGTTTATTTTATATCCCTTTATTTTCTCCTAGTGCCGTAACTCTGGCTTAAATTTACGTTCAAATTACACAAATCAAGCATCATGCTTTAAATATGCTTACAATAGAAGCCTTCCTTTTAAGACGACTCGGTCATATCAAAGAGCTTAGGGTTCCTTATATATGTCGGAACGTTCTGCATGTGTAATAAGAAAGCTTCTCAAAGGCACTTGTGTTGTTAAGCTGTATTAGATTTTAAAGTTAATGACCATCGCTTGCTCTTCTTTGCATCGGATTTTTATTACAGTTCGTGGAAACTTATCTCATATATTATGATATACAACGTATTTATAAAATCTGCCAGAAACGTATTGAAGATTAGCGTACAATTTGTAAACAAAGTTATAGGCGCAGCCGTTTAGGAATCAATAGAGAACAAAATCACAAACGCAAATTCTTTATAGATAATATTATATATATATATATATATATATATATATATATATATATACACGTGTGCACATCTATAAATCCCCCTCTCTCTCTCTTTATTTATATATATGTATGTATGTGTGTATGTGTATTTTGATGTTTTCATGTACTTTATATTAATTAAATGTAGCAAATAAAGTATAAAGAAACATTTAATTTACTACCTATACATAAATAAGATAGCATTTGTTTGATTTTTTGTATCACGCTTACATCTGAGTAACTGTTGTTTAATTGTTATGGACTTGGGTTTTTGTAATAAATAATTTCACCAAAACTTTTGCTTTCGGCTTGGATTATAGCTGATGTCACTAAAGTCGCTTCTTTTTTATAACTTCACCAAGATTTCTCGACAAGGTTTGGTTTTGGTTTCGATTATGGATTATAGCATCCCAATGATCTATTCATTTTATATAAAAAAAAACATTTATAAAAAAATATTAATAAGTTTTGGTTTCGTTTCGATTATTATCTATTTTTTTCGTAAGTTTTGGTTTCGGTTTCAAATCAAGTGGTGCACCCAAGTCATGTGGATATGCTTTTTTTTTTTGAAATCGCATCTTTATAATATATAAATATCGATAAAACATATAGTTATAATAATATATACGAAATCTTCAAGAATTAAAATACCATATTTAAGCGTACTTTACGACTGGGATATATATATATATATATATATATATATATATATATATATATATGTGTGTGTGTGTGTGTGTGTGTGTGTGTGTGTGGGTGCACGCGTGCCCATTATGAATAAAGAGATAGAAAGAGGAGGGAGATATATTTATAAACGATATTAACATTGTATATGTTGTTTTAATTCCTTGTCTATTTTAATGGGAATTTACTAAGATTTACAACGTGCACACAGCACAAATGAAATTGTCTTTCTGTGTGTTTTTGTGTGGACATTTCCCTTCCAAACTATTCTGTAAATTTTCAGTTTACAGACTCGAGATTTGACATAAGGGTTATTGATATTGGAGAAAATCTGTGTAATAGGTCTTCGGGAACACATTTGGCTTTCAAGAGTCAAAGTTCAACGATTTGACCTCTTCAAAAGCTACCAAACTCCTCCGCCACTTTGGGGTCTAAACACTTCAAATTTCTATGTACGTTACTAGGGCAAGGATCAATTTTTTAATTTGTTTACAGACCGAAACAGTAATTTTAAAGAGTCAAAATTGGAAAGTAGTTAAAAAAAATACCTCTGCAGTCTCTAGCAAGTTTCTCAGCCAATTTTGGTCTACACATTTTAGATTATATGTAAGTTATCTTCAGACAAAGGGGATGATTTTTAGTCGGTTATTCAGCCGACAATTTGGCTACCAAGGGGTCAATGTTCAACATATTTAACCGTTGCAGTCTCTAGCAAACTATTCAGCTAATTTAGTGTCTAAATATTTGAAATTTTACATATGAGGTATTTAGACATACAGCAAGATTTTAAATAAGATTTTGGGCGAAAAATTGGCTGGCAAGTAATCAAAGTTGAAAGAGTAGACGTTTGCAGACTCTACCAAAGTCCTACGTCAATTTTGGTTCTAAACACTTCAAAATTTTCGATGTAGGTTATCTGGATATGAGACTTAGATTGTAATATATATGTATATATATATATATATATATATATGTATATATATATATGT
The DNA here is from genome assembly GCF_053919585.1 of Euprymna scolopes. Taxonomy (NCBI): domain Eukaryota; kingdom Metazoa; phylum Mollusca; class Cephalopoda; order Sepiida; family Sepiolidae; genus Euprymna; species Euprymna scolopes. The sequence goes on along the minus strand of NC_136498.1, from coordinate 37,107,555 downwards.
ATATATATATATGTATATATATGTATATGTATATATGTATATATATATGTATATGTATATATATATGTATATATGTATATATATATATATATATATATATATATATATATATATATATATATATATATATATATATATATATATATATATATATATATATATATATATATATATATATATATATACACTTATGCACAGTAAGTAGGGCCCGATCAAAGTCGGGCTTAACCTGCAGTATTTAATAAATATGTTGATAATTCAAAGTTTTTATACACGTGTACAAACCTGCCTTAACTGACAAAGCAATGTTTCGATTTGTAGATATTTATAACTAAGTTTTCCTCGGCTGAAATAATATTTTATATTTCGGTGTTTATATTAATCAAAACAAAATTAAAATGAAAAATATTTGAATTAAAACTGGTTAATATAATCCCGTCTGATATAATTTTTAAAAGTGGTTATGTTGTTTTAAGCAAGTACGTTAAAAAAGTATATGTTTCTGTTGGCTGTCTGTATTGTTCCGTTATGGGCGCCCCCTTTTTTTATAAACTTGTACTCCAGCACAATGTAACTCTTTCTATCTATCGGCAATACAATTTACATAAACGGGAAAAAGAATAATGACCTAAATCCAGCAGAATAGAGCGTACCAACGCGGGCATATATTTTCGTGTTTGTCAGCAGCACTGTCGTAAACAATCGAATAGAATCCTTATATCATACATCTTTGTGAAGTGCATGCATAATCTCCTTCTTTTCTGATATCAAAGTTCTGTATGCAATCCTCAGGGGTGAGAGCTAACATAATTTAGATAAAGGAGAATAACCAGATACAAGTGTATTTGAAAGATCTAACGGCTTGACTTTAACACACTCAGCAACCTACCTCTCAACGCATTACAATTAGATGCAATAATGGTACGACTCATATATTATAAATATTAATATATCTTCTTAATGCGTACAACTACGCACGGTCTAATATGTAATATAAAACGACTTTGATAACCGTTGTATTACTCTTCCATAATTACAAGTAGAAAGTACATCCTTTATTAAACAGCTATGTTGGTAAGACAGGATTTGGTATTAGTTCATTAAAAAACGCTTATTAAATTGATGAATATAATTTTACATGTGCAAACAGCCTACACTTAGATTTATTGCCCGTCAGTGTTTGTCGAATGAAAAATGGCAACTATATCAATCGTTAAAGATAAAATTTAACATTTCATTTTCATTGTTTATCAATAGTAATTTAATAAATACATTTTATTTCATATGACATCAGAGAAAAGTCCTGAAACTATTTAATAACATTTACATTAGGTATTATCAATTTAACTTTGATTTAAAAAAAAAAAAACTTTGCACATTATTAAGATTGAAAGATTGGCGTGTCCTTTTCGTCCAATTCTTAATATTTAAATGTAAACGTCATTTTTAGATTCCCTAAAACGGTTTTACTTTAAATATTATTAGTCATGCGAAATAATTTCTTATTTGTTATATGTCCAGCTTCCTATAGAAAAAGAACGCATTCTCCTTTACATAAGTTAGTAAAACATTTTAAAATATCATTTCAGTAGCCCTTCCCCCCTCATGTCTGGTATTGGTTAATCATTGTTACACTTACATGAAACAAGACTTTCATCAAAAAACGCACTGATTATGTGGACGAATGTTCAGTACATACGTTTCTGATTTTATATTTGCCAAGCTTCAACTTGTAAAATATGTTTCCATGGTTGATATCGATACGCAAACGATTTTTAGGCTAGTTTCATTATCGTAGTTCTAATTCCATCCGTAATCGATATTGAATCAATATTACAACGGTGCATATGTCTTCGAGTTCTCTATTAGAAATCGGTTTGTTAATCAATTCCTGAATATTAATAAAATCATGTCTATTGATAAAGTGCGGTCAATATGCAGTTCTCTTTATATTTTATTGTTTGCATTTAACGAGTTGTAAAGTCAAATTAGCATGAATATGCTCAAGGATTGGGCTTCCATGATTCCTTAGTATTCTTGACGGAACATAAAAATGTTGCAAGTTTGATCAAGCTGCGTAGATGCTTTACAATGTTTATATTTTATTTAAAAACAAAAAACTTAGCATGCCTACTGTTCGCTTGAAAGGAAATATTTCCGTTTATGTAAAGAATATATTTGTAATTAATTAATCAATTAATATATATATATATATATATATATATATAATATACATTACAAGTATATACATAATATATATATACTATATATTATAAGTGTATACATAATATATATATATATACTATATATTTTAAGTATATACATAATATATATATATATACTATATATTATAAGTATATACATAATACATATATATATATACATATGTATATCAATATCTATATGTGTATATTTATATATATCAATATCTATATGTGTATATTTATATATATCAATCTCTATATGTGTATATTTATATATATAAAGAGAGAGTGAGAGAGATGATGATCGTGTATATATATATATATATATATATATATATATTATACGGATGTACTTTAGCTATTATTCTTTAGTTTATATTTGTAAGATATGCTTTTGTTTCATTATTCATTTAATGCGTACATTTCAGGTGCATTCAGTCTGCATGTGGGATATGTTTATTTTAATAAGTGTTATTTAAGGTGGACAAGTTCCTCAATAAAGAAACATGTTATCGATTTAAATGGACTTTTACTATCGATGTAAAACACTAATACCTATGTTTTTCATAAAATGTTCTTTTTCTATTGTGTGAATATGTACTATCTGTATGGTATTTGATCGGAAACCCTGTCACACCTATAACGAATGTTTTCTTATAAAGTAGCATGCATGGATCTTACGATTTAATTTAAAACATTGTTGACCATGAATATGTAAAACGTTTTGATAAAATTGATATTAATATTCACGTAAATAGAATGAGTATGAAAATATCTTGAGTTTACAGGTCTTTTTTAGAAATGAAGTGATTTTTTCTTTAACTCTATCCAAGTCCAAATTAAACCGGTTATAATGTAAATAATATGTGATAGTGTTCTAAATAATTTGACTAAGATAATTCGATTGCTCTTCCCGCAAAGAAAGATCTGCATCAACACACCGAATCAAAAAAAAAGCTACAAGATGGAAGTAACAAAACGTTTTAGTGTCAGATTTTTAAAACCACAATTTTAATATTTACTCTCAATATACTCTACACAAAAATCTGCTAATATTGTGATCTGAGTAAGTAAATCATTTATTTGCATTCGTTCCTCAGTATCTCATGAATTTTTTATGGGTGTGCATTTTTGCCAGAATTATTTAATCCCCGTCATCTGATACATGTTGATTGTGGACATTAAAATAAATAAATAAAATAAATAGTAAATCATCTTTACTTTAGAAAATAAAAATAAAATAAACTAAATTATGTCTGTGTAGTCGTATCGATTGTATATCTCTTTAATACCTTCCTAAATGCGGTCATGTAAATGATTAAACTAATATAATGATACTATTTTACTAATACCTAAATTTCCAGTTATGGCTAAATGCAACATAATCAGATGCTGATAAAATAATTACAATTTTACCTAACAAAAATGTATTCAAGGAAACGTCAAACTTTACCTAGTAAAGGTGATATCTATTTATTTAAGTCGCTTTCGGTAAATAATTGTCAGCCCTTTTAAGAAGCGTTCCTTATCATTGAACATTTTACAGTTTAAATAAAATCGTCCAATTTAGTACGCATGCGAAGATCATCATGTAATGATTAGATTAATTCGACAGGCCTTCAAATCCATTTAAAAACAAATGTTTAAATTTCAACAATATCTCTCGCGGTTAACGGTGGTCGAATGGATTTGGTCCTTACTAATGAAGTCAGCGATACTTTCTTTTCCAGGTTCAAATCCCTCGACCGGTGTTAATCGTGACACCCTTCACTGATGATTCCCGAAAGGGTAATACTCTAGTGTTATTGGTTTTTAATAATTATTATATTGTATATATATATATATATATATATATATATATATATATGTGTGTGTGTGTGTGTTTGTGTGTGTGTGTGCGCGCGTGTTTCCGTATAAAGTGAGAATGTGTGTAAGGACACTTCTTCATCTACATACTAACATTCTTTTTATCTACAGCCTTGAAACTCAATATACAGGATATTCAGATGTGTGGAACGATTTATATTGTATTTCTATCTGAAACAATCATCGGTAAATTTTCAAGATGAAAAACTGGTACCTGGTATGCCACCGGATTTTTATCTGTGTTCCATTGTTTCACGACTGCGCATGAGATATGACGGTGTCCTTATGTAAAGTATAGGTTTGTTTAAAACACCTTTTAGAAGTCATGTCAAGTTGGTCTAATGGTACTCGTACTTGACTTACTTACTTTTAGTTTTTGTTTTTATCTCGATTATCGATTACTTTTTATTTACAAGAAGTGAGATGTTTAGAAAAATCATAATACTCGAATGCATGTTTTTCAGTTGCTGTCCGATTTTTTTTTTCATTTTTTAAAAGAATTTAGCATTACATTTTATACCTACGGTATTTCTGTTCATAGTGAAAAAATATGTATTAATTAAAATATAAGTATTTTTCGACGGGGCAACGCCAGATATATTTTCTAGTATATTTTTTTTCATTACAAGGCTTGCTGTCTGTATTTGTTTTATAATATATAATACATTTTATTTTTTACTATATATATATATATATATATATATATATATATGTGTGTGTGTGTGTGTGTATGCCTGATCTACAAAACAAGGTATTTAATTTATTAGAGAAACCTCCTATTTACGTTCGATATGTGGACGATGTACTAATTCCTGTCAATGACACAGAGGAAATAGAATATTTAAAGTGTATCTTTCACAATAATTCAGTTCTTATCTTTATATATGAATTAAGTACTACAAATCAAATCTCGTTTTTACACGTTCTCATTGACTCTAGTAGCGATGAATTTATCACCTCCGTTTTTTTAAAAAAAACTACATCCGTTAATTCCTGTATTTTAAATTTTAAAAGTGAATGTCCATTCGGTTATAAAACGAATATAATAAGGAATCTTATACATCGTGCAAAGGTGAAATCCTCCAGCAAAATATATTATTTAATGAATTAAAAAAATATAAAACAAGTGTTAGTAAATTATCAATTCCTTAACTCTCTTGTAGATAGAGAAATAAAACTAGCCATTAGTAATTTGAATCAAATTAGTAATATTCAAGAAAATTATCAACCTGTTAATATATATTACCGTAACCAGTTACACAAAAACTCAAAAATCGATGAGAGTATTATTAAAACTATACTCCGTAGATATGCGGCTCCCAAAAATATTTTAAGAAAATAAAATTTACTATATATTAAAAAAAATACAGACAACAAGCCTTGTAATGAAAAACAACCTTTCGCAAACAAATTACCTGTTGGAAAGGACCAATGTAATTTACAAATTTAGCTGCCCAATAGGAGAGTGTATCTCAGATATTAGTAGCTACATTTGTTCAACAACAAACACATTGTCGCGAAGATTGACTCTCCACCTCTCTGACTATAGCTCCATATCACAACATTTGAAGGGACATGGCTGCCAACATCCGGAATTTCGAAGAATTATGGTAGAAAATACAAGAGTATTGCAGAGTGAGAGAAATGTAAATAGGCTAAGAATACTCGAAGCATTGTGCATTCAACCAAAGAAACCACAAATAAATAATATTAATTATGAGTGCAGCCGGAACATTTTGAAATGTTCGGGATAAATGTTTGAAAATGTATATATGTGTTTGTATATATAAATGTGTTTAATATATGTATAAAACAAAGTCCGCCCACCTAACTTGTAACAAATTACCACGTGACTAGGAAAAATGTATATATATATATATATATATATATATATATATATATATATATATATATATATATATATATATAAGTAAATTAAAAAAAACAAAACAATTTCTATATTTATTTCTACAATATACCTGAAGATGATAGAAGTACTTCTGTCGAAGGCGTTTGCGATTATGGATCTAACATATACAATTTCGAGAAGAACACGAAAATGACTATTCAGAGATTGGAGGAGATAAAAAGGAAAATTGTAAAACAGAATGAGTCCGTGCTATTCAATAATATTTATCTAAATGGGAAAATGCTGCCTAAATATACACAATATATATATATATATATATATATATATATATATATATGTATATATATATATATGTGCGTGTATATATGTGTATATATGTGTATATATGTATATATATATATGTATATATATGTGTATTTATATATATGTATATATATATATATATATATATATATATATATATATATATATATATATATATATGTAAAAGAGATTTAGAAGGCTGTCACAATGCGAGGAATGAATTATAGTCGCTGTTGTTAAGAGGAGACGAGAACAAGTGGCGATTTACAAATCAATAAGTACATATATATATTTATTTTTTCTATATATACATATATTTATTCAGTTGTATGGTAAAATGTCTTACTTGTAATTACTGCGAAGTATTCCATTATTTATTTCGGAAAAAAATTCCTTTTCAAATGGTGTGCGTAACAGGTCGATTCAAAGCATGCTGGATGAAGGGCCGGAAGTTGTGTAGCCATGTGAGGCCTCGGGGCATATATATATATATATATATATATATATATATATATATATATATATATATATATATATATACACAGGGAACACATTAGACAGAAGTACAATTATCAATATAATTCTAGAGGTCTGGCAAAATAAATTTATTATATAAAAATAAATTCTATAATAATAATAATAAAATAAAATAACTCTAAGTAATGACATACCTTAGTTGTATGAATTTTTGAAATATACATGAGAAGTGAAAATGCATAAATTGCGTCCAGTTTCCTTTATAGAATGTCTAGCCGGGATGCCCGACATTGCCTGGGTGTTTAAATGTGTGTTCAGAAAAAAGAAATGGTAGCAGGCAGGCGGCCTCTAAGCTGTACGCGATGGAGAAAAGTGACGTGAAAAAAGGATAGTGAATTAAATTAGTTGGTAATTAACTTTTCCCAATTGGAGGATATTAGCACACGGACGAAATAAAAAAAGTAAAAAGAGGGAGGTTGGATCGAACTCGAAAGCGTAGGGTAATTAGTCTTCTTCGTTAACCATTAGACCAAAAAATTGAAAGAGATGGTAATTAACTTAAGAATTGTAAGAGACGTCGCAGAAATGATATTTGCTTTTAAATATGGCTTATGGCCGATTAATCTTTCAGATCTATGACGTGTTACTTATTTACTCTAAATAAGGCATAACATATTTTATAATGTGAGGGAAAACCTGCTACCCCTAAAAAAGGGGCACTTTGACAGTATCACTATAAATAGTAATTGTAAGAGTATGAAGGGTTTCCCCGACATTGACCAAGGACCATTTACAGAACAGATACTTCCCGGCGTTTGCTTGGATACGTCCCACTTTATTAATACGAAAAACATTTATAAAAACACTCGAAACGAGGGATTTGTTTTAAGCTCGATCAAAAAAAAATATGGAGAAAATGTCCGTTTGCAACTCTGAGATATTACGATCAAGGAAGTAGGAGAAAACTTTTCCCGGAATCTAACCGAAACGAGAAACCTGACGCAAAAAGCATTTCAGGAACATGTACAGACGCGCATGCGCATTTTCCCTTTTTACTTAACACAAATATTCATTGTACACACTAAATTATTTTCATATGAATAATAAAACAAAGGGAAATAATACAATAATAAATAATAAACTACCTACAAAAAGAAAGTATCGATCTTTGAATTGCAGTCCATATGTATGACCATATATCAACTCAGTAGCAGAAAATATACACCATAGACATTAGAACACAACTGTTGAAACTTTGATCTAAAAGAAAAAAAACTGACAGCCGCCTAACGTTGAAACTATTATGAAAGACAGTTACACATATTTTAAAATATATTTATTATAATTTTCATAATACTAGAGTGGGGAAATAAGTTATACTTACTGCTAAAACCTAACTAAAATGTATTATAAAGTTCTAAGTCAAAGACCCGTAAGAAAATTAATTTGAGAAAAAATAATGTTGACAAAGAAATAAAAATAAACACTTAAGTATAAAGAAAATTGAAATGCCGACAGTAAAAATATAGAGCGGAATAAATGGTTTCATTTCTCACATATCATGGTCCGTTCCCCTTAAGTTACCTGACTAACTATAAAGTTGGAAGCATTGAACACATCTCAAACAAAAGGTTTTATGACACACATCGATAGAAATCAATAACTTTTTCAAGGGTAATAAAACAAATGAATCTGTATAGGACTTTTCTTCTTGGAGTAAAATATACCAAGACAAAAGCACGCGCAAACAATAGATGCACATAAATTGTAAGCCCTACCCCGGACAATTACACACTAATGTATTCTTTCGCTTACATGCTAGATAATTAAATTATTAATACAAATCTACAATTAAATATTAAGCACGACGTAAGCGAACATAAACTATATTATATAGTACTTTATAGTTTATAGTATATATTTATATATATATATATATATATATATATATGTACGTATATATGGATATACATATATATGGTTAAATATATGGTTATATATATATATATATATATATATATATAATATATATAGCTGAACGTCTGTGTGTGTGTCTGCCCACGAATAGACTCCTATATAGTTTGCTATTATAAAAACTGATTACATATAATGATAGAAGATGTATCGAGACACAGGAATGGCTATGTTCGATCTGGCAGAATCCAGAGTCATTAAAATTGTGGGGTCTGTGTACGCGCCCGGTCCACAACGTATGGAAATATAATATTTAAAAATAATAAAAAAACGTTTACAATTTTTTCATATAGATGTACATAATAATACTTTGATAATATGATTTAACTTAAATAGGTATGGTACAATATAATTGTGGGATCTGCGTTCGCGCCTGGCCTCCATAGAATGGAAATAGACACAAACTTTAATAAAGATATTCATATCTATTTGCGTAAGTATACTTTGACAATTATGTTTCAGTTTGAAGAAATATGGTATGATAAAATCATGCGACTGACTTCCATAGAATGGAAATATGCCACAAAGTTTTACATGGTGTTTTAATATAGATCCACAGAATATTGTGATAAGTGTTTCAGTGTGAACAGGTATGGTATGATAAAGTATGGGGTTTATCTATTTTATTTTAACTTTCATCATGTTTTGCTTTGGTTTTGATACCCCATTATTCGAAGCTATCTCTTTACAACCCTTCCTTTTCTTCACACTTCCATAAATCAAATCAGAGTCCATTTTGTGTAGGCTGTTTTTGAACCCAGTCAGCGACGGGTACTTGTGCTAATATATATATATATATATATATATATATATATATATATATATATATATATATATATATATATATATATATATATACGAGTTGCGTGTAAATTTTATCGAGGGAAAAAAGGTAGACGGATGGGAATACGAATAATATCAGATGTCCACAATTATATAAAATATATGTACAAATGGGGACAAGGGGGATAGTAAAAATATACCTTCAAATTAGTCTAATTACTTGAGGATTTGTTTCTGTCGACAGAGCCAGGGCCTACGTGACAGAAGGGAAACTGACTCCAAAATCCGCAAGTTCCTCATGTTAGCCTTTCTTTACTGTAAATTTCTGCATGATTTATCGTAAGCCAAGTAAGAGTAGAAAGAATGTCTCTTTTCTTGTGTTTACATCTACTAATTTCGAAATTTAAATCGGTCCATTAATGAGTTGAGTACAAGTACACCTACAAAAGACAAGTATATCAAAAGTATATACACGCTAGCAGTTCAGCCAGGCTTTGGTCGGGCCCTATTCACTGTTCATAAATTTTAAATAAAGTGTGACTTATCTCCAGGTAACCTACATCGAAAATAAGAAAATTTAATATACAAAATTAGCGGGATGTTTGGTAGAGTCAACAGAGGTAAACTCTTTCAATTCATACACCTTGACAGCAAAATTTTCGCCAAGAAACTGATAAAAGGAATTGCTGCATGGTTGATTATCTTTTATGTCAAATTTCAAATGTTTAGACCCAAAATTAGCTAAAGAGTTTGCTAGATAGGTAAATTTATTTAAAATTTGACATCTTTTGCAGCCTAATTCCCGGCCAAAATCTATTAAAAAGCTTGCCCTTTGACTGAATACTTATATGTAAAATTTCAAATTTTTAACAAAAAAATAGCTGGATGATTTCACGGAAATCGCAGAGGTAATTTTGTTTAGGATTTGACCTAATGTTTGACCTCTTAGCTTTTATTGTTTTGGGTTCAAATCGAATTAAAATTTTGGTCCATGTATAAGTAACCTACATTTAAATTAAATTCTTTATACTCAAAATTGGCAGAGGATTTTGGAAGAGGTTTCCAAGGTGAAATCGTTGAACTTTGAGCCCTTGAAAGCCAGATTTCTGCCCGACATCCATTCAAAAGATTTTCCCAAATATCACTACCCTTTATGTCAAATCAGACTGAAAATAAAAGTGTAGTCTAGTAGGGAATGTACACACGCATACTTTTTACATGTATTTCTTTTTTGTTAACTCTACGCAAACCCCCTAATTTTGTTTTTAATATTGTAGATATAGCTTAACAATTTATTGCTCCTAATTTGCTATTATTTTGCATAATTGTCAAATAAAGTGTCTTGCTAATTGTTTAAAGTTATCAATTCTGGCTCAACATATTAACTTTTACATTTCAATAATTTATCTAATTTCTATATTAGATCCTGGTAATTATTATTTAATTTCCCGTTGCAATTTGTCAAATAAACTATTAACCTACGCGAATAATCAGTTTTAATGTTTGCGTTTAGAATTTTACGTCGCATTGTAATATTCACGACACTTAGCTACATGAGATTAGCGAGTGTGAGTTCAAGATCATTTTTACTAGTTTACATCATTTTTACCAATAATATCGCATTTGGTGATAAAGAATTTTATTCGTATATTTGCACTAAATAAATGGACAATATTAATTTGAATGTAAAGTTAATTTTAAATATTTATTCGTCAAATATTTTAATGCAGTTCATTCATAATTAGTAAACTGTAGAATGTTATATACGGTTGCATATTCTTCCATCACATTTTGTGAGAAAATGTCCCTGCAACAGAACGGATGAAATAAAGAAACAATTGGGAACTACTATCGCCCTGGAAAATCTATCTTTTTAATTTTATATAGTGCAACCTATTCTGAATTGCTTTCCAAGTCCTTCACGACATTCACTTAATGTAATTGAATGTTGGATGTCATTCTCAAATTCTTCGTCATTTCTATAACTATGAATGGGGTATCGTGAAATCACTTCTATTCATCTACCAATCTTGTAGCAAGCTAAGCCGTTCTCATATTGTAGTTTCTGATAAGATTTTTGTAATTCGTACTATGTGATTTATTCAGCAACCTTTCTTTTAGTAAAGTTCCAAATTGTTTAATTCTAAATCACGAGAAAATGTTGACAAAATTTCGCATCTTAAAAGCAATTTATTAGGTTTAAGTTTCCATTCCTTTTTTACTATCGTTTATGATATTTTTTTTTTGCCTTTCGTAGACCTCTTAAACAAGCTACCTCTTGTTTCACAGATATTAAGTATTCATGATAGAAATGCATGAATATCTAAGAAAAATATAAAACCAGTATATATTGATTGCATTCGATTAGGGTACTTTGAAATTTAAAATAATTTATCTATCTCTTTCAATATATTAACTATTATTTAATGTGTTTGTAATTCATCGTTCAAATGCTTAATTTGGATTATTTATTCATTTATTTGTTACAAACTATTAACCTCATGTCTTAGTTGTTACAAACCTACGAAGGCCAGAGGGATACTTGGCCGAAACGTCGTGAAACAAGCATTAAAAATGAGAAGAATATTGCGCTATAAATAAATAGATAATTAGCGGCGACTGTTTAGATAGTTTACATGACTATATAATTGTATATCTCTTCGTAATATCGTTGATCCAGTCTATATAATATTGGTATCTTTCCTTCTTTCTTTTTTTTCTACATTTTATGAGGTATTGTCCCTATTACTTAAAGACTTGTCACTCACATCAAGTTTACTGATGCCCAGAAGCTCGTCCACGTATTCCCTCGCAATTAAAATTTTGGTCTGTAATGTTTTATAGCAGTTAAACTTCGTTCATTCTGCAAGTTTTTGTTTTCTCTGTCAATTAAATTAGCTAATTCTAGCCTCGATGCATACGTTGTCCATATCGCCTCTTATTCTCTTTCAAATAACAGACGCAAACTAATGTACACGTTACCATTCGGAGTGATAAAAATACTTACTTTTTGTTTGTTTTTGTTCGGATTTATTTATTTCAAATTCCAGGTGCAATCACTTGAATAGAAGGAGTACGCTTTAAATAAAAAAAAAACAACAAAAAAACAATTTTTTTATCGAATATCTTCAGAATATCGGAAGCTACTCTTTGAACTGTACACAACCTGTTTCATCTAGAAATAAACACGTGTTTTACTCGAAGACTTTTACTCGACTTAATGACAGTAGAGATCTTTCTATGAATAGAAACATGAAAAATTAGCCAACAGTTCTTTACGTATATGCATAATATATTTAAATATTTAGGATACTGAATCTAGTTTATTGAAAACATATATATATATATATATATATATATATATATATAAAAGTGAACGTGTTTGTCTGTCTGTCTGTCTGTCTGTCTGTGTACATTTCCCTACGCAATGACTCTGTCAATTTTTAGTCTATAGACTCAAAATTTGAAATAATATATATATATATATATATATATATATTAGTCTATAGACTCGAAATTTGAAATATATATATATATATATATAAAAGTGAACGTGTCTGTCTGTCTGTCTGTGTACTTTTCCCTACGCAATGACTCTGTCAATTTTTAGTCTATAGACTCGAAATTTGAAATACCGGGTACTGAGATTTGGGAAAATCGATGTGACGGGTGTAAGCCAGAAAGTTGGCTGTTAAGGGGTCAAATTTCAACGATTTGACCTTTAAGAACTCTACCAAACTCCTCCGACAATTTTGGGTCTAGACACTTGAAATTTTAGATATAGGTTCCTTGAACCTGGATCTAATTTAATAACGTGATTTGAGCCCGAAACTATAAATCTTAAGGAGTCATAATAGGGGTCAAATTAAAAAAAAAAATTACTCTTTTTTTTTTTTTTTGCTCAGCATACACTTTCAAACACCCGGGCTACGCCGGGCTGAAATGCTAGTATAAATATATATATAAATATTCTCGAATCGTCAATTGGTGTTCATTTGTACGAAAATAAAACTTGTGGCCAAGCATATTCTGATGAATGTTTTCGCATTTTACATAAAGCCCGGAACAAACAGCACCTCAACATCTTGGAGGCCGTCAGTGTGCCGATGCGCAAACCAGCTTTATGTAGACAAAAAGAACTTTCACATAAATTCGAGTTATTTAAAGAACTTTAAAAAAAAAAAAGTCTACCCGTACGCTGGTTTTACTACTTTGTCTATACTTAGACAACGGATTTTCTTATTTATATATTTTTTTTCTTTTTTTTTTTGCTCGACTTATTCTCCTACCACTTTTTCCATTCTCATTCGTTAACTTAATGTAACTTACCGACGAGATCTATTGATAAGGGTCGGTCGAAAGGTTAACCTCTAGATCCCTTATTTTTATTTTTTTTTTTTTTTACACGAAATTTCGTATGGATCCTTTTTCATTCGATGTTTTTTTTTTTTACCTATAATTTTTTTAGTCGATTTGTCTCTCTACAATTTACCGTTTCTCTTGTTTTTTTTTCACCCAAAATGGCTCCATTCATACTTTTCAAAGCAATATATATATATATATATATATATATATATATATATATATATATATATATATATATATAAATATACATATAAATACAAATATAAGCATATAAATATATATATATATAAATATATATATTAATATATATATATTAATATATATACATATATATATATATATACATATATATATATATATATATATATATATATATATATATATATATATATATATATATATATGATGAGAACAAATAGCATTATTTGAAACTCCGCGAATTTATGTGCACAAAAGTTTGGAGAATTCTGCCGAAAAATAAAAACTGTTTGTATAACTCTACTTTGCAACACTGTTCTTATTCTTATATATATATATATATATATATATATATATATATATATATATATATATATATATAGAGAGAGAGAGAGAGAGAGAGAGAGAGAGAGAGAGAGAGAGAGAGAGAGAAAGAGAGAGAAAGAAATAGAGAGATATGAGTCTGTCGGTGTGTGTGGGGGTTGTATGGGTGTCGACGTGTATGTGTTTGTGCTTACACCTAAGTGCATGAGATAGATAGAGTAACAGAAGAAAAGGAGCGATGAATAGAATGTAGCAGAGAGATTATTCCATCTGCAAATAATATATCGCTGCAAAACGAAAATGATTTTTCTCGGATATAATTCCAGCATTTCGATGGTGTAAGTCATATCGGCTGCTCGCGTTATTGGCAAGCCTATCGATCGGTTTCCATTGTACATGTAGCGATACAAGGCACAGTTCTGTTACACTATTTTTGCCAAGATAGGCCGCGGTATTCCTCACATAATTTCAACTACTTAGCAAGGCGCGACATGGTAGGTATCATGGACGGCACCTACAGAGATCGAATATGTAAAGATATTTTCGAATCTGTACAGGAAGATGTAAAGCCACTACTCACACACACACACACACATACACACACACATATATATATGTGTGTGTGTATGTGTGTGCGTGTTTGTGTGTGGGTATAGGTGTGTGTGTGAATTACTTTTCAATGAAACGTACTCAATTATGTGTATACATCATTATTATGGCTATGACAAAAGAATATTATTTTCATTGTGTTGACTATCGAGTGTTTATCCGTTGATATAAACTGTGTCGGATATATACACAAGAGTACAAAACAAACGTAAGAATATTGTGTTGTCATAGCTCTACTTATAACACATGACTGTGTTGCTTAGGCTATTATGAGTGAAGTAAGGATAATAATTACATGTATTTATATACACAAATATATGTGGATATATGTATATACGTCGATAAATGAAATATAATATGAGATAGCTCATCAATGCACAACTTTCTCTTCAAAAATGTTCAGATTGAATATAGTATATATTATTTATATATTTAAAAAATGTTCAGATTTAATATAGTGTATATTATTTATATATTAAAAAAATGTTCAGATGTATATTTATATATATATATATATGTACACACATATATATGTATATATACACACATATAATATATATATATACACATACATATATAAATATACACACACACTCATATATATGTATATATATATACATACCTGCTATAGTCAGACGACATAATTTCACCAACAAACTAAAATTTGGCGAATATGTTTTAACTGATTTCTAAAGACACCCAACCGCCAGCCGTGGTTATCTCTGGAAGGTGCTGCTGCGATGTTGCACGAAAATTACTTTTTCCATTGCTTCCAACTTAATAGATACTGAGGCTTAAGCCGTTTTAAGGGCTGCGAGAACCACTGTAAACGAGTAATACAAATCTCAAGAGAGTTGTATGCTCAGTCCCTGAAGTCCACACAAGCTGAGCAGCGGTTTGGTTAACACCAGGTTTAGCAAAGAGCAAACAAGTTCCTGATCAGAATCTTGTGATTTATCCCAACCATTTATGTAATTTCGTCAGCCTCAGAGAGAACCAAACTTTTTGCCAAAAAAATTACAGCTAATTGTACTCTATGCGACCAAAGCTATCAACCCAACCTCGAACTGTATCAGAAAATACGCTATGCGACTTAGTAAATATCTGTTCGTGATGTTTCCAAACTAATCTAAAACCTTCATTCTAGTAAACCAACTGGTTCTTATGGCATTCCAATTATAGTGTTGATAAATTTCTAACCATAAGTAACTCTTGTACTTACAAGCTAATTGAAGCGTCGTCTTAAAGAAAACTGCTTCCCAACACCTGGCAACCCTCATCATTATGCACTATATTTAAGAATTTAGGAGCTCGGTCGGTTTCTCGGTACCGACTAATAAGTCTCCTCTGCCTCATGAGTACGTTGCTGGAGTCTGTGTTTAATAGTCAACCCCCTCAGCAAAATCAACCTTCTTAGTGGCATGCAATATAGTTTCCGTTCTGCTAGATCTACAGAAAATGTGATAACGATTATGTCTCATAGAATTAGCGCATCTCTCGACGGAGATTTTGATTTGGGGACAATTTCTCTTAACATAATTATGGTTTTGATATAATATGGAATAAATGTCTACTTCACAAGATCTGCAAATACGGTATAGCTGGAAATATCCTATCATTTATTAAATAATTTCTCTCTGATAGTTTCATAAGAGATTGATAGGCAGAAATCAGAAGCTAGCAGTATTAATGCTGTAGTCCCTCAAGGGTCCATACTAAGCCCATATCTCTTCCTGATCTCGATCAATGATTTCCAAATCATATCCTAAGATCATTTGTAAACATTTATGCTGAAAACACTACCATCTATGGAAACACACTTTAAGCCGTAAATGACCAAGTTCTCTCTGATTCTCTCTCCTCTGATCTTCAGCAAGTGGTACAATGCGGAAAGAGGTGGCTGATTACTTGTAATGCATCTAAAACCAACCTCCCAGCTTTACAGCATCAACGCTCTGATCCCCGTCTAGCATCAACTGAAATGTATGACTCTCGATTTGGTGAGGCTCAATGTCTTGACAAGCTGTTGAGCTTGACCTTTACTCCTAATCTGAAATGGAACAGGTACATCAAAATTTTCGGCAAGGTCGCTGAAAAATGATAGGAGCCTTCTACTCTCCGGTATACATCTCACTGCTGATGCAATGATCTGTATATATAAAAGCCATGGTTCGTTCAAGGGTGGAGTACTGTTGCCACCTCTGTGCTAGAGATACTTATCCTGCTTTGACAAAGTTAAAATAGATTTCGTAGTCTAGTAGGGGATGTCGTTTTCTCTCCCCTGCAAACACTTTCCAATAGAAGCGACATTGAGAACCTGTCTCTGATCTATCGTTATTCTCATGGAGAGTGGCCGTATGAGCTCCAACCTATGGCCAGAATTTAACGAAAAACACTCGTCTATTTGAAACAACTGCCACTAATTTTCCCCACTTTTTATCTGTGCCTAAACATAAAGATAAATTCCATGAACAAAGCTTCTTTCTTAGAACTGAAGGACTGTAGTCTTCAAATCAAACGTAAAGAAGTTCTTGATGCACAGTCTCATAAAGTAATACACTTAAGCAAATTTCCACTACTAACGATTACAATACCATTATCCCATTGACTACTTTACATTTAATAATGCTTATTCTACAGCGGCTTCTGGGCCTTGATAAGTGGTGACTCCAATGTAAAAATATTGATTATCAGAATTTCAGTAAAATAGATGGTATTTGTGTAACCCCGTGATCCTTGTATCATCGGTAAACTTTCTTTGCAATAAACTTTAATAGACTAATCTTGTCAACATCACACATCTGTTCCGCCTGCCTGCTTCCGTCTTGACTACAACTTGGATGTCTTCAAGTCCAACGTAAACAAATTCCTGATAAACCACCCCCTTAAGTAGACACTCTTAATATCCACACTAACGTACGGTACTTACAATAACTCTTGTCGCTGAGTGGATTCCGGGTATTGATAATTGGTAACCACCTTGTAAAAAAAAGGATGTGCTAGGAAACTACAATGATTCTATTAATTTTATAATATATTCTACTACAATAACAATCCCTATGTATATATATATATATATATATATATATATATATATATATATATATATATATATCCTTCGCATTTGAAAATTAAACCGCATAACGTTATATACATATAACTGCCGTTATTTGTTAACTATACTATTATTAAGACACCATTAGAAAAGAAGCACGCAAACGTTCATTGATATGCAGACACACACCACACACACGCGCGCACACACACGCGCGCACATATATATATAATATATATATATATATATATATATATATATATATAAATATAAATGTACATGAGGTGTGTATTTATATATATATCATCAAATGCATGTGTAAAAAGCGCAATATATATATTACCAACACAAATTCAGATATATGTAATTTCGAAGCAATATAAAATGAAAGCATTATCTTATTCTTAGAATAGATCTGTATTTAAACAATACACTATGATAGCCAACTCATGGGATTCAATGACAAACACAAGCAAACCTATATTGGGAGCTCAAAGAAAACGAGCGGTTGACAACGGACATAACGAAATATCAAGGAGACGGATGGATTAGCTAACTAAACTAAACACAGCGTTAAAAGAAATTAACAAGTAACACCCATTCTCTGAAGGTGTTTCCTGCAGATTTCCTACGAGGATAAAAACTTAAGAATTATTGATAGCAGATGTTCTTTACGTTGACATAAGTTCTTCCACGGCAATTTAGTTCACATATTGTGCTAAACATATATGCTTAAGATCACGTGTGGTGCTAAACATATTTCTTTTCTAATAATAATAAAATCAAAACTTGATAATGAGATTGCCAGATTTGTTGGTACACATACATTTATAGAATTATATTCATTATTACTTAAATGAACGCGATGATTAGCCTTTTTATTAAATTCGGGAATTCGCATGGACTTACTTTTTATTGGCCCCAAAATCCACAAATCACATAAACCCTAAAACGAAACAACAACAAAAAAGTATGTATAAATGTTATGGTTATTATAGATTCCAAATCCTAATTAATGAACAGAATGAATCTTCACTATTCCATTATACATAAATTAGTAATAGCTTTGCATTAATGGTTTTATATTTATAATATCTTATTTTTAATATAGAATGTTCTTTGCATTACTAGGTTATTTGAATATTTGTATAGAACATTTTAAAAATGTATATGTCCCATAAGTACCCAGAGCGAATGGGAATTGTATGAAATATGTTAAGGAAACCAAATTAATCAGTCGCACCCCCCCATAATATTCATTAAAACTTAGTGTTAAAGCGATATGGTATGATGGTTCCTGTCTGCGAAAACCGATATCGTATCTTCTGGTGTCGAAACTTGACTTTCCATTCGTTTGAATAATAAAAGGTTGGATGCCAACATGTCATTTAATGAATCGCACCTTAGCTTAATATCAACGCTCTATAATCAGCATGTCACAGGAGACGAACGATTTACGCGATCATTTCCGCCTCCAAATTGGATCGGCCATGAACTACACATCACGATAAGCAATTTGTCATATTACGATTCCTGCGATTAGTCGACACACCACTTTTCGATAGCCCCAAGTTCAATTCGTGCTGTTATTATTTTCTTAACACTGTCCGACACTGTGTTTTGCCTTCTAAAATTATAGACTTTTATTTCATTGTGTATGGATTATGTCACGATTGTGATGCTCCCAATATTGTTCTAAAAATGGCTATAATTATTTTGAATTTCATTCATCGAACATGAGATTAATGAAAATATAAAACTTAAAATTGCAAGTATAAACCCTACTGAGAAAAATAAATTAAATGATAATGACAACATTAGAATAGGTGTTCGCATTATTGTCACATTACTGGCTAATGAAGGCTAAGGCATATTACTGTTTTTCGGGACGTGTTACAATGCATTATTTCTTAGGAACTAACTGTATAGCGTTTAAACAATGAGATGGCAAGTGAATACGTATAACTTCTGTGCAATTGTGGTGTGATAAGATTTGTACAATACCACTGCAAACATTATAGCAACACACTCGTTTTCTTGTTTAAGCTTCAAATAATATGATTATAAGAATAATAAAACATTGCCAATGCATAAAATTATAACTTTCAATTATGTAAACACTTTCGCGATATAAATCAATACAGAGTATATAATATGATTTGGTAATTTGCCTTTATACACATTTCCATGTCATACCTCTAGGAGAGCATCCCACAACTCATCTTTGCTTTTAAATTGGCATCGACTTATATAGAGGACTCGCTTCATGATACTTTACATGTTTTCAATTGGGTTCAAATCTGGTGAATTCGCAGGTCACTCCATCTTACGTAGTTTATAAAACGCTAGTTGTTGCAAATACACTTTGCTTTTGCTTGCTGCATTCCAAGGAAGCATTGTGCTCCATAAAAATAATAGTTCTTCTGAACGACAACCTTTGCTTCTTTAGCCATGGTTTTAAGTGTTACATCAGAAGAAAAACTATGTAAGCATTTGAGGGTGTTTATGCCTTCTGAGACTCTCCCTGGGCCACCTAAAGTGTATGCGATAATCTCAGCTCAAATCATTATCCCACCACCACCTCGTTGGCGCGATTAATAAAGATAACGATTATCACTTGCTCCAGCCATCTTGGTCATCAAGAGTGACATGCACTTCATCCGTGAAGAAGACTTTGGAAAAATCCGTTTTCATATTGTCCTCTACCCATTTCAAACGGTGTTGTATGTGATCTAATGGGGGATTTTTCACAGGTTTAACAGACTTTGCCACTTATTTCAGAAAGCGACATCGCGTACTTTTGGAGACATTAATCAATCTGGCTTGGTCAAAGACTTCTCGACTTGTCTGCGCAGGTTTATTAACTTTACGTTTAATTTGGAGAAGAGAACGGCGTGAAACACCTCTGGATTTACCTTTATGAGCTCTCGTACGTACCTTAGTATGGCCATTAACAGGGTTCTCCACAGTTTGTTGATACCTTCCTATCATTTTCGATATTTCGAAGGTAGTTTTCCTTTTGCTAATTGTTCTGTAATAGTACTATTTTCAGAACTACTCAAACAACCTTTACGCACCATTTTATTGACGAAAAGACTGACACCTCAATTACCGTGGCTTCAACAATTACGATGACAACTTGTTTACATTCCGCGCAGATCAGAATTGCCAACGTTTCCGAAGCTTTTGATACGAAACCACTTCTAAGTTTCTAAAACTAGTAAAACATGTTATTTCGTTAATAATTTTACAGGCAGCGTATATATATATATATATATATATATATATATATATATATATATATATATATATATATGTGTGTGTGTGTGCGTTTACAAGGATTCGTTTTATTTTAATATTTCGCTGAATATATATTAGATATAGTAAACAAATTCATAAACTTTAAATAATTATATGATATTAATGTTGATGAATTCTGCTTTACGGAAAAAAAACATTTTACCAATAACTATGTATGTAATTAAAATATCTTGATCTAAACTTATTCTAGTTAATAAACAATATAAGCAACGGGCAGCGACTGTGGTTTAAATCATTAATTGAGGAGTCAGAACTCTATGCAAATTTACCATGGTGTTAAGATTTATTGATCAGAAAAGAAAAATATAGGCATTCTATGAAACAGTAAATTTATTTACGTTTGCTTTGAGCTCATTAACAAAATTCTGACATTTTTTAATGATATTGCAAGCTAGGAATTTATAGAAGCAATTCAATTTGAAATGCCCTGTTTAATTATGGCTTCACTACTCGGTTCTTTCTATGAGTGTATTTAATGTGATTACTACAGTATTTTCGATACAGATAGCAAGATTTGTTTCGTATTTGTCCAATAAAGAAATTAAACCTGCAATTAATGTATTTGCGAATGATATTATTTCTATTTTTAAATATTTTTTATTTTGAAGAAGTTGTGATAATTCAGCTTTTGTGATAAAACTATTCTCTATCAAACTCATATGTTATGTATCTATAAAAATATACATAAGAAAATAGCAATTCACACTACCCTGAACAATTTTCTGACTTAAAATATTTAAAAAAAAAATGAAACGAAATTCAAGCGATCAAATTTGAAGTTACATTATGTAATATATTTTTACGAACTGCTTTGAACACACGAGTGCCCATGTTTGAGTTGTGTTGTGTAATAATATTAATACACTATTATCTACAACGGTGTATTTATTTATGCTATACAAATTACTGCTAGCTGACGAAATCTAACTACACACGCAAAGACAAAGAACAAATTAAAATTAAAGAAACAATCTAATTCTACATCTGTATCCTGTATAAGTCATAGAGCGGGTAGCATACTAGTATAATTGTAAAACAAATTACGTATGTGTTCGTACATAGATATGGGTTCTGTAACATTCTGTGGTAATTTTCGGCTAATTATGCATTCTGTAATATATATTTATAACAACTACTTATATAAATATGATGAGTGTGCTTAGTAAAATCCATGTTTTACTTATTCTGTAATTAATTAAATAGCCGAATAAATGAAATATTTACTTGTATATAAAAAACAAAATAATGTTAGTGCGTCTGTTTATCGCTTCGTTTCTATTAACTCTTACGCGATTGGGCTTATTTTTTTTTAAATCCCACAAATATATGTCTAGTTTTATATTTCAGGGATACACTTTTTATCTGAATGCCTCTGATAAATATTGGAACTTCATAATTGAAATATATGCTAAAAAGAAGAAAGACACCGACGTTGGCAAAAGTTAACCCTCTTATAGAACCCTACCTTGAAAGTTCATTTAGCATATTTTTTCGTGTTCTGTCATTTTCTTGTTTAGAGCACATTTGAACAAAGGTATTACGCTTTTTCATTTAAAATTTAATTATACAATAATTTTATCAAATCAACACCAAGTTATCTGCTTCATTGGCTTCACCTTGATGAGTTCAAAGTTCCAACAGGCAATCATTGCATTTGATTGACAAATGGACAAATACTGCGGAATTGATTACAATAAAAGTATTAGAAGTTTGGAATATTCGGCGATTCTCAATCAATTCCGGACAATATCGGATTTCTCTGAACATATTATTTAAAATTGAATTTTAATATAATTATTGTCTGGTAAAATTATATTTCATATTTATTCAAAATTATATTCCATATTAATTAAAAATAGAAATAGTAAAGTAAATATAGACGCCGTATTCTAAAAACAACATCAACAGCAGCAACAACAACAACAACAACAACAATAATAATAATAATAATAATAATAATAATAATAATAATAATAATAATAATAATAATAATAATAATAATAATAGAAAGACTAAGTGCGTAAGGACACTATGGCTTCACAGTTTACGGCTACGTCAACAATTATGAATATATTTGTATGCTTAATTTGCAATTCTGGTGCACAATTGACTATTCATGATGTGAGGTCAGTTTTTAGATGTTGATTCGGTTGAATAAGACTAATGAAATGATGCAAGTACCGGAAGCACATAAGGTGTTTTGCATGGGAAAAGCTCCCATATTTTATTATTTTCCACCCAACCAACAACTTCAATGAGTCTGGTTTGTCTTTGATCTACGCATCACTACTAAATTACGACCCTTTTAAAAAGCACGAATATCAGTACACTATTAATTGTAATATGCATTGTAATATTACAGGTTAAGTTTTTACAATATATTATGAGAGGAATAAAGTTAATAAAACTATTGAAAATAGTAGTGACGATGAATTAAAAAGCAATGATGATGAATTAAAGAGGGTATGCGTTCCTAAAATATGGGAATATATAGTTGTAATAAAATGTGGGAATATATAGTTGAAATGGAAATGTGGGAATATATAGTTGTAATGGAAATGCAGATATTAATAATGGATTTTATTACTCGGAATAATAGGGCATATAACTACAAACAATAATTCTAAATTTGTACTAATAGTATAGCTATATATATATATATATATATATATATATATATATATATATATATATATATATACACATGTATATAAATATATATATAAATATATATAAATATATATATATATATATATATATATATATATATATATATATATATATATATATATATATATATATATATATATATATATGAATAGCCAAACAATGCCTCTGTTAACAAAACAAACATAGAAATCGATAAAAATAAATAAATGATCTTTAGGAATTAGACGCCCCGTAGTTAATATTCATGTAATAAGTAATCACACAATCGTCTGTGATTAACGCGAATATATAATCACCTATAAACCTGTGTTAATCACGCTAACGAAAAATGCACTATTATTGAATTAGTTTGGAATTATTTTTGGAAATGAGTAACTTGTATAATGTTTTTATTATTTGGACTATTATCATCATATTCTATTTGTTGTTTTCACGGCCTCACGACTAATTATTACTCTGGCCTCCGTCAGGTTATACCCGACGGGATAGGA
Organism: Euprymna scolopes; assembly: GCF_053919585.1. Lineage (NCBI taxonomy): Eukaryota > Metazoa > Mollusca > Cephalopoda > Sepiida > Sepiolidae > Euprymna > Euprymna scolopes. The sequence goes on along the minus strand of NC_136498.1, from coordinate 37,083,045 downwards.
ATGTGGAATCCTCCAACTATATCCACAACAATTGCTGCCTTCAATAGACGTTGTCATCTCAGTACTGTTTGGTCAACTAATCCTCTGTATCTTATAATGGTTCGCCTTTTAAAAGTCGTATCATCGTCAAAGCATTCGTTTGGATGGTAAATGTAGCTTATGAAGATATAAGATAAATCTGGCTAACTTAAAAAAAAATGCTAGTTTTATTTTTGGTGCGTTTAAAAATCCCTCACCCAATATCTTTGCTGATGAGGAGACTTTGTTTAAAAAAAGTATATGTTAAAATTATTGTCCTTGACTTAATGCTTTTCTCAATAAAAAACATCGTTTCCGAAACGATCTTACAATTTATTGATTTTGTTTTGTTTCTCCTTATGAAACCGATTTTTAATTTCAATTTTTAATCTTTAATTATATTATTGAATATAAAAATAGCTCTAGTATATATATGCATATTGAGCTTATTGTTAATCTACATTACAACGAGCACTGTTTTTCTTGTATTTAAATTACATTAGTGATTTTAATATTACATTAAAATACACTCTGCTCTTTAGACTGATGTTCTAATCCACTATATACATTATGTACAAAAGAAACCCTAAAAATTTTAAAATATGAAGATATAAAAAGCACAACCAAACTAGTAAATTCAAGACACGAGCTTCTATCGTGTAATCATAAACGTTGGTTTAAATTTAATAAATATAAACCACCTTAAATTATTAAAAATTACTCATTAGTAAAAATAGATAATTATTATTATTTTTTTTTTTAATAAATTAAGTTAAACCAATTACCGCCCTTAGACTCGTAAATCAAATAATAAATAAAGCCATGACAATTATCTCCCCTTAAAAACTTGCAAAAAAAAAAAAAAAAAAAAAAAACTCTCTGTCTATAGATATTAACTGTAGCGTCTCTAAATCAAAATACGCTAACGGAAACAATTTACTGCACGAGCGTCGCCCTTTTAAAATTCATCATTCAATAAAATAAAAAGCTATAGCAAACATCTAAATGACTACTTTAAATACAGTTCCTGATTTCAAAAAAAGAAAAACCAAAAGGTAATTATATATCTATATATTTTTAAATCAAATTTATTATGTAAATTCAAAAATATATATTTTTTTTCTACTCATTTCTATCTCTAACCTATACAAATTCTCTTATTAATTTTCTTATAAATTTTATATCCAAACCTTTTACTTCAATTTTTCAGATTCATCTGCCTTACTTTTAATGCTAGGTTTATTTTTGGTGTCTTTTCAATTCAATAGAAATCCTCCTAAATTTGCTGATGAGGAGACCGTGCTTACCAAAAATTATGTATAATTATTCTACGTGACTTCATGTATACCACAAATAAAAAGCACGGATTTCCGAAACGATCGTACAGATAATTGACTTTGTTGTTGTTCCTTCTTATGAAACTGATTTTTAATTTAATTAAATTTTGATTGTTAAATTTAAAAAATTTTAAACTTTTAAATTATAAATCACATTACTTAATATTGAATTAGCTCTAGGACATTTAACTATCGAGCTTATTATATATCTAAATTACAACGAGCATTTCCTGTATTTTAATTAAACTAGTAATTTCACTATTACATTAAAATACACTTAGCTCTTTAGACTATTATTCTAATCTCCTTTAAATTCTTAGCTCCCTATAACAGGTTGAGTTTATATACGTAATTGTAGATATGTTTCATAAGAAGGACATACAATTATCAACTAAATGCATCCCCATACCCCCTAAAGACACCTTTATAACCAGCTTAATTACAAGTATAAATACATTTATAAGGAACTTGAGATGGAAAGCCTACCATTTTGATAATTACCAAAGTGAAACCACAGAACAAATACACCACCAACCTGGAGAAATAAAAGAAACCATCCTCAGACAAGACAATGAAGAAAGAAAAGCAGCGAAATACTACAGACTAAAAACATACAAAAACCCTAAGAGAAACATAGACACTGACAATTTTGAAAATGACTTAATCAACCTGATTAAAAATATTAAATTTAAGAAAAATAAAAAATATATCACTCCAACACTTAAAAAAATAAATAAATTTTCAAAATCTATTTCTACAAGCCACCAAAATAAACTCATAGTACCGGCAGATAAAACTGGAAATTTCTACACAATGGACTATATACAATATAAAAATCTAATATATAAAGAACTTAATAAAAATTATAAAACTACTAATAAATCAGCACTAAATAAAATAAATAATGATGCAAAAAACATTTTAACTAAACTTAAAATAGATAAATACACAGAAATAACGGTACCAGGTACCCCGAGATTTACTTTAAAAGACCACAAACACAGCTTCAATATCAACCCTACTATTAGACTCATTTGCCCCTCGAAATCAGATATAGGACTGGTTAGTAAAAACATATTAGATAGAATTATCCCCAAAATTAAATCCATAATAAAATACCCACTATGGCAATCTTCAAACCAAGTAATCGACTGGTTTTCTAATATTCAAAATAAAAATAATATTAAATTTCTTTCTTTTGACATTGAATCATATTACCAATCTATATCACCTATCCTACTTAATAAATCTCTATTAATGGCACGAAAATTAACTAATATAACTCAAGACGAAACTAAACTAATACTTATAGCTAGACAGTCTTTAATAACATTTGATAATAAATATTGGACCAGGAAAAATACCCCTAACCACTTCAACATTTTAATGGGATCGACGGACTCGACTCAGGTCACTGATCTAGTTGGCCTTTTCCTTTTAAATGAAATACATTGTATACTCCATAAACAATTCAAACTTGAAGGAGGGCTATATAGAGATGATGCACTTTTCATAACGAATTCTACTAGTAAAAATTATGAAAATGCAATTAAAGCTCTACATAAATTATTTAAAAATTATGGACTTAGTATAAAAATCGACCCTAATAAAAAAATTGTTAATTTCTTAGACATAACCTTAAATCTTGAAAATTCTACCTTTGAACCATACCATAAACCTAACCAATCACTTCTATATGTCCACAATCAATCAAACCACCCTAAATCAATATTAAAATCAATAGTTCCCAATATCGCTCTAAGAATTTCTAGACTGTCTTCTACTAAATCAATATTTACCAAAAATGAAAAATACTATAATGAAGCCCTTAAAAACTCTGGATATAATTCACAAATTAAATTCATAAATGAAAATGATAGAAACATAAACTGCATTAAAAATAAACCTATTAAGAGCGTAATAACATATAATATGGCAATGTCTTCCCGTATACGAGTTAAGAAAAATAACCAGGAGACAAAAAAAGATAAAACCAAACTACAAATATTAGATAATAATATAAATAAACAACAAACTAAAACCCGCAAACGTAAGAATAGACACAAAGAGATCCTATGGTTCAACCCCCCGTATTCCAAAAACCTAGAAACAAACATAGCTAGAGAATTTTTTAAAATATTAGATAAGAACTTTAAAGCCCCCCATAGATATAATAAGATTTTCAATAAGAACACAATTAAAGTCTCTTACTCTACTATGCCTAACCTTCATCAGAAAATAATTAGCTCTAATAATAATAAAATTAATAAACTACAAAATGCAACTATACAAAATACATCGGACTGTAACTGTAGAAGAAAAAATAAATGTCCCCTACAAGGCTCATGTAAAATTAAAAATGTTATCTATAGCTGCACAGTATCAAAAACTCCAAATATACAAGAACCTATCAACAGCCATAACTCAACTACCAGATTAAATAATAACACCAACTTAAATCAATCTACCGATCAATTATTAACCAACCCACCACATTATAATCCAACAATAGACCTAACGGAAAATAATCATAATAATCAAGAGGTAATATATATTGGTTCCACATCTGGCCCAATAAAACATAGAATTTCAATGCACAAACATTCTTTTAAAAATAACTCTCTATCAAACCAAACTACTCTATCCAACTATATTTGGCAACTAAAAAATAGCAATATTTCTTTCAACTTAAAATGGCAAATAATTGAGACTTGCAAATCATATAAACCAGGAGATAAATTTTGTACATTATGTACAAAAGAAACCCTAAAAATTTTAAAATATGAAGATATAAAAAGCACAACCAAACTAGTAAATTCAAGACACGAGCTTCTATCGTGTAATCATAAACGTTGGTTTAAATTTAATAAATATAAACCACCTTAAATTATTAAAAAATACTCATTAGTAAAAATAGATAATTATTATTATTTTTTTTTTTAATAAATTAAGTTAAACCAATTACCGCCCTTAGACTCGTAAATCAAATAATAAATAAAGCCATGACAATTATCTCCCCTTAAAAACTTGCAAAAAAAAAAAAAAAAAAAAAAATCTCTCTCTATAGATATTAACTGTAGCGTCTCCAAATCAAAATACGCTAACGGAAACAATTTACTGCACGAGCGTCGCCCTTTTAAAATTCATCATTCAATAAAATAAAAAGCTATAGCAAACATTCAAATGACTACTTTAAATACAGTTCCTGATTTCAAAAAAAGAAAAACCAAAAGGTAATTATATATCTATATATTTTTAAATCAAATTTATTATGTAAATTCAAAAATATATATTTTTTTTCTACTCATTTCTATCTCTAACCTATACAAATTCTCTTATTAATTTTCTTATAAATTTTATATCCAAACCTTTTACTTCAATTTTTCAGATTCATCTGCCTTACTTTTAATGCTAGGTTTATTTTTGGTGTCTTTTCAATTCAATAGAAATCCTCCTAAATTTGCTGATGAGGAGACCGTGCTTACCAAAAAAACTATGTATAATTATTCTACGTGACTTCATGTATACCACAAATAAAAAGCACGGATTTCCGAAACGATCGTACAGATAATTGACTTTGTTGTTGTTCCTTCTTATGAAACTGATTTTTAATTTAATTAAATTTTGATTGTTAAATTTAAAAAATTTTAAAACTTTTAAATTATAAATCACATTACTTAATATATATATATATATATATATATATATATATATATATATATATATATATATATATATATATATATGGGTTGTGGAGGGGTTGCGTTTTTAGAACTGTTGCATAAATATTGTTTTTTAGTTCAAATTAGTAATATACTCGAACTAAATTAATGAATTATATCTATATATATACACATGGTATGACGGTAAGACTGTCGCCTAAAAAAGATGACATGATTCGATTTCCGTTTGATGAAACTGATTTTTTTTCTTTCTCGCCGATCATATATATACTACTTAGCCAGTTGGGTACATATCTGAAGAGATACAGACGCCTGCTATAATGTCTAAATTACACAATGTCCAACGAACTAGAAATAAGATACGTCGCTGTACAACTCATGCAGTCGACTGTCTAAAGTTATTACAACGAGACCTTTGTCAGCACCCTTAAAATGCCAATCTTGAAGTTACAGCGCAATGAAGTTTACCGTCGTGGTCTTTGGTGGGGTTTCAAGTAAGGACCACATTTTACCACCTAACATCTTCGAACTTAGATTGAAAGGAAACACCAAAGTGTTCAGGAATGTGTTGAATAATTTGGTGATCATCTGGTGCAATCAGGTTGCTGTTAAAGCACTTTGCGTCTGGTAGCAGGGCTCGTCGCCGGCCCACAAATTCAGAGAGACCCAGGTTTCGCTTTAGAAGGAGAGCTACGACTTTGTACACTTCACTACTGTCCCCTCCTCCAAACGAACTGACTCCGCTGGATTCTTCGTTTAGTCATAGGTCGAGAACACCACCAAAATGAACTCCCACTACACCCAATCCAGCTTGATGGCAACCCTCTCCTGGGTGTTTGCCGTGCTCACTCCGGCGCTTCTGTGAAAACACATGCTCCGAGTTCCGGTGACTGAGGCTGGAGGCGGCTACATTGAATACATGCCAGCTGTATAATAACATAACAAACTTATTTGATTGATTTTTTTCAATATTTCAAAATGAAGCTGTAGTTATCATTTCTTCAGGGTGACAATTGTATCGCTCTAGTCTCTCTCTCTCTCTCTCTCTATATATATATATATATATATATATATATATATATATATATATATTCAATCTGTCTTTCTAAAAGCAGTTATTTGTTGCTACACAGTCATGAGCATGTTTCGGTCTTCTAGTTTGTAGTAACTACAAATCTCTTTATGCAACAATGCTAATATCTAAAAGCGGAATTCTTAATCTGCTTTTGAATATAAGCGTTGTTGCTTAAAATGGGATGTAGTTGATAAAACTTGAAGACCGAAACATGTTCATAATTGTGTAGCAACAAATGACTGCTTATTTAAAGACAAATTAAACATTTTACTTGCTTTACTCCCGTAGTGAGTGAGCACTCTTGTGTCAACCTCGTTATATTTCACTGGGTAACCTACCTTTTTACAAATAGCAACCTAAAATTATATATATATATATATATATATATATATATATGTTATTGGTTTTTCTTTGCAATATGTTTTGAATAAATTCAATTATTAACAAAAGTGCATTTTTATCTAAATGCGAATTGGGAATAATTTTCCCTTTAACCAATTTAGTACACCATATTGGGAGCGGCAGTTATATACTGTTTTTAAATATAGTGTTTTTAAAAAATACATTTTTATATATTTTAATATAAAAAAAAATGAAAGAAAATCTGACGAATTACCGATATTCCTGACGCGACTGGATGTTGGGAACGTTAAAAATTAGGCACAGTCCATCCAACGGATACAATAACTGGCGAAAATGGCGCGAAAACATTCGACCCACCCTTGTGGAAATCTGCTAAGTTGAGATTGAGAAATTTATTTTTTGAGCCAATTGTTCGATATTTGTCCTCCGAGACGTGGAGTTTTAAAATGATTGCGATCTCGTGAAAATCTGCCGACTCTGTCAAAAGTAATAGGCATACATGATGATTGCAACGTCTCTTGTCAGACGAGTGCCACTCCCTCGGACATTTAAAATTCATGAGCCCAAATGTCTGAGGGAGTATCTATACAAAGATGATGTTACAGAGTCATAGCTTTGTACGACAGCTAAGTCTCTCTCTCGGTTCAAAATGTTGAGATCCAGCAACAAGCAAGAGCAAGATAGCCAGCAACAAATTAAACTGCAGACCAGCTTAATGCGGGTACTGATCTTCCGCTTTATGGTCTTTTAAATCATAGATTTGCTTCTCCTAGAAAGGTTGCCTTCACCACGGCTTACGGGAGCCCTCTCCACCCCGATACACATATACACAAACACAAATATACACGGTGCTAGTTGGCCGTTGACCCGGAAAAGAGTTCATTCGCCCTTTGGCCAATGATAGGCATACATACATAGATACATACATACATTTAAACAGATAGGTGAGACTTATATTATAGATAATTTTAGAAAAAATAACTTGTTTGCGAGTAATGCTGAAACTAATAAGGGCGACTTAAATAATATTTTACTAATACTTTAACAATTTTTAATAAAAAATAGAAGGGTTAAACTATGTAATATTATTATATTTGTGTCTGTATCTTCTTGCCCCTTTAAGTATTGAACTTATTTAAAGACGGTTTGCTTAACGATATACTTATATATTCATATACAATGTGTCATAAAAGACATTAAAAAGTTTTGAACTTAAATAGATTCTTTATTTTTTAAGATACCTTCCGGTAAGTTTAACACAATCAGATTAAGCCATTGGAAAATACGTTAACAAGGCAAAATTCAAAAAAAAAATATTTATGAAAATAATGAATTTTTAATG